>NC_059115.1:17020067-17338103 GCF_020740685.1 Jaculus jaculus | reverse complement strand
GGGAAAGGGTTATCTGAACAGGAAAGTAACTTGGATATAGGTTATTTGCCTGGATTCTTTGGTTAAGATGAAATGAGCCTTCTGGATGGATGGCCAGTGGGGAGTATCATAAAGCCAAGCCACCCATCCTGCATGGAGGGATCTACTGACAGATTCCTGAGTGACACTGTTGGGACAGATTCCATGGGCCCTGTACCAGTAGGGCAGAGGCCACCATACCCTTAACTAGCAGTGAGATGCTCCCCGTGCAGCATGGTTGGACCTGTCTTGCACTCCTGATTCTAGCCATCCCCCCATTTAGACATCTGTAGTAGGCTTCTGCGCACTCAGACTGTCCCATCACCTAGGACCACAGAGACCTAGAAACAGTATGCAGTATCTGCATGTCTCCATAATGCTTCAGATAGATCTTCCCTTGAATATACCTAACAGCCACCCCAGGTAGAAAGCCCCGTAGGTACACAAGAGACCCACCACTGTACCTAATGTGCACCTGTCACTCCTGGACATGGTTGGAGACTCAAGTCAAGTCAAGAAAATGAACTGAGAGTCTCTCACTCTTTTGCTGCAGTATGAATATCCCCCAAATTCTCACAGTGAAGTTTTCTGGCCCACCTTGATCTCCTAATGGGGAGAAGCCTTCAGGAAAGGATGAGGTCATAATGGCAGAGAGCCCTGGTGGCTGTGGTTTTGTGAAAGCCTATGTGAAAGTAAGTCATGCAGTTCTACTTCTTTACCCTCCAGCCTTCTGTCTACTGAGTAGTGAGGAAGACTCAGGCTTTCTCTTGTGTCTTGGAAGAACAGAAATACATGTCACAACCCGAAACTTGCTAGTGTCAGGATGGGGAACAGCAGGCCTCCAGAATTGTGAGAGATTTATTTTTTGTCAGTAAAAATTACTGCCTTCAGTGTTTTGTTATAGCAGTGTAAGTAAACCAAATTGTAGTTGTTCATTTGGAACTGGCTTATTTTATTTAGCACAGTGCTTTTCAGAGTCATCCACAAAAAAATATAGGTCATAGTGGACTATAGCGTGGAAAATTCATTTATTCAGATTATTTCATCTTTGGTATCTGTGAGGGGGTAAGACTGAAGGAGAGAGATTTAGAAACCAATGAACAGAGACAGTGGGAAATCTGAAAATGAAATCCATATGCCTGTATCACATAGTGCATGTAGCTTTATTTGAGTACTGGGAATTGAACCTGAGCCAGCAAACTTTGCAAGCAAATGTGTTAACCACTATGCCATATCCTCAGACCCTGCACTCAGATTTTAAATGGAAGCCACATCTTATTATATGTGTATATCACATTTTATTTAACCATTTTCTGTGGACATAAAACTGAATAAAACCCCTTATTTAACACCTTTGTTTAAACCTCCATAAGAGGAAGGGGGTATATGAACAGGAGGGTAACCTGGATAGAGGTTGTTTGCCAGGATTCTTTGGTTAAGGTGAAATGAACTTTTGAGATGGATGGTATCACACAGCCAAGCCATCTGTCCTGCATAGAGAGGGATCCACTGACACGTCCCTACGTGACACTGTTCAGACAGATTCCAAGGCCATGTACCAGTAAGGCAGAGGCCAATCATACCATTATCTTGCAGTGAGATGCTCCCCATGCAGCATGGTTGGATCTCTCCTGCACCCCTGAGTCCATCCCCCACATTTAGAGATCTGTAGTTGGCCTCTGAACACTGAGACTGTTCCATCACCTAGGACTACAGGGACCTAGAAACAAGGGGTAGTCTCTGCATGTCTCCATGATACACCACATAGAAATCTCCTTGGGTTGCCCACAAATGCACCTCAGGTTGAAAGCTCAATGGGTACACAAGAGACCCACCACTGCACCCCATGTGCAGCTGGACAGTGTTGGAGAGTCAAGTGAAGTCAAGAAAATGTACTGAGGAGGTCTCCCCCTTTTGCTAGAATCTGAATATCACGCAAATTCACACAGTGAGTTGGGCTGGCCCACCTTGATCTCTTAATGGACAGGAGCCTTCAGGAGGTGATGAGGTCATAATGGCACAACCCTAGTGCTGGTGGGTCTGTGAAAGCTTTTATGAAAGTCCATAATTTTGTCCTCCAGCCTTCTGTCTAGTGAGAAAGACTCAGGCTTGCTGTTGTCTCTTTGAAGCACAGAGAGAAACTTGTCACAACTCTAAACCTGCCAGTGGAATATCAGGCCTCCAGAATTTTGAGAGATTTATTTTTAATCAGTGATAAGTTACTGCATTCAGTATTTTGTTGTAGCAGTGTAAGTGAATCAAATCATAGCTGACCATTTGGGAATAGCTTATTTTATTTAACACCATGTTTATCAGAGTATTCCACAGAAAAACATAGGTCATGGTGGACTAAGGATTTTTAAAATTCATTTATTCAATTTATTTCATGTTAGATATCTCAGAGAGGGAAGGAGGGAGGAAGAAAGACTTACAGACAGACAGAAAGACAGTGTGGGAAACCTTCAAATGAACTCCAGAGGCCTGTATCACATGGTGCATGTAGCTTTATGTGGGTACTTGGAATTGAACCTGAGCCAGCAAGCTTTGAAAGCAAATGTAGTTAACCTCTGAGCTGTCTCCCCAGCCCCTGCACTCAGATTTTAAATGAAAACTACATGTTATAATATGTGTATACCACATTTTAGTTAGCCATTTTCTTGGTACAAAGAACTGATTGAAACCCCTTATTTAACACCTTTGTTTCAATCTCCATATAAGGAAGGTGGGTATGTTAATAGGAAGGTAAGCTGGATAGAGGTTATTTGCCTGGATTTCTTGGTTAAAGTGAAATGAACCTTCTAGATGGATAGCCAATGGATGGTATCACACAGCCAAGCCACCTGTCCTGCATGGAGAGTGATCTGCTGACAGATCCCTAGGTGACACTGTAGGGATGGTTTTCAAGGTCTGTGTTCCAGTAGGCTTTGAGGCCAACCATACCATTAACTAGCAGTGAGATGCACCCCAGGCCCCATGGTAGCACCTCTCCTCCATCCCTGATTCCAGCCCCCACATTTAGAGATTTGTAATTGGCTTCTGTGCACTCAGACTGTCACATCACCTTGGTCCACAGGAACCTAGAAACAGTATGCAGTATCTGAATGTCTCCATGATGCTCCAGATAGAAAGACCCTTGTGTATGCCTCACAGCTACCACAGGTAGAAAGCTCCGTGGGTACACAAAAGGCCCACCACTGAACCCCATGTGCAGCTGAGTTTCCTGGACAGGTTTGGGGAGTCAAGTAAAGTCAAGCTATGTTCTGGAGGAGTTCTCCCCCTTTTATGTATCCTGAATATCCCCCCAAAACACACAGTGGAATGGGCTGGCTCACCTTGATCTCATAATGGGAAAGAGCCTTCTGGAGGTGATGAGGTCATAATGACAGATTTCTGGTGGTGGTGAGTTTGTGAAAGCCTTTATGCAGTGTCCATCTCTTTGCCATCCAGCCTTCTGTCTAGTGAGGAAGACTCAGGTTTGCTGTTGTCTTATTAAAGCACAGAAAGACACCTGTCAGAACCCTGACCCTGCCAGTGTCAGCATGTGCGATGTCAGGCCTCCATACTTGTGAGAGATTTATTTTTTCTCATTGATAATTTACTTTCTTCAGTAATTTGTTGTAGCAGTGTAAGTGAATCAAATAGTAGTTGACCATTTGGGACTGGGTTATTTTGTTTAGCACAGTGTTTTTCAGAGTTATCCACAGAAAACCTGGGTCATAGTGGACTAAGGATTTGTAAATTTTATTTATTCAATTTATTTCACTTTTGTTATCTCAGGGAAGGAGGGAGGGAGATAGAGTTGGAGACAGAAAGACAGAGAGAGTGGGAACTCTTCAAAAGAACTCCAGAGACCTGTATCACATGGTGCACCTAGCTTTATGTGCCTGCTGGCATTTGAACCTGTGCCAGCAAGCATTGCAAACAAATGTCTTTAACCACTAAACCATCTCCCCAGCCGCTAAACTCAGATTTTAAAAGGAAACATCATTTTCTTATATGAGTATACCACATTTTAGTTAACCATTTTCTGTGGACATAGAACTGATAAAAATCCCTTATTTAACTCCTTTGTTTCAACCTCTATATGAGGAAGGTAAGTATCTGAATAGGAAGGTAAGGTGGATAGAGGTTACTTGCCTGAATTTTTTGGCTAAGATAAAGTGAGCCTTCTTGATGGATAGCCAATGGGTGGTGTCCTGCATGGAGAGGGATCCACTGACAGGTCTAGGTTACACTGTTGGGACAGATTCCAAGGGTAGTGTGCCAGTAGGGCATAGGCCACCCATATGATTATCTAGCAGGGGATGCACCCCATGCAGCATATTGGGACCTTGCCTACACCCCTTATTTTAGCCCATGCATTTGGAGATCAGTAGTTGGTTTCTGTGCCTTCAGACTGTCCCATCACCTAGGACCAGAGGTGCATTCTACCTGATGCTCCAGAAAGAACGTCCCTTGAGTATGCCTCACAACCACCCCAGGCAGAAAGTTCCATGGGTACAAAAGAGACCCACCACTGCACCTCATGGGCAGCTTGGCTCCTGGACATAGGTGAAGAGTCAATCATATCAAGAATATACCCTGAGGGGTTCTCCCCCTTTTGGTACAGTCTGAGTATCCTCAAAATTCACACAGAGAAATGGGCTGGACCACCTTGCTCTCAAAAAGGGGAGGAGCCTTCAGGAGGTGATGATATGTAGTTGGCTTCTGTGCACACAGACTGTCCCATTACCTAGAGATCTATACATAGTATCCTGTATGTGCCTGTCTCCATGATGCTCCAAATAAAAGTCCTCTGAATATGCCTCACAACTACCCCAAATAAAAAACTCTGTGGATGCACAAGAGACCAACCACTGCACCCCATGTGTAGCTGTGGCTCCAGGACACAGTTGGAGTCAGTCGCATCAAGAAAATGCCCTGAGGGGGATCTCCCCCTTTTTCTACAGTCTGAGTGTCCACCAAATTCACACAGTGAAGTGGGCTATCCCATCTTTATCTCATGAAGGGGAGGAGCCTTCAGGAGGTGATGAGGTCATAATGGAAGAGCCCTGGTGGTTGTGGGTTTGTGAAAGCCTTTATGAAAATAACTCATGCAGTGTCCATCTCCTTGCGCTCCAGCCTTCTCTCTACTGAGGAAGACTCAGACTTGCTGTTGTCTTTTGGAAGCATAGAGTGATACTTTTTACAACTCTAACCCTGCCAGTGACAGTACATGGGACATCAGGCCTCCAGAAGTGTGAGAGGTTTATTTTTTCTCAATGACAAGTTACTGCCTTCAGTATTTTGTTGTAGTGGTGTACGTGAACTAAGTCACTTCTCTCCCCTCATCTACGGGGACACATCCCTGACACATGAGGACACAATAGAAGGCTAATGTCCAGCTGAGCTTGTATAGCAGTCTTCAGCTCTGTCCTGTAGTTTCCCTTTTGTCTGTATGTAGTTGTGGTTGGAGTCTACAGATGCTCTTTTTTCCCTGTTCCCTTCACACTGAATCCCTCAGTCACCTTCCCCATTTGTTCACAGATTCCTGGTGACATGAAATTCAGGCTAGTCTCTTCAGACACAGTGAAGACACTAGAGTCCCCTTCATTCCTTGGTAAGTCTGCTTTCAGGCTGTTGCTCCAGGGAAGGTCCCATTGAGGGCTTGGATCCTCCAGAGCATGAGGTCCCTGCAAAACTGTAAGTTCGATAAACCCTTCCATATAATGCTTCTTGAAACCTGCTATACTGATGCTGGTTCACCCATAGAGACCAGGTTGGGTGGCACTGGCCCTGCCCTGTGTCACTATGGGTTTAGTGAAGTGATCTAAAAAACCCACAGTGGTTTGCTTTCCTCCTTGACTCAGTAGCAACATGCTCACCTTCCTTGTGGTGTCTGCCTAAGGTTTTTTTTTTTTTAATTTTTTATTTATTTATTTGAGAACGACAGACACAGAGAGAAAGACAGATAGAGGGAGAGAGAGAGAATGGGCGCAAAAGGGCTTCCAGCCTCTGCAAACGAACTCCAGATGCGTGCACCCCCTTGTGCATCTGGCTAACGTTGGACCTGGGGAACTGAGCCTCGAACAGGGGTCCTTAGGCTTCACAGGCAAGCGTTTAACTGCTAAGCCATCTCTCCAGCCCCTGCCTAAGGTTTTGGGACATGGAGATCTATCGATTGCCTGGACAGCCTCTAGCTGCCAGGGTCATTATGGTGAAAATCACATGGGCAACTCCACATAATAGTGACAGACACATGAACTTCTGCCCGAACATTGGCAGAGCCTAATGTGTGCCAAGGCCTGATGGTGAGGAATGGGCAACCCGAGGAATCAAGTAGCTCTACTAACTCTCATAATAGCCAAAGGAAAGACTAAGACACACACAGGTGTGGTGGCTCAGGCCCTTAATCTCAGCTGTCTGGGGCAGAGGTAGGAAAGTTGCTGAGATTTCAAGGCTAACCTTGAAATACAGACTGAGTTCTAAGTCAGCCTGGAAAAATTAACTTCCAAGTGAAAAGGGTGGTAAAGTCTACATATTTATTGGGTATCCAGTCTATGTGATGTTTTCCATTTTTTAGCATTATTAGTCAAAAAACTATCTTCTTCCTCACATAAAAATAATACAAACATGTTTAATACTAAACCCTAAGCTGATAAGAATAGAAAGGAAATTTTGAATGCTAGATGCAAAGCTTAATTTCAAAAATCCATTAGATGTCTAATGAAAAGTTTTTTAGATGGTCCTATTATAAAGTAAAAAATAGCTGATAATAATTTAGAATGATAATGTTTTGTATGGATATGTCCATGTAATTTTATCCTCAAACAGAATGGTTAAATGGTAAAAACATATGTACATAGTCTGAGGTACTATTAAACAGGAATTATTAAATTCAAAAACTTAGGGCTAGAGAGATGGCTTAGTGGTTAAGCGCTTGCCTGTGAAGCCTAAGGACCCTGGTTCAACGCTCGGTTCTCCAGGTCCCACGTTAGCCAGATGCACAAGGGGGCGCACGCGTCTGGAGTTCGTTTGCAGAGGCTGGAAGCCCTGGTGCGCCCATTCTCTCTCTCCCTCTATCTGTCTTTCTCTCTGTGTCTGTCGCTCTCAAATAAAAAAAGAAAAAAATAATAAAAAAAAAACAACACTTAAGCCAAGCATGGGGGTGTTTTCCTTAAAAAAAAAAAAAAAACAACTTAGGAGTGGTGGCACATACCTTTAAAGCAAACACTCAGGAGGCAGAGGATTCTAACTCAAAAAAAAAAAAAACAAAATTAAAAACTTAAAGGACATCTAGCAGGTCATTAAAGTATATTTCTTGCTATCATTTCTTGTTATAAAATTAATACACACCTGTAAATATAAAAGCACCAATTTACCTGTTTTGCAACATTCTAAACTTTAATATTATAAAGATCATTGATGTTCAACACTCTTTAATAAAGGTGATAGGCTTATTTATGTCAAGGTTAAAATTACTTCACTAATATTGTTGTCATCATAAAATTTACAAAGACTGGTAACAGCGGCAGATAAGTTATTTTTGTCTGCCACTATGTTCAGTGTCGTGAGCTATCATAACTTTAATGTGGATACACCTAGAAGTATGAAACCATGAGGGTACATGGAGAAAGCTACATGGGGGTGATGAGAACTGTGTTTCTTGAGAACACTCATGACACTCTTACTATGATGGCTTAGAAGAATGTACACTGGTGGTGTGAAATCACTATTACCTGGGTGGGCTGAGATGATTGTATTGTATGTATGTATTGTATTGTATGGAATGACAGTCAGTGTTAAGACAGATGGTCTGACAGGTGTAACCTGAGGGGCAGGAAATTACTGTTCCTATGGTGTTAAAGAATCATTCTTAAGACAATTAAATCACTGTCATCTGGACTTGATGTGACCACTGTTACCTAGATGATTTTTTTAATAACTGTTGGATATGTGGCATGGCCTTATATATGACATGGCCTTAGAAGGATTTTCCTTTTGAATTGAAGACACTATAAATTTATTGAGCTGAGACCACAGTTACCTGATTTGTCTGTGAGAATCATTGTTACCTGCATAATCAGAGCAACAACAAGACCTCAAAAACCTGAGGATAGGGCTTAGAAGTTAAGACACGTGTCTGTAAACCAGAGGACTCACATTCAGTTATCAACCTGCCAGGAAAATACTATTCTTAGGTTATTTTTAAAAAGATTTTAAAAATATTTTATTTAATTGAGATAGACAAAAGCACAGAGAGAGAGAGACAGAGACACAGAGACACAGAGAGAGACACAGAGAGTGTGTGTGTGTGAGCTGATAAATTTATTTTTTAAAAACATGTTTTATTTATTTATTTGCAAACAGAGAGAGATATAGAAAGTAGGGGCACATGAGGGCATTCAGCCTCTGCAACACTAGATGCATGTGCTACCTTGGGCATCTGCCTTTAGTTGGGGACTAGGGAATTAAACGTGGGCCATTAGTGTAAAGAAGCAAGCCCCTTAACCTCTGAGTCATTTCCCCAGCTCTGTAAGGAACATTTTGTAGTTTTCGTTTTCTGAGTTAGGGTCACACTCTAGCTTAGGCTGACCTAGAATTCACTGTGTAGTTTTAGGGTGGCCTCGATCCACATACCTCAGCCTTCCAAGTGCTGGGATTAAAGGTGTGCACCACTACACCCAGTCCTGTAAGAAATTTCTTACGTTGGGTACCCGACAAATAGTTTTCTTTTATGGAAATCAACACACTCAAAGTAGGTGATATTTCACCCCTGTAGTTGTACAAGCCCGGAAAGTATTTCCTCCTTACCAGCAAACCATTGTCAGCTTTGTGAACTGATAAAACTTTAATGTGGATCCATTAAGAAGAAAGTTATCTTGGACATACAGAAGACAGATACATGAGTGTAGTGAGATCTTTGCTAATCTGGGAGCTGAGTCCATTGTTATCTTACCTTCACCTATAAAGTTATATTTTGAGATGGAGATCACTGTTATTTCTATGGCCTTGAACCACTGTTGATTGTATGAGGGAGGAGGCTGATAGCCATTGTAACTTGTTCCATCATGATGTTGAAGAACTGCTGTTAACACAGTGCATTGAGATTATCCTCAAATGGATTTAAGGAGAACATTGTTGGTGGGGTGAGTTGAGAAGCCAGGTACCTCTGGAAGTTGGGACATCTGTCATCTTTAGAATGTTAGAAGTATTCCCTGTTGAACAGAGGAAAACACTGATGAACTGAGACCACAGTTACCCTGATTCATCACTGTCCTTGGGTATCTGAAGTGGATGAGATCACTATTCCCAAAGTCAGTTGAGAATCATTGCCTGCAAACATGCAGAAGCACTAATATTGCTAAGATGTGAGATTACTGTTTATCAATGAACTGAGAAGCACTGGACATGATGCAGTTGAGCAGATTATCAACAAGAGAGTGGATGAGAACTCTTTCCTTCTGGCCTGGCCACTACATTTACTTGTGTGAGCTGAAACACTTTCATTGTTGAGAAGACAACCACTTTCTATTTCATGAAGTGTCCATGAACTACTGTCTGTACAATGAGATCACTGTGCATTGGTGACCTGAGACCATGGTTGTCTGGTTCATGAGTAGTTTCTGATCTCAAGTGGATTTGTGTTTGTAATTCTTGCCTTGTTCTCAGTTTGGCTGGAATGGGGATGGAAAATTTCATATTCTCCCTGCTACTTTCTCTAAGCTCTTGAAGAGTTTTTGTTGGAGACGAGGAGATGAGCCCTGAACAGACCTTTGCCCTGAGATAACCTCTGTCCTGAGCAATTTCTGCCCTGAGCAACTTCCGACCTTTCCTCATCCCCCCACCCTGCCACACCTAACTGATTCCATCCCCTCACCCCGCCACACCTAACTAATTAACACCCTGCCTGGCAACTGCAGAGACGTGAGAACTATACCGTGAATTCTTGGAATAACTGCAAACTGTCCTAGGCCAAAGGCCAAGAAGATTCTGTAACTTTCCACCACCTGCCTCCTCCAGCCCCCCCCCCACCCAAGACCCTAACCCTAACCCTTAAAAAGGCCGCTGTGGCTCAATAAAATTGGACTCTTGACAAGTGTACATTTGTTTGAGTCTCTTCCTCTCTCTCGCCCATCTTATTTCAGGTTAGGGTCCCCCTCGCCCCCACGAATAACGAGGTCCCGCGGGTCGGGACAAGTGGCGCCCAACGTGACAGCTTGAGGCACGGACCCCTACCGGATGGAGACCCCCAATTCAGCAACCTCCGGAGGATTTGTTAAGTGGTCACTGCTTCTCCGCCCAAGAAGACGGCAAGACCTGGTAGGTTTTCCCTCTTCATTCCGTCCCATTGAGATGGGCCATTCATTGTCTAAAGAGGCTTCTTTCATAAAGGATTTAAAAGCCTCTCTCAGAGAGCGAGGAATACGGGTAAAGAAAAAGGATCTTATACAGTTTTTTATTTTTGTTGATAAGACATGTCCATGGTTTATGATTGATGGACCTAACATTCATCCCAAGAAATGACAAAGAGTCAATAAAGAATTAAATCAAAAACTTACTACTGAAGAAATGGCAAAGAGTCGACACCTCTGTCTCCTGCGTGAGATATGTGTCGACCCCAGAGCTCTGGTTTCCCGAATAAAGCCTCATGCTTTTGCAGCAAGTTGGGTCTCCTGTGTGTCTTTGGGTGCGTGCTATCTCGAGACTTGAGTGAAGGTCTCCCTCAGGGGGTCTTTCAATTGAGGACTCGTCCAGGGATTTGCACGTCTACCCCGGACTCCAGAGACCCCCCTTGGAGGTAAACAATGTAAATGTCTGCAGCGCTGCTTGTCTGAGTGTTTGTCTGAGTGTTTGAGTGATTTCTGTGATTTCTGTTGCTCTGATCTGTTTTAATTTCAGTTTGGGCAGCTGTTGTTCAGGACCGTGAGGACCTGACAATGGTGGTTGGCAGGACCACAGGCTGCAATCCTGGGGGACGCCCCAGGATCTGAGGAGAGTCAGGGTGGCTGACAGTCTCCTATCTGGTAAAGGAAGATTGTGTATTTCTCCTTCAGGAGAAACCACAGAGGCATCTTCCATCTGAAACTGCATTTGGTTTTCTGTTCTGGACGCATCGGAGGTGTCACGGTTTTTGGTTTCTTTTTGTCAGTATCTATTTTGTGTTTGTTTGTGGACTCTTGTTTCTAGTTATGGTACAGACTGTGACGACCCCCCTGACTCTGACGGTATCTCATTTCTCTGAAGTTAGAAGTAAGGCTCATGACTTATCTGTAAAAATTAAAAAAGGTAAATAACAGACTTTCTGCTCCTTTGAGTGGCTGCCAGAGGGAGCATTTGATCTAACCATTATTTCTGCTGTTAAGAATATTGTTTTTCAGAAGGGACCCATTCTCACCCAGATCAACAGCCATACATCCTGGTCTGGGAGAGCCTATTGACGGATCCCCCAGCATGGGTCAAGCCCTGGATCCATCCCCCGCCACGGTCAGGCTCCTGAGTCCTGGCAGTGGCCCAACAAGCCACGAGAAAACCAAGCCGAGTGGCCCCAGGCCCCTCGGCTCAGCCCAAAATATATCCTGAAATAGAGGACCCTCCTGAGTGGCCCTCTGCCCCGATTCCATCTCCCCCACCTTAGCCCCCTGCTCTCCCTGCTCCAGCTTTACCCGAGGGAGGAGGAGATGGGCCCGCTACAGGGACTAGAAACTGAAGGACCTGATTCCACCGTACAAGCCTTTGGTCCTCCCCCTGACCCTAGCATGTCTCAGGCCCAAATGAGTAGCCTACCTAGCTCCCAAATGAGATTGATGTGGGATTCCCTCTCACCCGACCTGAATGGAATTACAACTCAGCAGAAGGTAGGGAGCAACTGACAGTCTACTGCCAGGCTCTGATGGCAGGTCTCAGGGGGGCTGCTCGCCACCCCGCGAATCTGGCTAAGGTAACCTCCCTCTATTTTTTTAGAATGCTTGATGGAGGCTTCCCGGAGATATACTCCTTTTGGCCCTACTTCTCTGGGTCAACAGGCAGCGATAACAATGACGTAGATAAGGCAGTCCGCTCCAGACATTAAAAAGAAATTACAACATCTGGAGGGTTTACAAGATCTAGCTTTGACAGACATAATTAAGGAAGCTGAAAAGGTTTATCATAAGAGAGAGAGAAAAAGAAAAGAAAGGAAAAAAAAGGAAGCAGAAGAGAGAAAAAATAACGGGAAAGGAGACAAGAAAGGAACTTAAATAGGATATTGGCTGCAGTGATAGAAAAAAAATTTTTTTCAGGCTTAAGTATGTTGGGATAGTTTGCTTGAGCTTTATCAAATTTAAGTCATGGGTAAAACATAAAATTGTTTTATGTTAATAAAAAATTTCTGTGGTGCATGAAATCAATAGTTATCAAGTTTAAGCCAAAATCATTGGTTGTCAAATAATGGTTTTTTCTTTCAAAAAGATTTATCAAGGGTTATATTAATATTTAGCTAGCTGTTTGGGCTCAGAAAAGACCAGATTCTACTCTGTTATATGTAAAGTAACTGTTTCAATTTTGGCATCTTAAGTCCAGTGCTTATAACAAAATTAACCCTTAAGACATATTCCCTACTTTAGGGCACAGCCTCATGCTCAAACAATGGTCCTAATCTGAGAAAAAAAAAAAAAATCAAGCTCCATGGTTCTGTTTCCAATGTTCTCTGGGTAATTTGTACCCACACAGGTATCTGAACTAATCAAAGATGTTTTCACACAGGTGCTAAGACCTTATACTGTCTTACTTGTTTTCTAGGTTAAATAAGTTAAGTTTGTAAATCAACTGGTACTGTTTTCAAGACTGATAACAGGTTCTGCCTATACTTATAAATGTTGGATATTTAAAATGGGAGATGTGCCTACTTTCTATACCTCAGATATATGGCTTATGCTACCACAGTACAACAAAAATTTTAAAGATAGGACAAAATGATTTTAGAAGCCCTGTGCCATTCTTTAGTTAAGTCTATTTCAGTAATTAAATGTGCTCCATATGTACGTACATCCAAGCTGATGTAACTTCCTTTCTAAGTGTGTTAATCACCTATGTAGAAGCCAAAGCCAATTGGAATCATCGGAGTAAAAAGTGTCAATATTTTGGCCTGTGCTCCCATGTCATGAGGCCACTGGAGATGATGGGACACTTCTACACTGGCCCCCTGGTAAGTCACCTGTCTTCCTGAGCAGGGAGGATATGGAGACCCAAACAAAAGTGGTGTACAATGTAAAACAGGAGAGTCACAATTGAGAAGCAATCAGTCCTCCTGACTTCCCAAAGAAGGGAAAACTACTTGGCCAGCATGGCCCTGACTCATCCTAACAGGCAAAAGACACCAGTAAGCTATGGGGCTACTCCTGTGTCCCTAAAGTCTCTTTGGAGAGCCATTAATGACCTCCAAAATTAATCCTTAATTAACTTTTGGCTATCTGCAAGGTCTTAAACACTCAGAGAAAAATGTATAACCAAAGATAAAAAATAGCTCTTTATTACTAAGATTAAATGTTATGTATATGTTTCTGATAACTCTGCTAGCATCTCATCTGCTTTACAAGCCATGTTAAATACTACTGTGCCATTTAATGAACAGTTCTGAAAGAAAATCTCAGCCAGCTCATCCTCAGATGGTCCTGAGATGATCCAAGCCTGTCTACCTGGATTCCCTCGACCTACAAAAAGACCAGTTTGCTGTGTGTTCACTTCTCAGTAACTCCTTACTTTTATTCTTTCTTTCCAAAGTTATCTTTCAAGATTATCTTCCTACACTCTGGGGTACATTAAAATAGTTCCCCTCTCTAGGAGAGATTCTCTAACTGCAACAAGTCTCCACTTCATGTCCTGTTCAGCAGGAAGTAGTAAATGATCTAATGTCTTCGACCCAGCCCCCTAAAGCAGTTAGAGTGTCTTCTCATGAGAGGGAGAAATAAAAGGAAAATAGACTGTCTATACCATACGTTCCTGTTGTCATAAAGTTTACTTAAAATAAGTTTATTTAAAGTTCCTCAAATAAAATTATAGAGCTTGATTGAAATGCCATACAGATTAAAAGTTCTAGGACCTCCCTTTTATGAGGGAATTGCCATCCTTACATCTCCTGTGTCTACTAACAGTGCAGAGGGATTATTCTGGCACTCTGCCCCAGAGGGGGGCATTACTCTTGCATCCATTTCCGGCCTCGAACTGTGTCTATTAGGCCCTAATATGCTCCCTCCTCTGACTCTTGAACCAGTATGCAACCAAACTGCTATTATCAATGACTCCTTTATATATACTAAAGCCCCTAGTAACTCCTATCTTGCTTGTTCCACGGGGCTGACTCCCTTTATTGTCAACAAGGACTTTTTACAGACTAAGGACTATTGTGTTGTAGTTATAGTTTTGCCACGATTTTTCATTCATGATTCTGAAAGTTTTACAACTACTATAGATCAAGGCATTGCCATTAGACCAAAAAGAGAGCCTTTAACTGCCCTCACCCTGACTGTGCTCCTGGGACTTAGTGCTGCAGGGGCCGGGACAGGTATTGCCTCGCTGGTAACCTCCCAACAGCATTTTTCACAACTCAGTGCCTTAGTGGACAGAGATCCTAACCTCATACATGAGGGGATACAAGATCTCAAAGATTCTTTGGCCTCGCTCTCTGTGGTTGTACTTCAAAACCGGAGAGGGCTAGATTTGGTGTTCTTAAAGGAAGGGGGACTCTGTGTAGCCCTCAAAGAAGAATGTTGTTTTACTTAGATAAGACTGGGCTAATACAAAATAGCCTTGATAAAGTTAAAAGAAATCTAGAGGATAGAAAAAGGACTCGAGAACAACAAGAATCTTGGTATAAAAATTGGTTTTCCACATCTCCCTGGCTAACTACTTTGCTTCCCAGTCTTTTAGGCCCTTTTGTTGGATTCCTTTTGCTTATCTTCTTTGGCCCCTGGGCCTTCAGATGACTAACCAGTTTCATTAAGAGTCAGGTAGATTCTGCAATCAAGCCGGTGGAAGTCCACTACCTCGCCTCGCCACAGAGGAAACATTTGCCGCTGACCTGCCAAAAGAACAAGACAACCCCCCATCTCGACCCTTAGACTTTACCTCCCTGCAAAAACCCACCCTGGGGTGGAAATTTTGGTCCTGCCCCTCTGAATAATAACTCAGGTCTCCGCGACCCCTCATACTAATTGGCTACCAAACATATTTCCTCCAGGATCCTTATGTGGCATTGACGGTCTTGTTGAGAGCAAAATGCGTTACATCTCCACAAAGTGAGTGGTCTGGTAAGTCAGCGACGGAACGGGTGGCTAAGTCTCGACCCACCTAAGACAGGACGACCTCGCTGAGAGGAGGCCGATCCAATGACGGGTAAGGGTCCAGCACTGCTCTTCTAACAGGCTCAGACCATTTGTGCCCCTTGTTCTAAGGTCAATCCAAATGACTTTATCGAAATCAATGACCTATGAGTAACAGCGCTCAACCTACTCTGGGGAACGCTCGCCTCTCTAATGTCAGGTTGCTGTCAGGTTGCTCCTCTGGATCCATTTCTACTCTTAAACAAAAATAATCGGCCACCAAAACAAGCCCTTCTTTGGGACATCATTAAGGGGTCGCGGTAACCTCCCTATCCTGGTCCTTGTATACAGAAGAGGGGGAGATGTTGGAGACGAGGAGATGAGCCCTGAACAGACCTTTGCCCTGAGATAACCTCTGTCCTGAGCAACTTCTGACCTTTTCTCATCCCCCCACCCTGCCACACCTAACTGATTCCATCCCCCCACTCCGCCACACCTAACTAATTAACACCCTTCCTGGCAACTGCAGAGACGTGAGAACTGTACCGTGAAGTTTTGGAATAACCGCAAACTGTCCTAGGCCAAAGGCCAAGAAGATTCTGTAACTTCCCACCACCTGCCTCCTCCAGCCCCCCCCAAAACCCTAACCCTAACCCTTAAAAAGGCCGCTGTGGCTCAATAAAATTGGACTCTTGACAAGTGTACATTTGCTTGAGTCTCTTCTTCTCTCTCGCCCATCTTATTTCAGGTTAGGGTCCCCCTCGCCCCCACGAATAACGAGGTCCCGCGGGTCGGGACAAAAATAAAAGAGAGACTGATTGAGATGGGGAGGGGACATGATGGAGAATGGAATTTCAAGGGGGAAAGTAGGGTGAGGGAGGGTATTACCATGGGATATTTTTTATAATCATGGAAACTGTTAATAAAAATTGAGAAAAAAAAGCCGGGCGTGGTGGCACACGCCTTTAATCCCAGCACTCGGGAGGCAGAGGTAGGAGGATCGCCGAGAGTTCGAGGCCACCCTGAGACTACATAGTGAATTCCAGGTCAACCTGAGCTAGAGTGAGACTCTACCTTGAAAAACAAAAAAAAAATTGAGAAAAATAAAATAAAATGGGTTATATGGGGATTTATGTGGTCTTCTCATCTA
Source organism: Jaculus jaculus (assembly GCF_020740685.1). NCBI lineage: Eukaryota > Metazoa > Chordata > Mammalia > Rodentia > Dipodidae > Jaculus > Jaculus jaculus. The sequence goes on along the minus strand of NC_059115.1, from coordinate 17,321,657 downwards.
TCATGTCCACCTTGAATGTGTTTAAAATTTCCAGAATAAAATTAAAGAATTTAAAAAGGAAAAAAATCTAACCTCATGGGCTGGAGGGATAGATTAGTGGTTACATCATTTGCCTGCAAAGGCAAAGTATTTAAGTTCAATTCCCCAGGACCCACATTACCCAGATGCACAAGGGGGTGCATGCATCTGGAGTTTGTTTTTAGTGGCTGGTGGCCCTGGTGTGCCCAGCCTCTCTCTCCCTCATTCTCTGTCAAATAAATAAATATATACTTACATAAATAAATGTTAAAAAAAAAAAACTAATTTGGTGACTTCAGAAGTAAATAATACTGTTATATCTCAGAAAGTGTTTCCATAGCTTTCAGTAGTGGCACACACATTTGTAGCCCCAACACTCAGGAGGGGGTCAGGATTGAGTTTTGAGGCCAGCTTAGACTAGTTAGGGGGAATAATGTCCTGCATACTTCCTCCCCCCCGAAAACAAAATTGTAGAGATGCTAATGGCCTGTAGCAGTATTTCATGGGGAATGTCTCTATTCAACTGCTGTGGTGAAGTGGCTGCCTCCTCTTACCACGTTTTCTTCTTTGATTCTGCACCTGGGAGCTTTGGTATGTTTTGGAGGCTTTAGGGAGCCCCTCTAGTCACCTGTAAAACCAAAGGTGTGCCTTTCGTCCAGGACAGTGTCCTGGCCTTCCACCGTGTCAAAGCCTCTCAGCTTGACCTAGAGACGGGGCCATGTCTAAGGCTGTTGTTGAGAAGGGAAGTCGTTAGCCTGTTTATAAACTAGACAAGTCCCTGAACTCCCACACGTGTGACCTTGTAGGCTAGGCTTCTCTGCCCGAGTGTGGTGTGTTGAGGCTCCTCACAGCCTGTGTTGCCACTTCTCCCCTTATCCTGCCCGTGCCCAGCAGATGGGTAATGCTGGTTGTGAGATGTAAACCCAGGACCTGGCTGTTTGCTCACAGCCTCCAGTCCTCTTTCCAGTGCTGCTCCATGTCCCCGCTATTCCTTCTTGTTCTGGTGCCTCTCTTGACTTAGGTGTGTATTTTTCCTGAGGGAGCCCAAGCCTCCCAGGCCTCTGTGGTGTCTCACTCCCCCAGGAACACCTCATTCTCAAAGCTGTTCGGCACGCAGGTCACCGACTCTTCAGGGTGATGTTTCCCAAGGAGGCAGTCTCTGGCACTTTGGTCATATTGCTTTTGATTTTGTCTGGAGGACCTGTAATGTGGGATAAGCAATGCTCAGACTGGCTGAAGTGGTGGCTGGCCCCCTTTTGGACTGATCCGTGGCATCTGGTACATTCAGTGCTGAGTATCCACAACTGTCTGGTGGATGAATTTTTTAAAAAAATCATTTATGGGCTGGAGAACTGGCTTACTGATTAAGATGCTTGCCTGCAAAGCCTAACAACCTGAGTTTGATTCCCCAGTACCCATATAAATAAGTACAAAGTGGCATACAGAGCTGGAGTTTGTTTGCAGCAGCTGGAGGCCCTGCCCTGCCCATTTTCTCTGTCTCTCTTCTCTCTTGCTGCTTGAAAATAAATTTTTAAAAATTTAAAACTTCATTTATTTGTGTGTGTGCATATGAGTGTGCCAAGGCCTCTTGCTGCTGCAAATGAATGCCAGAGGCTTTGCCCACTTTTGTGCCCAGCTCTAGGTGGGTGGCTTGGGAATTGAACCTGAGCTGAGAGGCTTTGCAAGCAAGAGCCTTTAACCACAGAGCCATCTTCCCAGCCCCAATGATGAACTTGTTTTGTTGTACAAGAGAGAAATCTCCCCAGGAATCATGAATTGGTCTTTACTGGGTATTTCATGTCAATGGGACCACACTGTGTGGTTTCTTATGCCTACCTTCTCTCTGAACATGGTGTTGCTTCCATTTCTCCCCTTGCCTGTCCATGTCACACTCCCGTGTCTCCACGCACTGATAGTGAGGTGGTTTGTGGACTTGAGTATTCAGTGGCCTCAGGGCCTGGGTACTATTCCCGCCTCCAGTCCCATTTCCAGGGGTGTGTGGTGACTGGTGTGTCCTCACCTCCCAGGCCATGACGCTGATGGAGTACCTCATCAAGACTGGCTCTGAGCGCGTGTCCCAGCAGTGCAAGGAGAATATGTATGCCGTGCAGACGCTGAAGGACTTCCAGTATGTGGATCGGGATGGCAAGGACCAGGGTGTGAATGTGCGGGAGAAAGCCAAGCAGCTGGTGGCTCTGCTGCGTGATGAGGACCGGCTGCGGGAGGAGCGTGCCCATGCGCTCAAGACCAAGGAGAAGCTGGCACAGACTGCCACGGGTGAGGTCTCCTGGGACTTCCGGGAGCTCCTGACAAGCTAGGGTCTGCACTTGGCTCCTGTAGGCCCATTCTAGCGGCTCAACCCTCACACTCTCCAGTCGTCTTTAGTGGGGCCCTACAATGGGGAAATGTCACCTAACTCACCTCCAATCTTGCTGCACATGTCCAGGGGTGTCCAGACCCTGAGAACAGCCACCAGAGTCCCTGATTGCTGGGATATTGGTTAGGGTGACCTGACACGGACATGCCTGCTAATGCTTGGGGAGCTCCCTTTCTGTACTGTTGTAGATAGTTTTTAGACAAAGGGTGGGACAAAGGCCCTGTGTGGCCTGGGAAGGCACTGAAGGGTGACTTGGGTCAGTCAAGGTTACAACCTGCATGTCAAGACAAGGCCTGTTGTTGAGAATTTAAAATTGCTTCTAGGTGGTAAGTTCAGTTTGGTCAGTGATGGTGACCAGCATTTAAAAAGAAATGGGAATAGAATAGAGTCAGTGTGTGCCCCATGTCATAAAGTCCCATGTTCAGTGATTGACAGGTGTGCGGTGTCCTATATTGTGCCATGAAGTGCAGGCTATGCTGCTTAGGGACCAGGGCAGGGAAAGCTGGGAGAATGTTGGAGAGACTGTAAGGGAACAGGTATGGGGGTACTTGGGCTAGCAAGTGGCTGTGGAGATGGAGGAGACAGGATGTTTTGCTGGAGGTGAGCTCTGCTGGACCAGCCAGGGGAGGCAGAGCAGGAGCTCCTGTGACCCTGGTTTCAACTGGAGGCTTTCTGTCTAATTCATCATGTTTGAGGCCACTGTTAGCTTCCATTCAGAGACGTTGGAGACACTGGGATGTGTTCAGTTTAAAGAAGGGATTTCAGTAGAGAGAAGAAAGCGAGGGAGGCCCAGGATTGACCAGCAGAGATGGGGAACCCCAGTGGGGAGTGGGAGGTGTGTGTAGGCTGTGCGGGCTGCGGAGCGACATTGGCTATGACTAGGAGAGTGCCTAGGTGGTTTCAGGTAGGTATTTTCACAGCTGGAGATAGTCAAACTTTTATGAGCAGCCATAGCTAAGGGACTACAGCTCTGCTGGCCAAGAGACCACTTTTTTTGTTGTTGTTGCTTGTAGTACAGTTTCACTCTTGCCCAGGCTGACCTAGAATTCACTAAGGAGTCTCAAGGTGGCCTTGAACTCATGATGATTCACCTACCTCTGTTTTCCAATGTTGGGATTAAAGGCATATGCCACCACACCTGGATGACATGTCTAGATGTTTTCTTTCATGTTCTTTCTCAACCATATAAAGACCTGGCTTTGGCTTTGGCCACTGCCATGCTTGGATGACCCACATCCTATAGCAAATTGCTTGGAAGAGGAAGAGGAGGGCAGTAATGGAGTGACTCTCCAAGACTTCCGAGAGGGCTGGGAAGGGCTGGTAACCTCAGCAAGCATGGAACCTGAGTGCTTAGTCATGGAAAGGCCCCGCAGTGCTGGATACTGGTTTTATTTATTTGTTCATAAGCGTGAAGTGGAGCCCCTCCCCTCCTTAGTACACAGCCTGAGCTGGAGTCTTAAGGGTATTTTTAAGGCAAAGGTTTGACAGTGGGATGTGGGTTCTGAGTACTCAGCCTGCTGAGGACCCCACACGGCCCAGGCCAGGGCTGTCTTAATGATCCACCTCCAGGAGAAGCCATGACCATGGCCATTGTGAGGGGCTTACACTTGGCGTGAGTGGTTAGAGGTGGGAGCGGATAGGTTGCCATCTTCCCCTCCGCTCCCACAGCTTGGCCTGCCCAGGCCTGCGCTAGGGAAGAAGGTGTTGGGGTTTGGCGGCAGAAGCCCATCTGTGTGACCATGGGTTTGCGTGTCTTGTCCCCTGGTCCATCTGTGTGTCGCGTGCTCTCTGCCCCCAGTGTCCTCAGCAGCCGTGGGCTCAGGGCCAGCGCCCGAGGCGGAACAGGCCTGGCCGCAGAGCAGCGGGGAGGAGGAGCTGCAGCTCCAGCTGGCCCTGGCTATGAGCAAGGAGGAGGCTGACCAGGTACCTGCTGCTCTCGCGGGAAAGGGGCTGTCTTGGGTTCGGCCATCTTGTCTCCATGCCTTGCCCACTGCCCGCTCCTCACCTGTTCTGTCCACTTCCTCTCCTTGGCCTTTGCTCTGGCCGCTCTCTCTGGTGCTTCTAGGTGCTCCATGGTCTTCTTCCTCTGGGAGCTGGTCCTGCCCTCAGCTGCCAGGTGTTCTTTCTCTGCCTATCCCTCATTGATGTGGGGGATCAAGTGCCTACTTCATTGATCCTCTCTCTCTCTGGCTCTGTCCCTCCACCCTGCTCCTTATTTGGCCTGCCCCTCTGCCTATGACTCTGGCTGTGGCTCCCCCGCCCATCCCCTCACCATCTCTCTCCACCAGCCCCCAGCCTGTGGCCCTGAGGACGACGTCCAGCTCCAGCTGGCCCTTAGTTTGGGCCAAGAAGAGCAAAGTTAAAGAAGCCTCTATGTCCCTCCCAGGGCTTCCCTCACACCTTACTCAGGTTCTCAGGTCCTCATCGCTTGCTATTCCTCAAATTCCTTCCTAGCCCCCCAGTGCATTGGTTTTCAGCCTTCAGCATCTTGAGCTGCAGGACCTTGGGACAAATAGTAGTCAGAGTGGACACCCAGGACATGCGGAGCTGCCGGGGCTGTCTAGGGATATAGGCCATCATGTCAACCCACTGGAGGCCAGGACTAGAGGGACCACCTGCTCTTCCTGAGTCCCAGTGCTTTCTAAGCCCTGTGTATAGCCAGGTGCAGCTGGCCCTTCACATTGCCCTACACCTTCCCCTCACAGACCACCCATGCTTGTCTGCCTCTCTCCCACTTCTGACCCTGGTGTCCGGTCCCCACTCCATCCATTGTCCACATCCCATTTTGAATTTCCCATCAATTTTGTCAAGGTGGGAGAGGGTGGGGAGCCTTCCAAGCTGGGAGGAGAGCATTTTTCTGGAGCTCGTGTTCTGACTCCTGTTTCCATGGGCTGCTTTGGCACTGCATAGGAAGAGATGATCTGTTGTGGTGATGACCTGAGGCGACAGATGGCCATAGAGGAGAGCAAGAGCGGCAAGGAGGAGGTGAGTGGGTAGGCTGCATCCATTTCCTAGGTCACCAGCTCCTGTCCTGCCAACTGTGGTGAGTGAGCACTAAGCCAGAGTCCTGGGTTGTTCCTGAGGCCTCCTCTGCTGAAGGGAGAGGGCCCAGAACCACATGGAGAGCCTGACGGCCTGCACCGGAACATGGGGCTCATTGGGTCGTCCTGTTTCCTCAGCATCTCCCAAGGACCTTGCTCTTTGTCTACTAATCTGCGAGCTGAGGTCTCCCTGAGCCTTCCACTCTCTGAGGGGCGTGTGGGGAGCCGGTGCTGAGCCTGCGCTGTACTGCAGACTGCAGACTCTCCTGGATCCTGGCTTCCAGGCCACACTGCATGGTCTCCTTTCCAACTCAGTGGACAGGACACCTCAGTGTCAGGGCTGAGGACCCTCGGGGACTGGAATCACAGTTGCAGCAGTGAAAACCACACTGGCTGCTTCTCTGTCTATGGGGCCAGGCCCCAGGGTTTTACTTTGAAGTGCATTTGTCATCCTGGGGACCCTGATGTCATCCTTTAGGGTAGACGGGTCCTGAGGCCAGTTTGCTTCCATGTTTGGAGATATGGAGAGCAAATGGGGCCTGTGGCCATGTGATTGGCCAATGAGGATTTTTGTTTGTTTGAGGTTTTATTTTTGTTTTTGTTTGTTTGTTTTGTTTTGTTTATGGAGGTAGGATTTTGCTGTAGCCCAGGCTGACCAGGAATTCATTATGTAGTCTCAGCGTTGCCTCCTACCTTGACCTCCCTAGTGCTGGGATTAAAGGTGTGCACCACCATGCCTGGCCTAAAATTTTTTATTTTATTTTTCAAGGTAGAGTCTTGCTGTAGCCCAGGCTGACTGGAATTCACTGTGCAGTCCCAGGGGGTCCTCCAATTCACTACAGTCCTCCTACCTCTGCCTCCTGAGAGCTTGGACTAAAGACATATGCCACCACAGGTGACCTAAAAATATGTCTTTGAGATTAACTCCTGAGTCTCTGAGTTCATCATTACAAGTAATTCTCCTCCTCATATGCTAGGGTTGGATAAAGTAACTCCTGTGTCTCTGAGCTCATTATTATAAACCCTTTTCTCAATACAAATCTGAGCATTTTTCTTAAGAATTCTTACATCTATAAAAAAGAAGGATTTGACCTTAAAGCAACAAATATCATCATCAAGGGCTATTGGCACATTTCTTCCCTGAAACTCACTCTTCTGGTTACCAGTGACACCCAGCTCCCCATTCCCTCTGCACCCGCTCACTGTTCTGTGACCTATGTGCTCAAGCTGCCAAGTTTGGATGTTCCTAAATTCTGTCTCCCTGAGGCCTCTGACACCAACTTCTCAGTGTCAGCCGACTGTCCTTCCTTCTCCTCCCTGGTGGCCCTGTGAGCCAAGCTCTCTGAGCCCGTCCTGCCTCGTTCCAGGGGAGCTGGAGCTGCTCGCAGGAGAGGTGCCCACTCGCAGCCCTGGGGCATTCGACATGAGTGGGGTCGGGGGATCTCTGGCTGAGGCCGTGGGGAGTCCTCCACCTGCAGCTATCCCCAACGCCCACACCCCCCACACGGAAGACTCCGGAGTCATTCCTGGGGCCCAACGCAGCCCTTGTGGACCTGGACTCACTGGTTAGCCGGCCAGGCCCCACACCACCAGGAACCAAGGCCTCCAACCCATTCCTGCCAAGTGGTGAGTGTGAACTAGGGGCCTCCTGCACCTTGGGCCCTCGCTGCAGCCTTTGTACAAGAGGGGCGTGGATGGCAGGGATGCATGGCCCCACTTGAGGGCGTAGCCCAGGCAGACAGTAGGTAGAGCAGCAGGTGCTGACTGCTCCTGACTGTCGTCTTCTCTCACTGCAGGAGCTCCAGCCACTGGACCATCTGTCACCAACCCTTTCCAGCCAGCACCCCCTGCAACGCTCACCCTGAACCAGCTCCGCCTCAGCCCTGTGCCCCCAGCCCCTGGGGTACCCCCAGCATACATCTCTCCTCTTAGTGGAGGCCCTGGCTTGCCTCCCATGATGCCCCCGGGCCCTCCAGCCCCCAACACAAACCCCTTTCTCCTATAATCCAGGGCTGGAGGGAAGCCTGGTCCAGCTGGCTTCCCCGTTTTCTCCTCCCTGGGAGATCAGTGTTGTGAGGGCATGTGAAATGGGGGACACTCCTCCTAGCGCCCTTCCCCCTCCTGGGGCCCACTCACACTACACCCTTGTCCCAAGCTCCCAACATGCCTCCCCAGAGAGAGACTGGACTGGGAGGGAAGCCAGCCTGAGGAGGAAACGTTGCTGTGGCCTTAGAATGGGGAGGAACAGCTAGGATTAGTCCACCCATTCCTCTCTCCTCGAAACTCCTAACAAGCCCCAATCCGTGTTTCGGCCTCCTCATTCTCCTTTGCACCCCATGGTGAATCCTGGGTGATTACTTTAGTAACTTTGGGAATAAATGGCAGTTCTCATGGGTGCCACTCCCCCAGATTCCCACCATGTTCATGTGTCCCTAAGAAGCCTCTTCTTCAGGGTAGAGCCAGGGCCTGGACAGTCACCTCTCTGGATGAGCTGTGAACCAGCCTCAATCAGAAGCCTTGATTTCCTTGAGCCAGTCTCTGGGGATGACTGGCTGAAGGTGGGAGGGACCAGAAGCCTGGGGAAGCTGCCGCTCTTGTAGGAGCAGATAGTTGAGACTCAGCAGACCACCCATATGGGAGCTGACAAGATCCTTGGAAGCCAGACTTGAGAAATATGTGGTAGGGGACATCAGGATGAGGTCAGGGTGAGGTTGGTGACATTACTGAGATATTGAATCATACAGAATACGTGTCATTGCCATCACTGGCCACCCTGTCCACTCTAGTCCATCCACACTCTGGAAGCCTTGGAGTCAGCCTCGCCCACTGACCTCATGGGCCATCAGAGATCACACACCAGTCATTGCAGTGGTACTCCTTGCTGCACCGTTTCATCAGAGCTGAGAGTCGGCCTGACCAGCGTGCACTGCTGCCGTTTCTGTGACTGTGGAAATTGCCTTTGTGTGAACCTGACCTCTGGGTTCCTTCTGTGTGAAGGCTGAGTGGAAGCAAGACATGCAGAGATAGGCTTGATTCTTGTTTCCTGGAGAAGATCTGGGCAAGGGGACAGTTGGCCATGTCACTGGGGAAGTTGCTACAATGCCTGAGACCAGGGGCAGCATATAAGCCAGCTAGGTATCTAGAAAGCTCTCCAGAGGATTTGGGAGGTCAGCCTCTGGGACAGTTTGTCACCCTTGTTCCTGTCACTTGTTCCTTGGGGAAGGGGGCTTTATGCGCCTCCCCTACAGCAGGTAGCTGCAGACAGCATGTTGTCGGACCCCTGGGCCTCAGAGTGATCTGAGGGATGTTGCCCCCTGTGGGGATAGAGTAATAGTGTCCGTGGGGAGACAGTCACTTTGGTCAGGGTCCATTACTAGGACAGTAGTGGGTGGGGTCACGGGATAGGCAGGACCTTTATCCTGCCTGTGACTTAGCTTGAGTCCACGCAGTCAGGCCCTGTGCCCAGAAGTAGGATGTCCATGACTTTATGCCTCCAAGCCTTTCCTCAGGTCAGTTAGAAGCGGAGGAGGACAGTTGATGTAGAGTCACTATAAGAAGAGGAAAGGGTGAAGGTTTGAGACTCCGTCCCCCATCTTCTTTTCAGAACCAAAGAGAACATAAGGGTAGAGTGGGGAGCATGCACAGAAGCCAGGGACTCCGTGCCAGCATGCCCCACGTGCATTCCTTACGCTGTGGAAACAGCAACGGCAAAGAGCTGTGTGTGCTGATGCCTTCTCCCAGAGTATTCCAGCCGCCAGAGTTCTAGGTGCTGTCAGCGTCCTGAGGTCCTGCAGCTGGGTGTGGAGTGGCCTCCGTGATGGGATGTGGAATGACTGGGCACATCAGGTCACCTGTGGCGGGCACTGCAGATGCCCAGGCAGGATGTCCCTTGTCCTCCAGTAGCTCTTGTTAGAACACAATGCTGAAGACGCCTCCCCAGGACCAGTCGCCTTAGGAATAGGGACCTCTGTGCATGGCCCTGGGGCGGAGAGCTCTGACTCCACTCTGATTCCATGTAGTCGTGTGATCCTAGGAGCTGAGGGCGGTGTGTCCGTGGGAAACCAGACGAGGAAGATTGTTCAGGCTCAAGCACCTTGGGGTGGCTGCAGGGACTTACCTAGAGAGTGGTGGGTGGACTTGAAACCAGTGTGGGTGTGTGTGAGGGGTGGGGGTGCTGGGAAATGGTTCCGTTGTTCCTTGCCTGACTCAAAATCCCACATATGTGCCAGTGGGCATAGTGGCCCGCCTGTCATCCCAGCGCTGGGTTGGCAGAGAAGGGATCCCTGGTGCAAGCCCTGGGTTAAGTGAGAGACCCTGCTTCAGTACATAAAGTGTGGAGAGCCATCGAGGAAGATACTGTCAACATGTAACTTCTTAGATTGTGCTCATGCGCACCCACACAAGTCTACACACCAAATACATGCAACAACAAAAGTCAACTCAAGCACAGTAGTGACAAACTCCTGAGTTTAGTTGTGTGGGTCAAGGTCTCGCTACTGCAAACGAATGCCAAGTGTTTGTGCTTCTTTAGGGGCCTGGCTTTACGTTGGTGCCAGGGAATCAAACCCTGGGCAGGCAGGCTTTATAAGCAAACACCCTTAACCACTGAGCCATCTCCTACACCTAGGTTTTGTTTCTTATGGGCCTGTGCGTCCATAAAGAGCTGGTGGCACCAGGGTTGCCCTTGGGGTATTGCAGGGACTTGGCTGAGACAGCAGCTGCCTCCATTCTAAGCTCCAGTTGGTTCTCAGTTGCCTGCTGCTCCCAGGTCCATCTCAGTGCACCACCGTGGACAGATGGACACACTGGGCTTTCAAGGCCCAGCCTGGCTGATAAATCAGATATTAATTTGACAAAATGAACGCATGGACTTCCCTCATACAAGTTATATTCATTCAATTTCTTGAACTATTTTAATACCAAATATTTCCTGTGGTCCTATGCCTGGGGGACTGGGGACTCTTGATGGAGGGAGGACATGTGGGTATCTGTGTCTGGATATCTGCCAATTGTTCAGAACTGGGAAATGCCACCAGCCAGTGACATGCCAGACCTGAAAGGACAAGAGTCTCCTGAAGTGTGTGTGTGGCCAGGGGGCGGGGGGGGGGGGAGGAGGAGGCCGGGAGCTGGGCTAGGTGTGTTGGATGAAGAAGTTTGGAGTTCCCATGTTTTTACAGGGATTTCATGGTCACTGGTAGAGCATCTGACAAGACGTTCTGGAGAGCTGGCCATGCTCTCTGTGCTTAGGCAGAGGGGTTGTCATGAGCTATATTCAGCTCCTGAGAACTAGAGAGATGGGGCTAGTGTAAGTGACGGTTTTGCTGTGTGGGATATGTGTGTGCGCAGGTGCACGTGAATGTGTGTGCTCCTGAGTGGAGGACAGAGGCTGACTTTTGGTGCGGTCCTCAATATCTCTTCACCAGTTTTGGGGGGGGAGTGGGGTGGGGTGGGGATCAGGGTCTCACTGAACCTGGAGCTCACCAATTCAGGTTCACTGGACACCAGCAGACCCCAGGACCCTCATCGCTACCTCCCTGTGCTTGGAGTCACTGACACAGGACGGCACACTACACCGCTCTTCACTGCCAGCACCTTACAGACCGAGCTGTTTCCTTGCTCTGTGAAGATTTTTACTGAATTTAAACAAACATGCAAGTGCTTTTTGTGAGTGGGTGTTTTCTATAGTAGGTCGAGTTTTGCGCTTCCTGTCCAGCAGAGGGCGCCAGAGACTGGACGGCGCTCTGGGCGGCGCGGCAGGTTTCTTGGTTTAAGCCTGAGCTCTTGCTGGTGACACGAGCAGACAGGAGTGCAGGTCACTTCAACCCCCGCCCTGTCCGCCCCCTGCCCTGCCCCGGCGTCCTCTCAGTCCCACTCTCACGCGCCCCTGCTCCTGGTCTCAGTCTCCTCCCCGTGGGCACACGGTTCCTGGCGCTGCCACAAGCTCTCCTTCCCCGGGCTCTCTGTCTCATTTCTAATAGACACGTGGGCTGGAGCGCTCTCCGCACACAGATGAGTAGGCACTCTCACACCTGTGTCTTTCCCGAATCCATATGTTCAATCCCAACCCCCAGTGCTCTATGAAGAGGTAATTGGGGAGATGGCATGTTGTTATGGTGGCTCCAATGCAGTATGTCGGGCTTCCTTATTAAGAGAAAACAAGGCTGGAGAGAGGGCTCAGTGGTTAAAGCGCTTGCATGCAAAGCCTAATGACCCAGGTTCGACACCCCAGTGCCCACAAAAAGCCAGATGCACAAAGAATGCTGCATGCGTCTGGAGTTTGGTTGAAGTGGCTAAAGGCCCTGGTGCACCCTTTCTCCTTGCAAATAAATAAATGAATGAATTTTTAGGGGTTGGACAGATGGCTCAATGGTTAAATGTGCTTGTTTGCAAAAACTGATGGCCCAGATTCCATTCTACAGTGCATACATAAAGCCAGACGCCCAAGGTGGTACACGTGTCTGGAGTTCTGTTGCAGAGGTAGGAGGCCCTGTCCTGTAGTATGCTCTGCATATCTGTCTGTCTCTCTTAAATATTTTAATTTTTTTTTTTTTATTATTTTTCAAGATAGGGGCCACTCTAGCTCAGGCTGACCTGGAGTTCACTATGTAGTCTCAGGGTGGCCTCAAACTCAAGGCTGTCCTCCTATCTCTACATCCTGAGTGCTGGGATTAAAGGTGTGCTCCACCATGCCTGGTTTCTCTTAAATATTTTTAAAAATAAATCTTCAGGCGAGCATGGTGCACATGCCTTAAGGCACACTCAGGAGGCGTAGGATTGCTGCGAGTTCGTGGCCACCCTGGGAGTACAGAGAGTTCCAGTCAGCCTGCACTAGAGTGAGACCTTACCTGGGGAGGGGGAAAGACTCTGACACACAACAACAAATGATTACTGTGGAAACGACTGCGTGAATGGCTGTCCGTCCAGATGTAATCTAAGCCTCTGTCACAGGAAACCTTTCCCCTGAAAAGTCTCAGGTCACGCAGTCATAGTCTCGAGCACGGGGCACCACCAGCGGGCAGCTCCTGCAGCCGCTCCCTCCGCACTCAACTGCAGAGTCTCCCGCGAGCCGAGTGCAGTGCGCTCCAGCGCTCGGCCCCCCTGCGTCCTCACCTGCGCTGGGTCGGGCTTTCTGGTTGCGCAGCTGCCTTTCCTGGAAGCAGCTGTGGGGAGGTCGTCATCCAGGAGGGGATGAGACTTCTCGTGGTGCGGCTGTTTGAGTCATCCGTTGCTCCTGTAAGCAACCCCTCACCCTGTTCCATGAGTAAGCCCCAAAACTCATTAGTTCATCAAACCTTTAAAAAAAATATTTTTAGTTTTATTTATTTGAGATAGAAAGAGACAGAGTGAGAGAGAGAGAGAATGGGCAGACCAGGGCCTCTAGGCACTGCAAACGAACTCCAGATGCATGCACCCTCTTATGCATCTGGCCTATGTGGATCCTAGCGAATTGAACCAGGGTCATTTGGCTTTGTAGGAAAATGCCTTAACTGCTAAACCATCTCTCCAGCCCCCACCCCATCCTCCTTTTTTTTTTTTTTTTTTTTGGTTGTTTGTTTGTTTTACCGAGTTAGGGTCTTGCTCTAGCTCAGGCTATTCTGGAAGTCATTATGTAGTTTCAGGGTGGTCTCAAATTCACAGTGATCCTCCTACCTCTGCTTCCCATGTGCTGGGATTAAAGGTGTGCACCACCACCCTCAACCCATCAAACTGGTTTTGATATAATCATCCTTTGGTCTGTGGTTTGTGCCCTATCTGCGGAGGTGTGTGTCGGCATAACCCCAGGGAAAAGGTTTGTTCATGACAGTCTTCCACCCTGTCTCTGGTCTACTCACCCCAGATGGTGCTTTCTCATCCTCAAACCCTGATCACCTCTTAGTCATCTAGAACTGCTACAAACACAGTTGAACATTTAAAAAAATATTTGGGGAGAGAGAAAGGCAGGTACAAGGGGAATGGCATACCAAGGGCCTCCAGCTACTGCACATGAACTCCAGACTCATGTGCCACCTTGTACATCTGGCATACATGGCTCCTGGGGAATCTAACCTGGGTCCTTAGGCTTCATGGGCAAGCATGTTAACCACTGAGGCATCATTTCTCCAGCACTGTATTTGAAAATTTTTAATATTTTATTTATGACAGAGAGAAGGGAAGAGAAAGAAATGGGCATGCCAGGGCTGCAGCCACTGCAAACGAACTCCAGGTGCATGTGCCCCCTGTGCATCTGGCTTACATGGGTCTTGGGAAATTGAACCTGGGTCCTTTGGCTTTACAGACAAATACCTTAACTGCTCAGTCATCACTCCAGCCCTGAATTTGAAAATTTTTTAATTAAAGTGTCCTTCATTTTAAAACAATCTCATTTGTATCAGAATTTAATGTAAATCTTGGGCTGATGAGATGGCTGAGCAGTTAAGGTACTTGCCTGCAAAGCCGAAGGACCCAGGTTTGATTCTCTAGGTCCCACATAAGCCAGATGCACATGGTGGTGTATGTGTCTGGAGTTTGTTTGCAGTGGCTAGAGGCCCTGGCATGCCTATTCTCACTCTCTTGTCTCTCTCTGTGTGTCTGTAATAATATTTCTTAAATCTTTAAAAAATTAAAAAAAAAAAGAATTTAGGTCTGGAGAGATGGCTTAGTGGTTAAAGCACTTGCCTGGGAAGCCTAAGGACTCGGGTTCAATTCTTCAGGTCCCATGTAAGGCAGATGTACATGATGGCACATGCATCAGGAGTTTGTTTGCAATGGCTAGAGACCCTGCCGTGACCATTCTCTCTCTCTCTCTCTCTCTCTCTCTCTCTCTGTCTTTCTCTCACTCTCTCTATCTCTAATAAATAAATTAAAACAAATCTTTTTTAAAAAAGAATTTAATTTAAATCTGATAGGAGGAAAGAGAAGAGGCAGGCTGTGTTGAGGAGAAGGAAAAGGAAGAGGAGGAGGAGGAGGCCACTGCCCTTGTATACGCCCCATGGAGGCGGATCCTTCTCCAGACCTCAGCAGGCAGTGGAAGCACCTGGAGGCCAGGAGAAAGCCAAGCAGTGCAGAGGTGAGTGCAATCCTAGGAGAGTCCTTTTTCACCTCTCAGATCTCTGCCATGGGCACAGTGAGGCCTGCCTGGAAAAATCACTTGTTTACTTTCTTGTGGTTAGACAGAAGTTCCCAGACAGGCAGTGTGAGCATGCAGGGATGCAGAAGGAAGGACAAACACCTAGGCTGGAGAAATAACAGTCTTCGTCTTCCTGAGAAAGACCAACGCTAGGAGTGGGGAGATGTGCTCCCTCAGCTGACTCATCCAAGCTCTTGGATTCTGCATGGTCTGGAGCCAGGGGAGTATGGAGAGTCTGAGGAAGCTGAGACATTTCTGGGTAAAGGCCAGCACAATATTTCTATATGAACAGAAATATAAAAATGAGGGCTGGAGAGATGGCTTAGCGGTTAAGCGCTTGCCTGTGAAGCCTAAGGACCCTGGTTCAAGGCTCGGTTCCCCAGGTCCCACGTTAGCCAGATGCACAAGGGGGCGCACGCGTCTGGAGTTCGTTTGCAGAGGCTGGAAGCCCTGGCGCGCCCATTCTCTCTCTCTCCCTCTATCTGTCTTTCTCTCTGTGTCTGTCGCTCTCAAATAAATAAATTTTAAAAAAATTAAAAAAAATTTATAAAAAGAAATATAAAAATGAGACACCAGGCATGGTGGATCACAATTGTAATGCCAGCACTGGAGAGGCTGAGGTGGGAAGATTGCATGAGTTTGAAGCCAGACTGGCTAGAGTGAGCTCTGGTTCAGCCTGGGCTAGAGTCAAGCCCTGTTTCAAATAACTAGAAAAAGAAAAGAAAAGCAACAGGACCTACTGGCTGCAGATGTAGTTCACCTGGTAGAGTGTTTGACTACAATACAGGAAAACCTGGGTTCAATCACCAGTACTTCATAAGCCAGGTGTGGTTGGCACATGCCCAGAATCCTAGCACTTGTGAGGTATATCATGAATTCAAGGTCATCCTTGGCTACATACTTAGTTTGAGGCTAGCCTGAGCTATATTGTCATATATCACAAAATACATATATGGATATATAAAACCAAAACAAGCAATATAACATGACTCATATATAAAGATAAATGTCCTAATAGCCACAGTAAAGAAAATTTAATTATTATTTATTTATGACTTATTCAATATCAAACTACAGAACTCTAAGCTGGGTGGCACACAACTTTAACCCCAGCACATAGGAGGCAGAGTTAGGACTGAAGTGAGTTCAAGGCCAGCCTGAAACTACAGAGTGAGTTTGAGGTGAGCCTGGGCTAGAGTGAGAGTGCATCTCAAAAAAAAAACACAAAAAAATAGGAGGCCTCGAGAGATGGCTTAGTCGCTAATGCACTTGCCTGTGAAGCCTAAGGACCCAGGCTGAATTCTCCAGCATCCACTAAGCCAGAAGCATAGAGTGGTATATGCCTCTGGAGTTCACTTGCAGTGACTGAAGGCCCTGGTGTGCAATTGGCCATCACTCTAGTGCAGCCCATGTTTTCTCTCTCTAAAATAAATCAAAATATTTAATTAAAATAAAACATGAAGAACTCAATAGCTGGGTGTGATAGCACATGCCTTTAATCATATCACTTGGGAGTCAGAGGTAGGAGGATCACTGTGAGTTCAAGGCCACCCTGAGACTACATAGTGAATTCCATGTCAAACTTGACTAAAAATAAGGAAAAGTAAAGAAGTCTAATAGGTATTCACTTTAACAGTCTTTTTTTTTTTTTTTTTTTTGAGGTAGGGTGTCACTCGAACCCAGGCTGACCTGGAATTCACTATGTCATCTCAAGGTGGCCTTGAACTCACAGTAATCCTCCTACCTTTGACTCCCAAGTGCTGTGATTAAAGGCATGTGCCACCATGCCTGGCCTTTTAACAATCTTTTAAAAAAAATATTTATTTATTTGATAGAGAGAGAGAGAGAGAGAGAGAATGGCTAGGCCAGGGCCTCCAGCCACTGCAAATGCCCAGGTTTAGATTTTTAAATTTTTATTTTTAAAAATCTATTTAATAAAAGAAAATAGAATGAGGGCTGGAGAAATGGCTTAATGGTTAAGGCCTATGAAGTCAAAGGACCCCAGTTTTCAATTCCCAGGACCCGTGTAAGCCAGATGCACAAGGTGGAGCCTGTGTCTGGAGTTTGCTTACAGCGGCTGAAGGCTCGAGTGCTCACATTCTCTATGTACTTCTCCCTCTCTCTCTCAGTTGTCTTTACCAAGAGCAAGCATGATTACAAAAGCAGAATTTTTGCAGTTAGCACCAGGTATGAAGCAGATACCAAATACCAGGCCATTTGACCTCGGGGCAAGAACAGACACCAGATCCCTTACTGGGACCACATCCTCCTTCTAGTAACTAATGCTCTGTGCTAATCTTTAATCTCCTAGACAATGTCAAGATGGCTGTGTAGCCTAAAATGGCTTCCCTTAGTTCTGTTCACCAGAGGTTGTTTCGATACGTACACACATGCATACATATTAAAGGTAGGCACAAGCTGACCTGGAATTTACTATGTAATCTCAGGGTGGCCTTGAACTCATGGCAATCCTCCTACATCCCAAGTGCTGGCATTAAAATGTGTGTGCTGTCATGCCCAGATAAATTATACTTTAATTTTCTTTATTTTTATATTCATTTATTGGAGACAGAGAGAGAGGGAGAGAGAGACAGAAAGTGAATGTGAGAATGGGTGCACCAAGGCCTCCAGCCACTGCAAAGAACTCCAGACACAAGCCTCACCATGGGCATCTGGTTTAAGTGAGTCCTGGGGAGTCGAACCTAGGTCCTTTGGCTTTGTAAGCAAACACTGCTGAGCCATCTCTCCAGCCTTAAATTATACTTTACACTTAGTTATCAATACAGAATTTTAGGTATAATTATGACATTTTCAAGTGCAATTGCCTTTGGTTGGCCCCACTTCTCCTGGGCCCCTTCCCTGCCTTGTGTCCTCCCTCATGATGTTCATATGTCATTTGTGCCCGTTCATCTGCTCCCCCTTCCTTGTCTTCAGTTAGTGACAGGTCTCGGGCGCTGTTCTAGCATTTTGTCTATGTTTGTGGCTTTGCTGTGTCTTTATAACCTAGGGCCAGTGAGTGCAGGCAGTCGTCCCCTTCACCTCTAGGCATGGAAGGAGGGGGTGTCTGAGGACGCGTCATCATCCAGCTCATGGTCACTCCACTGTCATGCATGTTTTCCTCAGACCCAGGCCATGGCTCACCACTTTAAAGATGCAAGCGCCTGTCCTGTCTGCCTGCGTTATTTTGACGACCCTGTTTACCTGAAATGTGGATATGTCTGCTGTTTCCGATGCATGGACAGCATGCAGAAGAATCCCCGTGGAGAGGGTCTGCTGTGCCCCCATTGCTCTGAGGTCTCTGAGGAGAAAGACGTTGAGCATGCTGTCCAGCTGGGGAAGCTGGTTTCCAAAGTAAAAGAACTAGAGCCTCAGCTGAAAAATGCTCTAAAGATGAACCCAAGGGTGAGGAAGTTCCAAGGTGAGGACTGGGCAGCATTCCCCAAGCCTGGGAGGGCTCTGAGGATGTCACCTTTCAAACGTCTCCTTGTGAGATTTGGGCATTCCCTCAAGTCAAGCTTAAACTTTTCTTCTTCCCAAGGACAGTGTTTGCATTGAGTACAGATTAGAAAGACCTGGAGGTTTCTATGAAAATATAGGGCTGGGGATGTAACTCAGTTGGTAGAGTGATTGCGTGTCATGATTCAAAATCTCTGGGTTTGATCCCTAGCACTGCATAACCTGAGTGTGGGTGGACACACCTGTAATGCCAGAACTCAGAAAGTACAGGCAGGGGGATCAGGAGTTCAAGGTCATCCTTATCTTCCTAGTATATCAAGACAAGCCTGGGAGACAGAGATTTTATCTTTTATCTTTAAGTTTAAGTTTATCTTTAAGTTCTTCCCCCATCCTGAGATATCCAATATGGTAGCCAGGGATAGCTACTGACTACTTTAAAAGTAGCTTGGGGGCTGGAGAGATGGCTTAGTGGTTAAGCGCTTGCCTGTGAAGCCTAAGAACCCCGGTTCAAGGCTCAGTTACCTAGGTCCCACGTTAGCCAGATGCACAAGGGGGCGCACGCGTCTGGAGTTCCTTTGCAGTGGCTGGAAGCCCTGGCGTGCCCATTCTCTCTCTCTCTCCCTCTATCTGTCTTTCTCTCTATGTCTGTCGCTCTCAAATAAATAAATAAATAATGAACAAAAAAAATTTTTTAAAAAGTAGCTTGGGCTACATGTGGAAATAATAATACTTTAGTATTTTTACATATTTTATTTTTATTTATTTATTTGACAGAGGAAAAGAGGGAGAGAAAGAAAGAGAGAGATTGAGAGAGAGAGAATGGGCATGTAAGGGCCTGTAGCCACTGCAAATGAATTCCATATGCATGTGCCACCTTGTGCATCTGGCTTATGTGGGTCCTGGGGAATTGAACTGAGGTCCTTTGGCTTTGCAGGCAAGAGACTTAATTGCTATGCCATCTCTCCAGCCTGGAAATAATAATACTTTAAGACATTAAGTAAAATATATTGTCATAATTGGTTATAACTGTTTCTTCTACATATTTATAAGAAAATATAAAATATGCATGCACTCACTTGGAACTTATTTTGACAACACTGGCAAGAAGGTGGTTTTTCAAATCTGGATGTGTATAAGTGACTTGAGGATCAGGTTCCATGCAGAACAATCACTGAGCTTTCATGAGAGGGGGAGGTCCTGAAACAACCAGGTAGAGAAGATGGCACTGTCTCATGGGCCATCACCAAGTAGCAAGACCCTGTGCCCATGCATCTGGCAGGGAGACCCAGCATCAGCAGTGCTTAAGAAAAGTCCCCAGGCAATACTCATCTAGGGAGCATGAGGGCACCCATTCTAGCAGATGACATCATCCTAGAGCCTTCCCACCCCTAGAAGCAGATGTGAAAGTAGGTAGATTTAGGTCTAATACCACTCAGGACGGAAGCACTGTACCACGTTCTTGTTACACTGTGATGGTTCAAATGGAAGATGCCCCCCATAGACATAGACTCGTGTGTTTGAATACTTAGTTCCCAGGAGGTGGCGCTGTTCTGAAAGGTTGTGGAACCTTTAGGACATGCGCTGTAGAAAATGTGTCATTTGGGTGGGCTTGAGGTTTTATAGGACGGCATCACTGGCTTCATGCATCTTTCCCTCTCCTTCCCTCTCTCTCTCTCTCCCTCTCTCTCTCTCTCCCTCTCTCTCTCTCTCCCTCTCTCTCTCTCTCTCCCTCTCTCTCTCTCTCTCTCTCTCTTTCATAAACAGGTTTTTTTGAGGTAGGTTCTCACTGTATCCCAGGCTGAACTGAAATTCACTATGTAGTCTCAGGGTGGCCTGGAACTCATGGTGATCCTCCTAGTTTTGCCTCCTGTGCGCTGGGACTAAAGGTCTTGTACCACCATTCCCAGCTAATAAATGTTGTTTGTTTGTTTTGAGGTAGGATCTCACTCTGGTCCAAGCTGACTTGGAATTAACAATGTACTTTCAGGGTGGCCTCAAACACACAGCAATCTTCCTACCTCTGCCTCCTGAGTGCTGTGTCTAAAGGCGTACACCACCATGCCTGGCCTAATAAAACATTTTTATGATAGAGAGAGGGAAAGAGAAAGAGAGGGTTGGCATGCTCGGACCTTCATCCACTATAACCGAAGTCCAGATGCTTGCGCCCCCTTGTGCACATGCGCAGCCTTGCACACGTGTCGCCTTAGGCTGCTGGCTTCCATGGGATCTGGAGGGCTGAGCAGCTTGGCAGGAAAGTGCCGTAACAGCTAAACATCTCTCCAGCCCAGGTAAAAATATTTTTAAATCAGATTAGGAACTTTATGCCTGGCTGTGCTGGTAAAGTACTTGTCTAGCATGCACAAGGCCTTGGGTTGACACAATAGGAGGACATAATCCTGGTCTGGTTACACAAGCATGTAATGCCAGCACTGGGAGACTGAGGCAAGAGCTTCAGAAGTTCAGAGGCTAGCCTGAAATGCATGAGAGTATAAAAAATAAAATAAAAAATAGGAAATGGGGCTGGAGAGATGGCTTAGCAGTTAAGCGCTTGCCTGTGAAGCCTAAGGACCCCGGTTCGAGGCTTGACTCCCCAGTACCCACATTAGCCAGATGCACAAGGGGGTGCATGCATCTGGAGTTTGTTTGCAGTGTCTGGAAGCCCTGGCATGCCCATTCTCTCCCTCTCTCCCTCTCTCTCTCTCTCTCTCTCTCTCTCTCTCTCTCTCTCTCTCCCCCTCTCCCTCTCCCTCCCTCTCTCTGTCGCTTTCAAAGAAATAAATAAAAATAAACAAAAAAATTTTAAAAAGTAGCAAATGCCTGGATGTTCAGATTCAAAGTTGAACTTTTAACCCAGTGCATACCTGCTCGGACTGCATGGTACCAATCCCAGCAGTAGAAACATTTCATTAATGTTACATATTCTGTATCTATACACTGTCTGCTATTGTGCTCTTTCTAAAAAGCTGAAACAGCAGCCGCAATGTGTGCCCTCTTAGCACCCAAAGCAGGTAAATCTAACTCTTGTCTGCTGTTTCCCTAGATGGGGGGTCCACACGCTCAAGCACATACCACTTTGTTGAGGAGCTTTTAGAGACAAGCCCACGTGCGCTCTCTTTACGCTCCCTAACTGGATGCCGACTGCTACCCAACATTTGACTTATGACCTCCACGATAGATATTCTTTCCCAGATTATGCTCATTTTAACCCCTTAATTAGTCACCTGCTACTTGAATTATTTACCATTGTCCTAAAATCAACAGACATACTTTCTGTAATGAAAAGGCAATCGCCCCTGTGGGATGTGTGATATTCCCTGCTTGGAGTTTCCACCCAGCCAGGAAGTTCAAAGACAATTTCCTCTGAGAGATTTCATCTGTGACTCTGACAGGAGAGGAAAAGGAAGGGAGGAAGATGGGGCAGGGGGGAGAGGACTATTATTTAATCAAAAGAGTGCTCTCTGCTCCACTGCAATTGAAATGAAGATGGAGTGGGAGAGGGAACATGAGGAGGAGGACTTTTAAATGGTCAAAGTAAGCCTGTGGGGAATTGATCAGGAGGAGGAGAAGGAAGGCGAGGGAGGGGAAAGAACATAAGGTAGGGCAAGAGAAGGAATATTAAAATAAGTATAAGCAGCAGGGCATGGTGGTGCCCACGTTGAATCCAGCACGCCTGGAGGGCTTGCTTGTGGGGTGGGGGTGGTACTTCTCTCTGAGTGGACCTGGAAAAGGAGTCAGCCTCATCTGCCATTATGGAACATGCCCTGGATCTGTAAGCTTCAACAAATTCCTTTCCTCCATAACTGTGTCTGGTCTGGAGGTTCACTCCAACAACCTGATGCTGACTACAACAACAGTGAATTCCAGGTCAGCCTGGACTAGAGCGAGGCCCCACCTCAAGTAACAAGTAAACAAAAAGTAAAAGGGACCTATCTAGCCCTTGAAGTGGAAGTGAAGGTTTAGTAGGTGGTGGGGGAGACTCAGAGGAAGAAAGAAGGGATGGGAGGAGGAGGAGGACAAGGAGAGGAAGTGAAGGTTGAGTATAGTGTGTCTGTCTTTGCTGATCTACTCGGTTTTCATCCCCAGTGGACATGACTTTGGATGTGGACACAGCCCATGACCATCTCATCATTTCTGACGACCTGAGGAAGGTCCACTGTGGCTCTGGCAAACAGGGAAGGAAGCAATGTGCTCAGAGATTCCAGGTCTCAATGTGCGTCCTGGGCTCCTCAAGGTTTACTTCCCACCGACATTACTGGGAAGTAGATGTGGGATCAAGCCGAGAATGGGATATAGGCGTTTGCAAAGAATCCATTGACCGCACAGAGCCAGTGGTCCTGGCGGAAGGACGGGGCTTCTGGACCGTGGGGCTGCGAAATGGAGAGGTCTATGCGGCCAGCACAGAGCCCATGACTCCTCTGCTGGTGAACCCCCGGCTTCGCAGGCTCGGGATTTTTCTTGACCTGCTGCTGAGTAACATTTCTTTCTATGATGTCAGCGATGCATCCCACATCTTCACATTCACTGACATTCCCTACTCAGAGCCACTGCGCCCATTCTTTGCTCCTGCAAATCCAACTCCCGATCATCAAGACCCCCTGGGAATCTGTCCTGCAGTGAAAATTGGCATTTTCAGTCTTCCAGCTAATCCTGAGCAGGGCAAATAATCCTTTGACCCCCAAATTTACAGGCAATTGCTATGTGCCCATAACCATGGCTCAGATTTTTGATTATTATTACTACTGTTGTTGTTTTCCCTGGTAGGGTCTCACTGGAGTCCAGGCTCACCTGGAATTTACTATGTAGTCTCAGACTGGCCTCAAAATTTATAAGGTTTCTCCTGCCTCTGCCTTCTCAGTGCTGTGAATTTTTAAAATTATTTTTATTATCACATGGTAAGTACACAGAGTAATATGTATTATTGTGGCATTTTCATATGTGCATACCATTTTTTATCATATTCATTACCCCATTACCCTCTCCACTCTTCTTTGATTCACACTCATCACCTTTGGCTAAGAATTTATATAACTGGTACATAGAGACATTGCAGAAATATATGGTGCATTTCATGAATACTAATTACTTAGGGAAAATAAAGTATATCATAGTCATTTTGTTTTTAACTTGTATCTATATATTTCACTGCCCACTAATGTATCTTAAACATTTTAATGTATTCTGAACTTTTATATAAGCTTCCAATTTTTTTTCTTTTCTTTGATATCAATTTACTGGGTGGTATAATAAAGTAAATAAAACCTATATATAAATAAAGTGAATAAAAATCAAGATATGACCTAGCAGGTTGATTGTTTTTCTAAGGAAATAAAACAGTAAATTTCTATGTCTGTGTTTTCACCCACAACTATGAAAACCACACATTCATCCCATGTGCACATTGGTTATTCATTAAGTGTGGACACATAGAGTGTGGACACAAGGGAAAATAACATTGCATTCATTATTTTTGTCATTGCTGTGGCCAATTAACTGACAAGGAGCATCTTCCCAGTTGGAGGAGATGGGTCACTGGGTAAAGTGCTTTCCACACAAGCATGAGGACAGGAGTTCAGATCCCCAGTGTCATGCAAATACCTGTGGCTGGCTAGACTAGCCAAATCAGTGAGCTGTGGGTTCAAGGAAGAGAGCCTGTCTCCCTAAGCGAGGTGGAGGGTGATCAAGGAAGCCACTGCACTCCTCTGGCTAGACAAGTTCTGACCTCCACCTGCACGAGTGTGTACACACCTGGGCTCCCAAGAGCAAACCACAGACCACCCCCTACCCACTCACACACACACTTAATTTAGTAGTTAGAGTTCAGCAATGTTCCCAACCATCATAAAAAATTATGAGGCAGCTGGGCATGGTGGCACATTCCTTAAATCCCAGCACTGGAGAGGAAGAGGTAGGTGGATCTCCATGAGTTTGAGGCCACGGAGACTATATACTTAATTCCACGTCAGCCTGGATCACAGAGAGACCCTACATTGAAAAACAAAAAACAAAACAAAATCATGAGGCAGCCTCCAAAAACAAAAATATTCTGGGCCAGAATGTCAACATGTGTTACAACCACATTCGGATAATTATATCAATTTTTTTGTTTGTTTGTTTTCAAGGTAGGGTTTCACTCTAGCCCAGGCTGACCTGGAATTCACTATGTTGTCTCACTGTGGCCTCAAACTCACAGCAATCCTCCTACCTCTACCTCTCAAGTGCGGGGACCAAAGGGGTGTGCCACCACACACGCTGATCATAACATTTTTTTTACTAGTCTCAACATTTTAACATTTGGTCTTCATAGATTTTGATAGTGTGTGTGTGTGTGTGTGTGTTCAAACATGTAAACCTGATGAACTCTGGTGAAGATAATGTAGATTTTTGCAAACTCGTCTGACTGATCCCATCCATAGTAACTGATCTGCACTGCGTGTCCTGTTGTAAGAGGAGCAGCCACAGCAGCGGACACTGCACTGTCAGCAAGCTCCGGTTCCTCCTGTGACGACTGCTGCAACTTGCTCTTGATTTCTGTCTCGGTCTTGGATTTTTCACGTGTAAAGGCATCACGTTCTCTTTATTCTGGTGGAATTTTCCAACATGACCTTTATGCTTCTACATCTTTCTGCAACTCCTCCAAAAGTGAACCCACGGTCTGGGGTCAGGCCCAAGGCCCGAGCTGCAGCCCTGCACCCGAGCAGACGTGAAAAGCCCCACGAGCATGCGCACCACAGCGCGACCCAGGGCGCCCTGCCACGTGCCGCCTTCGTGTGCAGCGGGGTGTGCGTGTGTGTGTGTGTGCGTGTGTGTGTGCGTGTGCGTGTGTGATTGAATCTCTTAGCAGGCTTTGAAATAAATGACTCTAATGGCTGATCCATCTTCTCACTATAGTTTATCATAATGTCCACACATTGTTTTCTTTTTGCTAAGTTTAGTTCTTGAACATTTTTTTTAGTTTTTATTGACAATTTCCATAATTGTAGACAATACCCCATGGTAATTCCCTCCCTCCCCCCACTTTCCCCTTTGAAACTCCACTCCATCATATCCCCTCCCTCTCTCAATAAGTCTCTCTTTTGTTTTGATGTCATGAACTTTTCCTCCTATTATGGCAACCTTATATAGTATAGGTAGTGTCAGGCACTGTGAGGTCATGGATATCCAGGCCATTTTGTGTCTGCAGGAGCACATTGTAAGGAATCCTAATTTTCCTTCGGCTTGTACATGCTTCTTGAATTTTTAAAAAAATATTTTATTTTTATCTATTTATTTGAGGGGAGGAATAGAGAGAATGGGAGTGCCAGGGCTTCCAGCTGCTGCAGACGAACTGCAGACACATGTGCCACCTTGTGCATTCTGTCTTACATGGGTTCTGGGGAATCAAACTTAGGTCCTTTGGCTTTGCCTGCAAGTCCCTTAACCACTAAGCCATATCTCGAGCCCTACTTCTTGAATCTTTATGTTGATGATTTTCATCCTCTATTTCTTCAATTAGCTTTTGTGCTTTTTTATTGCTTTTTTTTTTTTTTTTTTTTTTTTTTGCTTTTTTTGAGGTAGTGTCTCACTCTGGCCCAGGATGACCTGTAATTCAATATGTAGTCTCAGGGTTGCCTTGTATTCAAGGCAATCCTCTAACATGCGCTTCCTGAGTGCTGGGATTAAAGGCATGCATCACCATGCCAGGCCCACTTTTTCTATACCCTTCTTCTTAGACCCCAACATATTCTTCAGGTTGATAGTGTCCCACCAATCATTATGCATGATTATTGTCACTCAAGTGTCTTAATCACTGAGCCAACTTTCTAGCCCTTTATTCTCAGTTTAAACTGATTTTCAATTGGATATTTGTTCACTGAAATTTTTTTCCACCTATGAAAACGATGACAATGATGCTGAATGTATTAGCTCGGATCTCTAATTTCAGCTACTCAGGAGGCTAATACAGGAATATCACAAAATCAAGACCAGTCTGAGCTACAGAGATAGCTCAAAGCCAACCTAGGAAACTTAGCTACACACTGTCTTCAAGTAAAAATAAAGATGATGGCACACTGGCTCACATACACCTATAATCCCAGCATTCAGGTGGGTTGCCCTGAGTTCCAGGCCAGCCTGGACTACACAGAAAGTTCTAACACAAGAGTGTGACCTGCCTCAAAAAAAAATTAGTGCTGGAAAGAATGCTTAGTGGTTAAGGTGCTTGCCTACAATGCCAAAGGACCCAGGTTCAATTTCACAGGACCCACATAGACTCAATGTACCAACTTGCACATGGATACAGAATTCATTTGTAGTGGTTGAAGGCTCTGATGTGCCCATTCTCTCTCTCTCTCTCTCTCTCATAAATAAAGTTTAAAAAAATAGCTCTAAAAGAAAAGAAATGAAATAGGAAGAAATAGAGAAGAGGAAGTAAGGGAGGGAGAGAAGAAAGGAAGAGAGATTTGCCCAGCTAGCACAGGACCCTAAGTTCAAACCTCAGTGTTAAGGGAGTGTGTGCTAGAAATAAAGCACATATAGAATGGTTCTTTGAGCACATTTTATTTCATTAAACACCTGGATGAAAGCCACCTGGAAGTATGTCTGCAAAATGCAATGTTCAGCTTCACGTGGCATTGGGTTCTGTTGATGCCCAAGTTGATGCACCAGCATCAATTCCCACCAGCACATGATGCCCTGGAACTACACCGGGTTCTGTTTTGATCAAATGGTCCATCTCATGATGCCACTGAAGTGGCCAACAGAAAGCTTCTGGTCCACTAGGCTCAGTGGTAGAGGCTTACTCTGAGGCTTCAGAGTGCTAGGATGGGTGAGGCATACCAGGGTGGAGACAGGGCTGGCAATGACCCTTGCTCAATATGTGCCACCACCTCAATGATGTCACCATCTTCACCCTGACCTCAAACTGTTGTTCTTTGCCACCACCCCTCACTGAAGCCTGTCATCCCAGGGCCACATCAGCTCCCAAGTGGGGACTCCTGAGCCCTGACTGCCTGGACTTGTAAGAGCTACAGCTCCCCAAGGCCTCAGGTCCCTCCCACCTAAACCCAGACATCCCCAGGAACTAGGTCAGGGAAATCATTGCTTCTGACAAAGCCTGGTTCACAGCTAATCCCAAACAGTGACTGTTCAGGCCTTGGGTCGATCCTTGGGGAGAGACTTCTCAGGGACACATAAACATGGACAGGAATTGGGGGAGACACAGAACCACACCTGTGAGAACTGCCATTTATTTCCAAAGATGCCAAAATCATGACCAAGGATTAACCAAGGGGTGAAAAGTGTAACTAAGAGGCTTAAACAGTGACTGGATGTGTCAGTAGTTTGGAGGGAATAGTAATGGGTGTGGGAACTCCTGCTGTCTGCACCTCTTCTAAGGACAGAGAAAACCACCTTTCTCTGGCCAGTCTGCTCCTCTTCCCCCATGACCAGAGTCTCTCTGAGGAGGAGGGTTGGGGACTTGGGAAGAGGGCTTAGTGGAAGTGGGTCTCAGGATGGGGAGTGTCCCCCATTTCCATGCATTCCCAATACTCATCTCCTAGATAGAAGAAAACAGGAAGCCAGATGGGCAAGGTTTCCCTCCCACTCTGGATTATGGGAGAAAAGAATTCAAGTTGGGGGCTGGAGGACTTGGGGAGAATCACTGGAGTCAGTCCTGGGTCTTCAGCACAAGGATAGGTGTAGGGAAAGGTGCTCCAAGGAGTGGGAGCACAGGGAAGAGTGAGCTGGTTCAGCTGGGCATCAAAGTAGGCTCTGGCTGGGAAGGACTGATGAGAGATGGGCCATGAACAGAGATCCTGCAAGGAGAAACAGTGAAGACAGAGTACCATCAGCACATGATGGTCCTCCCAATTTCAGTGTGGGATGTAACCAGGTGTGGAGAACATCCCACCCCCACAGGCCACTGTCCTGGAGAGAGTGCAGGGAGGACACAGGGTGTAGGAGGCTCATGCTCCATGCTCACCCTTGCCAGGAGAGTGCTAGAAGCATTGGCTCATGTGTCATGCTGCCCTGCAGTCTAACCTATGAGTCTTGGATAACTAGAGCTGTAGTGGACCCCTGGGCTAATTCTGGAGTCTTCCTTGTGAGATGTATGATAATTGGGATCATGACTTCTGAGGACTCCCCATGGCCTCTCCCAAAGAACCCAACCCCAACTCTGGTGAGTGTCACAGAGCTGTGGTAGAGCACCTCCCTGGAGAGCAGCTGCCGCTCCCCTGCAAGGAGCCAGGAGAGCTGGAGGTTGGCTGGCCAGGCCACCCACGAGCAGAAGGGAGGAGAACAAGCTGACCGTGTGAGGTGACTACCCAAGGCCTCAGAGAGAACTGAGTCAGAAACAAGCACCACTCATTCAAGGCTGGAAGCCTGAGTGGCAGAGTCCAGTCTTATAACTACATAGGTCATCAAACTGTGTGCAGGTGCAGAAGGAATGATGGTGTCAGGGTGTCCCTGACAACCAGAGGGGCAAGTTTCAAGGACGAACCACTGAGAAAAGGTCCAGTCACTGAGAGAGGACATGTCTATGGGGCACTGTCAACCTCCAAGGACCTCCCCTTAAGGAAATGCACTGAATATATTCCTCCAATTGAGGAACACCATAGTAGAAATCCTGGAAGGTGCCAAGGGTCTTGGTTCAGATAATAACTTTTTTTTTCTTTTTCTTTTCTTTTTTTAGATGATAATATTTTATGGCTTAAGGTTTGATTTTTCTTTTCAAAGGTTCAAAAAACTTGTGAAAAGAGCTCAAAGCCTGGAGAGATGGCTTAGCATAAGGTGGCATGTGCATCTTGAGTTCATTTCCAGTGGTTGAATGCCCTGGCGTGTTCTCTCTCTCTCTCTCTCTCTCTCTCTCTCTTTCTCTCTCTCTTTTACTGGTCTCTCTCAAATAAATAAAATATAAAGAAATGACAACACAAAAGTGCACAAATTTGTGCTAAGGAGAAAAGTTCTGGCAAGAATGAGTGTCACACACTCACTAGTTAGGCTCAGGGAAGTACTGGGCATCTTTCTTCCTCCAGGACTTAATCACTGCAAACACACATCTATCTATACCACAGTTGGCACCTGGACATAACCAGAAATAAAACTAGCTGTGGAGTCAAATGATAATAAGAACATAACATACAAAAACCTTCGGGACACAATGAAGGTAGTATTAGAGGGAAATTTATAGCTTTAAGTGCCTTAGAAATTAGAAAGGTCACAAGTAAATGACCTAATGCTTCACCTTAAAGCCTTGAAAAAAGAACAAGGCAAACCAAAAATCAGTAGACTGGAAGAAGTAATAAAGATTAGGAAAGAAATTAATGAAATAGAAACAAAAAAAAAATCCAAAGAGTCAATGAAACAAAGAGTTGGATCTTTGAAAGGATAAACAAGATTGATAAACACTTAGTAAATCTGACCAAAAGAGAGAAGAGACACAAATAAATGAAACTACAGATGAAAAAGGTAACATCACAACAGATGCCAGAGAAATTCAAAAACCATAGGACATACTATAAAAAATTACTCCACTAAGTATAAAAATCTGAAAGAAATGGATGATTTCCTTGACTTATACGACCGACCTAAATTAAATCAAGAAGAGATTAATCACCTAAATAGACCTATAACAAGTATAGAGATCCAAGCAGTTATCAAATATCTCCCAACTAAAAGAAAGTCCATTGCTTCTTAAGATTTTTCATAAAATAGCAAAAGAAGGACTCCTACCAAACTCCTTCTACAAAGCCAGCATCACCCTGATACCAAAAACAGGCAAAGATAGAACAACAACAACAAAAAAATTTACAGACCAAGCTCCCTCATGAACATAGATGCAAAAATTCTCAACAAAATATTGGCAAACAGAATACAAGAGTATATCAAAAAGGTCATTCATCCTGACCAAGTAGGCTTTATCCCAGAGATGCAGGGATGGTTCAACATACGCAAATGGATAAATGTAATACATTACATAAATGGACTGAAGGACAAAAATCACATGATCATCTCATTAGACGCAGAGAAAGTGTTGGACAAAATCCAACATCCCTTCATGATAGAAGTCCTACAGAACTAGGAAAAGAAGAAACATATGTCAACATAATAAAGGCTATTTATGACAAGCCTACAACCAACATATTACTAAATTGGGAAAAACTGGAAGCTTTTCCACTAAAATCAGGAGCAAGACAAGGATGTCCACTGTTGCCACTTTTATTTAATTTAGTACTGGAAGCCTTAGCCATAGAAATTAGGCAAGAGACACACATAAAAGGGATACAAATTGGAAAAGAAGAGATCAAGTTATCATTTTTTCCATATGAGATGATTTTATACATAAAGACTCTACCAGCAAACTGTTAGAGCTGATAAACACCTATACCCATGTAGCAGGATACAAAATAAACACACAGAAATCAGTAGCCTTCCTATATGCTAACAAAAAACACACAGAAGAGGAAATCAGAGAATCACTCCCATTCACAAATGCATCAAAGAAAATAAAGTACCTTGGAATAAACCTAACTAAGGAAGTGAAGGATCTCTACAATGCAAACTTTAAAACACTCAAGCAAAACATAGCAGAAGACACTGGAAAATTGAAAGATATACCTTGGTCTTGGATTGGAAGAATCAATATTGTGAAAATGGCAATCTTACCAAAAGCAATCTGCAGATTTAATGCAATCCCCCATCAAAATTACAATGGCATTTTTCATGGAAATAGAAAAAAATTCAAAAATTGATTTGGAATCACAAAAAAATCTTGAATATCTAAAACAATACTAAGCAACAAAAATAAGGATGGTGGTATGACCATACCTGATTTTAACCTATACTACAGAGACAAAGTAACAAAAACAGCATGGTACTGACACAAAAGCAGACATGTAGATCAATGGAACAGAACAGAGGACCAAGATGTAAGTCCAGGTAGCTATAGCCACCTGATATTCGACAAAAATGCCAAAAATACTCATTGGAGAAAAGACAGCCTCTTCAGCAAATGGTGCTGGAGAAACTGGATATCTGTAGAAAGTCAAAAGTAGATCGTTCTCTCTCTTCATGCACAATATTAAGTCCAAATGGATCAAAGATCTTAATACCAGACCTGAAACTCTGAAACTGCTGGAAGAAAAAGTAGGAGAAACCCTTCAGCATATTGGTCTTGGCAAAGACTTTCTGAATATAACCCCAATTGCTCAGGCAGTAAAGCCACAGATTAACCCCAGAAACCTCATGAAATTACAAAGATTTTGCATGGAAAAGGATACTGTGAATAAAGCAAAGAGGCAACCTATAAAATGGGAAAAATATCTAATAGAGGATTAATATCTAGTATATACAAAAAACTCACAAATTAGATAATAAGAAATAAAACAAGCCAATTAAAAATGGGATATGCAACTAAATAGAGAGTTCTCAAAAGAAGAAATACGGATGGCATATAAACATCTAAAAAATTGTTCAACATCCCTAGTCATCAGGGAAATGCAAATTAAAACTACATTAAGATTCCATCTCACTCCTGTCAGATTGGCTATCATCATGAAAATAAATGACCATAAATGCTGGCAAGGATGTAGAAAAGGAGGCACTTTTTCTACACTGTGGGAATGCAATCTGGTCCAGCCATTGTGGAAATCAGTGTGGAGGTTCCTAAGACAGCTAAAAATAGATCTACCATATGAGCCAGCTAAAGCACTCCTAGACATATATCCTAAGAACTCATCTCACTAACTTAGAGATACTTGTTAAACCATGTTTATTGCTACTCAATTCACAATAGCTGGGAACTGGAACTAGCCTAGATGTCCCTCAACTGATGGATAATGAAGATATGGCACATTTATACCATGGAGTTTTACTCAGTGGTAAAGAAAAATGAAGTGATTATATTAGACTTATGGCCAACATGGTGCTGCACATCCCTGGGAAAGAAAGGCAAGGCATTAAGGGTTCACTGTGTCTTTAAGGGGAGATCAATCTCCAAGAGATTGTCAGTGGGAGGGCACAGAGTGGAAAAACCAGGGAATTGCTGATTCCCTCACTCTCGGGTAGACCACCAGTCCCCCAACACTCCCAAGCAGCCACCATACCCACAGTCCCAGCTTCAGGATACTCCCACACTTACTGTAGGAAAGGGGTCCCAGGCCAACATAGTTCCACTTGCCTCACTGCACAGGGGCGATCGCCCTGCTACCTGTGCCCACGAGTGACCTGGGGCAGGTTCCGCCCACTGGCCCATCGGAGCTCAGGACCCTTTGGTCCATTTGCACACCACACTCATGCTGCCACCGATCCCTGCTTGTGCAAGCTTAGCCTGCTCGGCCCATTTGCTCACTTACTGTTCCAGCCACCGCCCCTTCGCGCACAAGCCCAGGCCCATTACACCTGCCCACGCCAGTTCAGGCTGTCTCTGCCTGTCCACCTGGGCCAGCTCAGATGCCAGTCCTCCCCTCCCCCCAGTCTGCTGCACCTGCTGACCGCCATTGTCCTGTTGCAGGAGAGCGCAGACTGTGTCCTGGTCCCAGTGTTCCACCACATCGGAGTTTAGGCTACTTCAGTGCTTGGTGCTTCAGCTTCCCTCGGAGCACGAGTGCAGCCAGCTTTGGCACATCACCGTGTGAGAGCTCAGGCAATGTTGGCACCCCTGCCAGGCAGGAGCTCAGGTGGCTTTGGCAAGTGAGAGCCAAAACTCAGACTGCTTGGCATCTGCCCCAGGCTGCTTCAGCTGCCCACTGCTTGAGCTCAGGTTAATCCACCCCCCTATGTGTTAGCTCAAGACCACTCAGCCCATTTGCCTGCCTGCCCACTAGTCCAGGCCAGCTCCCCCAAGAGGCACCTCTTCCCCCACCCATCGAGAACTCAGTCCTCCTCTTCCTGCCCATAGGCTGTGATGGGCAAACCATAGCACAAAAGAAATAACGTGAAAAATCAAATGCAAGAAAATACAGTTAAATCACCCAGTCCTACAATGAATATCCCTAATCAAAACAGAAAAGTCATTAGGATTAGAACACCAAAATAAGCTATGAGCAATGCAACCCTGACCAAGCTATTGTTAGAACTTGCAGAAAAGCAACAAAGGACCAATAATCGTGTGGATGCTGCCATCACTAGATGAGACTTAATAGATAAGAAAATGGAAGGGATTCAAAGACAGTTAAG
Source organism: Jaculus jaculus (assembly GCF_020740685.1). NCBI lineage: Eukaryota > Metazoa > Chordata > Mammalia > Rodentia > Dipodidae > Jaculus > Jaculus jaculus. The sequence continues at coordinate 17,288,506 of NC_059115.1, read as the reverse complement.
AGATATGAAGGAGACTGAAAAAGAAGAGGACCTCAAAAATCAGCTGGTGATGCTAAATGAAGACATAAAGAAATGCAAGGATGAATTCCAAGAAAATCAGAAAATGATGTAAAAAGGGAGCTTAACAGAGGGATGGAAACTATACATAGAAAAGTAGTAGAAAATGCGAACCTAATTGAACAAGTCCACAACTCTCTAGAAGCTCTCAGGAATAGAGTCAGCCATGTGGAGGATAGAAACTCCAATCTGGAAGACAAGATGTAAGAAACAGTTTGAGAGTTCAAAAGTTTCAATAAGTTCAAAAGTTTCTGTGAAAAGAACATGAGAGAATTGTGGGATACCCTTAAACATCCTAGTATCAGGATCATTGGAATACCAGAAGGGGAAGAAATCCATACCAAAAGCATGGAGGACTTATTTAACAAAATAATCGAAGAAAACTTCCTCACTCTCTCAAAAGAAAGGCCCATCAAGTTACAAGAAGCTAACAGAACTCCAAACACATTGGACCAAAGGAGAAATTCTCCAAGATATATTGTCATTAAAACTGTAAACATTGACACCAAAGAGAAAATCCCAAAAGCAGATAGCAAAAAACAGCACATCACTTTTAAAGTAACCCCATCAGAATTACTTCAGACTTCTCAATAGAAACCCTGAAAACCAGAAGGGCCTGGAATGAAACAGTGAAAATTAAGAGCCTAGGGCTTCCAACCTAAACTACTCTACCCAGCAAAAGTATCCCTCATAATAAATGGTGAAAGAAAAATTTTCCATGACAAAATTCAGCTTTACAATAATATGAACACAAAACCAAACCTACAGAGAGTATTTCAGGAAATTGTCCACACAGAAGGATCAAATAAACTCAAATGCCTAGAAGAAGCAGATCACAATAACCAAACTCAGAGAAGGCACAAAAATCTTCAAAGCCCATGAAAACACCAAACCACATATACCAACACAATACGGCAGGGATCAAAACAAACCTCACAGTCATTACCCTAAATATTATTGGCCTTAATTCACCCATCAAGAGACATGAGCTAACAGGATGGATCAGAAAATTAGACCCCTCAATCTGTTGTCTTCAAGAAACCCATCTCTCCACTAAAGACAGACACCTCCTAGGGTGAAAGGGTGAAAAACAATATTCTAGGCAATCAGGAATAAGAAACAAGCAGGTGTACAAAAATAATCAAAAGAGACAAAGAAGGTCACTTCCTATTTATCAAAGGGACGATCCATCAAGAGGATATTACAATCATAAATATGTATGCACCCAACACAGGAGCACCACAGTTCATAAAGCAAAACCTGCTTGACAATAAAACAGAAATAACCACCAACACCATCATAGGTGGGGACTTCGATACACCATTATCAGTAATAGACAGATCATCCAAACAGAAACTCAACAGGGAAGTAAGAGAGCTCAACAAAACAACTATGAGATTCCACCTTACCTCAGTAAGGATAGCAAACATCAAAAAATCAAATGAAAATAAATGCTGGGGAAAATGTGGAGAACTAGGAACACTCATCCACTGTTGGTGGGAATGTAAGATGGTACAACCTCTTTGGAAAGCAATATGGAGACTCCTGAAAAAGCTGACTATAGAATTACCAACAGACCCAGTTATTCCCTTACTGGGCATCTACCCTAAAACCTTTAAACTACAGTCCAGAGAGATTTGCTCAAGCATGTGTGTAGTGGCTCAGTTCGTAATAGCTAAGAGGTGGAATCAACCCAGATGTCCATCACTAGAAGAATGGATAACTAAGATGTGGAATTCTACACCACAGTAAGAAAGAATGACACATTGAAATTTGAGGAAAAATGGTTGAATCTGGAACAGATCATTCTCAGTGAACTTACCCAACCACAACAATAAAATTTCCACAAGTCTCACTCATCTACAGCACCTAACCTGAATCTACCCAAGATGCCGACAGACCCAGCAAACATCTCAAGGACTAGACAATAGGGTGGGTGGGGAGGGAGAGGAGGGAAAGGGAGAGGGTAGGAGACACAAATCTAGACCCAAACGGCAATAGTACCATAAAATTCTACATCCTAAAAGGCAGCCCAAATGGTTGAACCTTCACCAGGCCCTTAGAGGAAACACCTGAGCCACAGGACACTGGGGAGAGTATGTTGAAAACTGACCTTAATCTTTTACAGTTTCTCTCTCTCTCTCTCTCTTTCTCCCTCTCTCTCTCTGTTTTCTCTCTCTTTTATATTACTTATCTTTTTCTGTGTTTGGCACATATATATTTATTATTGTGCTAGTTCCCTTGTTTTATTTTTTTTTGGTCTTTTTATGATTTTGTCTTTTTTTTTTTTTTCTTGGTGCTGAGGACTGAACCCAGGGCCTTGCGCTTGCTAGGTAAGCGCTCATCCACTGAGCTAAATCCCCAATCCCTACATTTATTATTGTGATGTGCTCATGTTGGATCATTCCCTTAATTAGTAAGAAGTGGCCTTCTTTGTCATTTTTTATTACTTTTGGTTTGAAGTCTATTTTATCAGATATTAAAACAGCAACACCTGCTTGTTTTTACTTCCACTTGCTTAGAATATCACTTTCCAACCTTTCACCCTGAGGAGATGTCTGTCTTTAGTGGTGAGGTGAGTTTCTTAAAGACAACAGATAAAAGGGTTCAATTTTTTGATCCATCCTGATAGCCTTTGTCTTTTGATGGGTGGGTCAAGACCATTAATATTTAAGGTTATTACTGTGAGGTTTGAATTAATCCCTGCCATGATGAGGTGATTTATGGGGTTGGGTGCTTACTTGTGTTATGTACTGTTTAGAACCTGGTTTATTTTGGTTATTGTGATCTTCTTATTGGCATCTGAGATTGTTTGTTTGATTCTTCTGTGTGGAGTATTCCATCAAGTATTCTCTGTAGGTTTGGCTTTGTGTTCATATAATCAGAGTTGATGTTTTTCATAGAAAGTTTTTCTTTCACCATCTATTAAGAGGGATACTTTTGCTGGGTAAAGTAGCTTGGGCCCAGAGCCATAGGTTTTCAGACCTTGAAGTACTCCATCCCAGGCCCTCATGGCATTCAGTTTTTCCACTGAGAAACCTGATGTTATTCTAATGGGATTGCCTTTGTATTTTATGAATTGCTGCTCTCTTGCTGCTTTTAACACTTGCTGTTTGTTTTCATTGTTGAGGGTTTTAGCTATGATGTGTCTTGGAGAGTTTCTTCTTTGGTCCTGCCTGTTTGGTGTTCTGTGAGTTTCTTGTATCTGGATACGCCTCTCTTTTGCAACACTCAGAAGTTTTTTTTTCAATAATTTTGTTGAGTATGTTTTCTATGCCTCTGGTCTCGATTTCCTCTCCTTCTAGTATAGCCATGATCCAGATGTTTGGTCACTTTAGTGTGTTCCACAGTTTCCTCATATTCTGTTCACTTGATTGTTTGAACATAGCAATGTTTTGGGCCTCCTGATCAATTTCTTCTGTCTTATCTTTCAGGTCAGAAGTTCTGTCTTCCACATGAGTAACTCTGTTGGTGAGTGGTTCTAGAGAAGTTTTCAGAAATTCTATTTGATTTTGGCTTTCTGTTGTTTTGTATAATATTGATCTCTTCTTGGAGGTATGATTTCAAGCAAATTCTGATTTTCTTGATGCCTTTGTAGTTCATCCTTCCATATGATTAAGTCTTCATTAAGCTTAATCAACTGGTTGTTGAGATCTTCAGTTTCTTTTAAAAAAAAATTTTTTTTAATTTAATTTATTAGTTTTCTTTTCAGCAAATACAGGCAGTTTGGTACCATTGTTTAGGCTCATCCATGATCTACCCCCTCCCATTGGACCCTCCTTGTTGATGTAAATGGGTCATGCATTGTGGAGTTAGCCCACAGTTATTGGTACAATAAATATATCTGCATATCATGACCCAATACGTGACTCTGACATTCTTTCAGCCCCCTCTTCCACAAAATTTCCCTGAGCCATGTTGGGTTCATTTTTGGTCTGCTTCAGTTCTGAGGTGTTGGGGGCCTCTGAGGCTCTGGCTCTCTGATTTTGTAGGAAATGATTTTTCTCTGTGTTGTTCTCCTTCCCCTTCGTGCTGGTATCTGGTTCATCAGGAAAACATCACCCTTGCTTGTTTCGCCAATTGTCCTTAGTTCCAGTCGGGCCCCTTTTGAGGTATGTTGGGGCAGCTCTCTCCTTAGGATCTGCATCTATCTGAAAAAGAGAAGCAGATTCTCCAATGGAGAGTAAGTTAGCACCCAGAAAACTGAGATAACAATTACTTTCTTGATAGAGAGTTTGATAGGTGTAGGCCCTCTTGTAGCCCATGATTAATGATAGCTTGATATTGGAGAGTGGGCTTATGTTTGGATATGGTTCTGACTTCTTTCTCAGCTCCAGCTATGGGTCTCGTACCACTGAGATCAGTTAGCCAAAACAAGAGCAGTTGGTTCCCCACCCTGGCTGTGTGCCACTATTGCACTTGTGTGGGCATCATATCAGGTTATTTGTTGCTAATTAGGTTAGACAATGAGTTGCTTGGACAGATATTGGTCATTTCCTCCAGTCGCCCATGTACCACCTTCTGCACTAGACACATTGACTGTCTGGGGACTGACTCTCTCCTGGCTTCCAGCCATGCCATTCCATTTTGCGTGTCAGCTGCGTATGGAGTCTTCAGCAATAGGGTCTTACCACTGGCCTTTGGTGGGTCATCAAGTACTCTGACAGAAGTCTGTCATTGTTTTGGGAAACCTTGTAGGTTTCTCTGATCAAAAGCTCATTGTGGATGGTAGCCCCAAGCTGGAAGTGGGGGTTACAAGTCAGTGCCCACTAAGAAATTGAGGAAAAACATAACTAATATACAATAGTTAGAGAGGAGAGAGAGAGGGGAGTGAGGGGGGAGAGGGACTGCCACAGGGGAACACTGCCACAGGGGAAATTCTTGCCCCACAGGGAACCTGGTTTCCTGATTTGATCTTCGACCTCCATCAACAAGTGGGTGACTCATGGGACTCTATAGTGAATCAGGACATTTCTTATTTCTATGTATGCCCTGGGCACTTAGGGAAAGCAAGAATCAAAGGCGGCTGTGGGGGACCTAAAGCCTTCTACTTTGCTGGCTGGCAGTGTGTATCTACTGAAAGGGTATATTGGAACCTGCCTACTCAGGGGGACCTTATCACCATGACACGGAACCAGACTAGGGACCAAAATGGACCATGGTACCACCCTCCCTTGAAAGGAAATGAGACCTGTAATTTTGTTTCTCTTAAGTTTACAGAAAAAAGGGAGACAGGTGTCCTGGGATAATGGAAAGACCTGGGGAATAAGACTGTATGTTACTGGGTATGATCCCAGTGCCTTAGTTACTGTCCGGTTGGTGATAACATTTCCTAATGCAGGCCCTTGGTAGGGGTAAAAACAGGCATTGCAGCACTCATCCTTCAAGGAAAACATCAAGTATAGACTTAGACATTCAGAGGCTGGACACATCCATTACTCACTTAGAGAAAAATGTAGATTCCTTAGCTGAAGTTGTATTACAGAATAGACAGGGATTGGACTTATTATTCTTCCAGCAAGGGGGACTATGTGTGGCCTTAAGGGAAGAATGTTGTTTTTATGTCAACCATTCAGGTATAATTAGAGACTGGTGAAGGTACAAGAGAATTTGGAAAAACAAAAGAAAAAATTAAAAAGCTGATAGAGGATGGTTTGAGTTATGGTTCAGTCATTCCCCATGGTCAACAACTCTGCTGTCTGCTTTAGCAGGGCCATTACTTTTTTGTTACTAATCACAATAGGACCTTATATTATTAATAGATTAGTTACTTTTGTTAGGGAACACATTAATATAGTACAGCTTATGGTTTTAATATCATAGTATATACCACTAGACTCCACTCAGTAATTCAATTGGGATCCAAGATTGGCTCCTCATGGTACAAAGAGAGGGGGGAATGAAGGACTCAGGAACCAGATGGATGCCATGACAGGCTTCAGAGTCCTCAGTAGGCCTAAGTTTCTGTTTCCCAGCAAGATCTAAAGGTGGGTTTACCAGTTACTGGAAACTAATTATGCCATAAGATAAGTTTAATTCCCCTAACTCTAGCCCACAAACTTTGCCGTAAGGGTAGGCTTAACAGTTAAACTGACTATCCCATACATTCCTGAAGTCATGAGACATTCCCATAGTCATAGATGAGCTCAATTTCCCTAGCTCCAACCCACCAACTTTGCCTGCCAAAATCCTAAGCCAACCAGAAGAGTACACTGTTTAAACCAACCAATCATGTACCCATCCCTTCTTCAATGTTCAAATCCATTACCCATCCCCTTTTTCTATGGTCAAATCCCTATAAAAAAAACCTATCCTCCCACTACTTGGGGCTCTTGTACGGATCCACTGCATTGGTGAAGTCAAGAGACCGAGCTTAAGCCCAAATTAAAAGCACCTTGTCCTTGGGGGGGTGGGGAAGCCATCAATTGACAGGTCACCCGGGAAAAAATAAAGAGAGGCATCTGTACTAAATGAGGTCATAGAAGGAATGGACCTAACAGATATAAACAGCACATTTCATCCAAATGCTGCAAAATATACATTCTTTTCAGCAGCACATGGAACATTCTCTAAAATAGATCATATATTAGGACACAAAGCAAATCTTAACAAATACAGGAAAATTGAAATAATTCCTTGCATTCTATCTGACCACAATGGAATCAAACTACAAATCAATAGCAAGTAAGGTTATAGAGCATACACAAAATCATGGAAATCAAACAAGATACAGCAGAAAGGAGGAAAATGGCCAGAGTTTATTCCACTGAGGCAATCACAGCCCACAATCTGCATGCCCTCTCATCACATTCCTGCTAGGCTCTACAAGCAGCAGCAACAGAGAACAAACAGCAGATTTTTCTTTTTTTAAAAAAATGTTTTAACAACTTCCATGTTTATAAAAAATATCCTGTGGTAATACCTCCTTACCCCCACTTTCCCCTCAGAAACTCCATTCTCCCCATCTCAATCAGTATCTCTTTTGTTTTGATGTCATGATCTTTTCCTCCTATTATTATGGTCTTCTGTAGGTAGTGTCAGGCACTGTGAGGTCATGAATATCCAGGCCATTCTGTGTCTAGAGGGAGCACATTGTAAGGAGTCCTACCCTTCCTTTGGCTCTTACATTCTTTCCACCACCTCTTCCACAATAGACCCTGAGCCTTGGAAGGTGTGATAGAGATATTGCAGTGCTAAGCACTCCTGGTCACTTCTTTCCAGCACCATGATGCCTTCTGAGTGATCCCAAGGTCACCACCATCTAAAAAGAGAAGCTTCTCTAACCAAAAGTGAGAGTAGCATTAATATAAGGGTATGAACATTAAGAGAAGTGCTTACTGTGCAGTTTGATCAGCATATTATATACATTTAGCCAGACAGCAGTAGACATTACATGCCTAGGGCTCATGAATACCCCTGTTTTCAGTTTTCAGTATCAAAGATGTATTCCCTCCCATGGAGTGGGCCTCCAGTCCAATTAGAGGCAGTTGATTTCTACCATGACAGATGTGCCACTATTGAACCCGTTGGCTCATTTGGCCTGGCTGGCCAAGTAGAAGGCTTCCAGTGTCCACTATTGAGTATCTTCACTGGTGATTTCCCTTTCTCCCATTGAACTGCATGCAGAATGGCTCTTATCAGCTTCCTGTCAGCTGGTCTACATGGAGGAGGTTATCAGCTCAGTTCCAGCAAGATTGCTCAGTGGCCTTGCAGCCCAAGTATATGGAGTCTTCAGCAATAGGGTCTTGTCTTCTATTCCTGGTGGGAAACCAAGGGCCTTGGCAATGGCCTGTAATGTTTTGGGGGTATCAGGGACCTCCCTGGCCAAAAACTCATTGGAAGTTATCCTATCCCTGACTCTGAAAATTTTCTAGCAATAATCTATGGCTCCTTAGTGTTCCATTTTCCAAAAATGTAGGTATCCACATGATTTATTTATATCCTCTTAGATTTTGATTAACCCTTCCTCCACCTTTCTTTTTCTCAATCTCTTCCCCTGACCTCACTCTGGCCTTTTCACCCCCTTTAATCTATTCTTCTACTTACATAAATACAATACCATCCTATTAAGTACACCCCTGGCTTCCTTTCTCTTCCTATTATATCCATTCTCTAGCTTACTGGCCTTTACTACTCTGTTTTCTTCCTACTCACACAGAAGTCTATCATCTGTAGCTAGGATCCATATATGAGAGAGAACATGTGGCACTTGGCTTTCTGGTCCTGGGTTACCTCACTTAGTATAATCCTTTCCAGATCTATCCATTTTCCTGCAAATTTCATAACTTCATTTTTCTTTACCACTGAGTAAAACTCCATTGTATAAATGTGCCATTATGTGCAGATGACATAATTCTATACCAAAAGAATCCTAAAGACTACCAGCAAAATGTTAGAGCTGATAAACACCTATATATTTTCCAGGTTCCTTATGTGTGTGCTTTTCTTTCTCTTCAGCATGAAGGTTCCTTTCAAATATTTTCTGTAGAGCTGGCTTAGTGTTCATATCTTCTTTAGCCTGATTTTGTTGTGGAATGTCCTTACTTCTCCATCTATTTGGATGAACAGGATAAAGTAATCTTTGTTGACAGTTATTATTTACCAGAACTTTGAATACACCATTCCAAGTTGGTCTGCTTTTAACGTTTGTGCTAAGTAATCACTATTATCCTGATTGCCTTGCTTTTGTATATGACTTGATTTTTTTTCTCTAGCTGCTTTCAATATATTTTCTTTGGCTTGTGTGTTTTGTAGTTTAATTACAATATGGCAGTGAGAGGTTCTTTCCTGATTTTGTCAGTTTGGCTTCTTTAGTCTTCCTGTATCTGTATTGGAATTAGTTTCCCTACTTGGGGAAGTTTTCTTGTATGATTTTGTTGAAAATACCTCTTATGCCTTTGGAGTGAAATTCTTCTCCTTCTACTATGCCCTGAATTCTTATGTTTGATCTCTTCATAGTGTCCAGAATGTCTTGAAATTCCCATTCATGACTTCCTATTAGCTTGTCTTTCTCTTTGTTGGATTGTATCAGATCTGCCATCTGGTCTTCTACTTTAGATATTCTATCTTTTCCTTGATCCATTCTACTGGTAAGACTTTCTACAGAGTTTTCTATTTGACTAACTCTGTTATTCATTTCTAGTGTTTATGATTGGTATTTTTTTCATTATTTCTATTTCCTTACTCATGTCTTGTATTGCTCTCATTTCATTAAGTTGGTTTCCTGTGCTTACTTGGCAAATTCTACTGAGTAATATATACAATCAAAACCAGCACAAAACATTTATCCAAGCCTGGGAATTAAACTAAGCAGATAATCTAAAAAGGCCAAAGTTTCTCAGGATGTGTATTGCCCCATAGCCTTAATTCTGTCAACTAAGAAGTTAAGATTTCTGGTCTGAAATGGAGTTTAAGTCAGCCTGGGGCCAGTCAGACTCTGCCCCAAATAGTGACAGAAGAAAAAGACAAAGGCCCTAAAAATCAGGTAACATCAAAGGCAACAATAGTCAACACGAAAATACAGCTTATTTGAAGAATGGTAAATCCAACCAAGAACATATCATTAAAATGTAATACATAACCTTTCCTGACATGGAAAGGGATATTAGCCCTTCCAGTGCAGGCCTGCATATCTGGATTTGTGTAAGTAGGCCTTGTTACCTTTTGGGGTGGCTTCCAGTATGACCAATGCCGAGTGCCCATATAGATCTCACTCAGTGCTGGGCAACCAGGGTTGAATGAGTTCTGTGCAGGTTCATGGCACTGACAACTGGGGCCTGGGATGCTCTGCAGCGTGCCTGCGGTTGTACCAGAGCTGATCAACTCTCCTTCAGCAGCTGCTCAGCTGGTCCCTGATTTCCTCACTTTCATGGTTCTTGATTTTGCAAGGAGACTGATGTCAGTGAAAAATACCTTCACTTTGTTTCTGCTCCTGCCACTCTGCATTGCCCACACAGGGGCAGATCAAGGACACAGGTACCTCAAGGGTGTTCTGACCGGTTTCCTCCTTTCAGGAAGATCTTGGTCTATCCTGCTTCTCAGAACGTGTACACCTTCATTTTCCAGTAGAAGAGTGTATTTTGTTGTGTTTCTGCAGATATCCCTCCCTAGGCTGCTTTGGTGTGGCTAGTATGCTACTATCTTACCTGGAAATCTCAAGTAATTTTTATGGTTGGAACTTTTACCACATATGTCATCCAGTGAGCCTTTTCTTTCCTTTAGACAACACATCTTTATTTTTCAAATTCCAACAGTTTATATATTCTTAGAATACCTTATTAATTGACGAGCACACATAAAGCTTTTTTCCCTTTCATATATTTATGCATATTTTGACATTTTATCTGTCATTCCATTTCCCTGGCCCTCTCTTCCTCAGTACCCTAGAATCTGATCTGCTGTCTTATGCCCTTGCACTACTTCCTTCTTGCTTTTGCTTTTCGATCCTTTCTATTGTGGACATATGCTGTGTATGGTTCCACTTCAACATGGTTAATGGTCTAATCTATGAAGCTAGCAGATATTTTAAACCCTTTCAATGTGCATACTGTTTTCACAGGTTGTTGAAGGGACAGTAAATAATAATAAGTGCTGTGTTAGATGTGGTCTCCTCTTTATGTATAAGTGTAAGCAGCACTGATGATGTGACAGGTATGCAACTGATACATTTCTCCTTCAGTGTGATCCATCTTATCCTGCTGTGGTCATCTGTGAGGGGATTTTTCACAACCTTCTATGTTTCCTCTATGGATATTTCTTGGTATAACTTAATTTAATATTCTCATAATTTAAGGGACTCTTCATAAAAGTATAGGAGCCTATAAACTTTAATAGCAAATGGAACTGAATTATTCAGTCTAGCCAACAAAAGTCAGCTGTGTTAACATGTAGATTTCAGTGATTCAGAGTGATACTTAGTATCGATCCTAGTGTTTTCTAGTGTTTCCCTTTTTAAATTCTTGTATTATTTGTGTATGTGTGTGTGTGCACTTGTGTGCACCAAGCAAACACACTAGTGCATGAAAACTTTTGCCATGGTACACAGGTTGAAGCTCTGATTCAAAAGAAGGATGTTGATCCATCCCTTCCACCATGTTTGAGACAAGCTATCAATGATTGTTTTGCTCCTGAGGAGGCCACAGTAACCCCCAACACAGCTTGGCATTCTCATGTCTTCAATCTGCATGGTCCAAAGTACTTTGGCACTACAGGAGTTTGGACTACATTTATATGTCATTTTCATGGATAATGGTCATTTCAAGTCTTGCAGGCTTGCTGACCTAGGGTCATTAACCAATAGGCAATCTGTATATGCAAGTCGTGATTTTAAAAAATGTGGGAGAAATGATGCCATTCCAGGGAAAAAGGTAGGAAATAACTTAATGTGTGGCACATACTTAGTTAGGGAAGAATGGAATAAAATGTAGTAACATTATTCTGTTTCACCCTTCAATTATTTCCTCCCTGTCTTCATAATTCCAGCTTTAAAAGATACATAACAACTCCTCCACACTTAATAATCCTCACTTTTAACATGCTAGAGGAACCTCTGTAATGGTTTCTGGTAACTGTCACCTGGGAAGAAGCTTTGAGAAAAGTTCTTTCTCCCTAAGCCATCATCCCATTCCTATTGCAGGTGAAATAATAATTGCAGGTCTGAAGGGAGGTGAGATCACTTAGTCACAGATCTATATCTTAGGCACACATCATTTCTCACCAGAAAAAGTGCTGCTGGTTATAGAATTCATGGCACTGACTTCATCAAACTGGCAAACCAAAAGAACAGCTGCAAATCTCAACTGTATTCAGACAGGCAGAGTCCATCAGTAAACAGACATGAAGAGTGGTAAGCAACAGTATCAGAAAAGAGAATTTAGATTGGTCTACTTGAGTGAGAAAGCTACACAGTAAGCAGATAAGCTCCTAAGAAATTACCTTCAGGAACAAGCAAAAGTGAGATCCTAGAACAACAGCATTCTCTTGTTCTCCTACCAGTGTATTCTTCCAGTTTAGACACACAGTGCTGTAAGGCACATTGAACTCAGATTTGTAATTTGATGAGGTTTTATGTTTATAACCAATCTGTAGCTTCAATTCCATAGTAAGAATTCATGTCTGAAGCTTTACTTATAATATTGTAATGCATGACAGGAGTAAGAAAAAATTTTAAAAACACCCATTTTTGTGAAGAAGCATACTAGGATGGAATAACTGAACATAATTTTCTCCACTCAGGAATAGCATACAGTTAAGAGGAAAGAAGTTGTACCCTACTGAACACATCAGCACCTATGGTTATGGTGAAGCTGCTTCTGACTTTCTGAGCCAGGGTAAGGAGCCTTTAAGAAAACTGGGCACAGTTAATCTGATTCTCTGTTAACAGGAAGATGTGCATCACCTTATTTTAACATGTATAAGATTTTCTCTTCTTCATACCAAATGCACACCTTTTTGGCATTTGTGTTTAGAGATGATTACATGAAGTCAGAATGGCTGTTTGAAATATTGCTTTAAACAAGACAACTGAATAAATTCTTCCAAGTTAAAGATAGTCTTAAATCATTTTTCTAATCTTGAGAATGTTGGGAGGCAGTGTCTCATACTATAGCACATGGAGGCTTAAAACGCCCCATGTGGCTAAACCTGACTCAAGCACAGAACAGTGCATTTGCCTCTGCCTCTCAGGTACTGTGGCTAAAGGAGTGAATCTATAATTCCCAGGTTCTGTTTCATTTCTTTAAATGCATAAGAAACCATGTTACACATTTGGCACTTTATGCTTTGTTCCCTTATTATGATATTTGTGGTAATCTTCAATGCTAGTAGATATATCTAATTTGATTATTAGAACATATCAAAGTCATCACCAATCCCTGGTAAATTTGCTTCTTTCCAGAACATTTTTAAGAGTTTTAAAGCTTGTTATACTGTGATTAATAAATGACTTCCGTCATAAATCACAGTGCATTTCTTTTGCAGAAATGAGTCCAAACATGACAATAGTTATTTTAGCTGAGGCATGATTGCATCCATGGCATAACAGCATGAGGCAGGTTCCTTCGGTGCTACATTTTCAGCAGTGCGTCAATTTGTGCTTAAGCAATTTCTGTGATCATTTATAATTGAAATTGGGTTATGCAATATCCATTTACAATAAAAGAGAATTTTCAATAAATAATTTTAAATATTCAATAAATAATTATTCATTGGTCAACTTAAAATATAATTAAAATTTATAAAGCAAACAAACAGGTATATTTAAGCATTCCAAACAGGGAAAATACTGCATCATTATATTCTTTCTATTACAACATTGTCCAATTTTGAGTCTCTATTATACTCCAATTTAAAGATCAATTTATAAAAACACAGCATCTCCATGAATAACACAGTTCTCATATTAATAATTAAAGTCATGATAGATGTGAAGATTGAAGAAACTATGTGTTGTATACCATAATAAGCAGACATTGGTACATTGCACAACTAATCCTAATTTACAATGTGACTGGCATTGTTGTTAACAAAAGATGAGCATAAGTAAATATTTCTGGGAAGTCATATGTTGAGTGAAGAATGATGGGTTTCAGGTGACATTGTACATAGACCCCATGTCTCCTTTTCCTCTGCTACACCCCAAGGCTCCCACAGCAGGAGTGAACAGGATGGAAGCCAGTAATGTAGTTGCAGGGATCATCTTGTTATCACAGACTGTGGCTGGCATTCTGGGAAATTCCTTTCTCCTCTACCATTATCTGACACTTTACTTCACAGGATACAGTTTGAAGAGCACAGATGTGATTCTACAGCATTTGAATGTAGCCAACTTCTTAACTCTTCTGTGTAGAGGAGTTCCCCAGACATTGGCAGCTTTTGGTTTGCAAGATTTCCTTGGAGATTTGGGGTGCAAACTAATTTTCTATTTCCACAGAGTAGGTAGAGGTATGTCACTCTGCAGCACCTGCCTCTTGAGCATCTTCCAGGCCATTGGCATTAGGGCCAGAGGCCACATGTGGGCAGAACTTAAAACCAAAACTCAAAATTACACTGACTCTTTCATATATCTCAGCTGGATCCTACACCTCTTTGGAAATATACCTATTCTGAAGAGCCTAAGTGGAAATCAAGTCACCAAAAATATGACTGGCCTGAAAGATTATGGATATTGTTTTTCTGCTCGTCTTGACAAAATTGCTGAAATACTGATTGCAGCATTCATGTCATTCTCTGACGTTGTGTGCATGGGCATCATGCTGTGGGCCAGCAGCTCCATCGTCCTCCTCCTGTATAGACATAAGCAGAGAATGCAGCACGTGCTCAGGACAACTGTCTGCCCCAGACCCTCCCCTGAGTCCAGAGCTACTAAAACTGTCCTTCTCCTGGTGAGCACGTTTGTCTTCTTTTACACGCTTTCTTGTGTCTTCCAACTTTGGTTCACTCTAGTTTACAGTCCAAGCTTATACTTGCAGAACACAGCAGTAGTGTTTGCTGGATGCTTCCCGACAGTCAGCCCCTTTCTGCTTCTGAGTCATGACTCCAGATCATATAGACTCTGTTTTAGGTGGTTAAAAGATGGTAAATCCCCCTAGTCATCAGAACAACTTTTAACTTTTATGGTGGTGTAAATGTTTTTTATTCTATTAAACACTACTCACTCTTGGGGCACTAAATATAATTGACATCAGACGTGCCAAAGAAATATTTATACCAAGATGCACATTTATCAGATTATTATAATGTTTGCATGTCGGCATTAAATATCTCAAAGTGTTCAAATTTCTTGAATGATATTAGTTTTTATACTGATATGCAATTTTTGCATTTTGAAATATGAATGACAAAACAACCATGCTCTACATCATTATTAATATTATAATATTAACAATACAATATTAATAATATTATAAGAATGCATATCATTGCATATTTATCTTACCATTTTAGAAGCTGGTTTAAATATATTGAATATTAAATTTTACATACTCTGGGCTTAAAATTTACTTATTATTCTTTTTTTACTTCTAAAGAGTTTTTATTTAGCAAAAAAATATCTTTAAACAACTTATGTACTTTCATATCTATAAATCACATTTAGCATATATTATGCTACATAACTATCTGTTTACTCAGTAATACATGGATTGTGTTCTTTCAGTAGATCTTTACCTGCATTCTATAAGTTTATAAAACAAATAATTTATGCCCAGTATAAATAAAAAAGTTACATATTTAAAAACTAATTATAAATTGTTCACATTTACACTATAGAAAAAAACACAAAAGAAAGAACAAGTAGAAAAACAATCACTTGGAATCTCACATTAGAAAACATTGTTGACATTCTAGTCTACATCCGTCCAGGATTAAACTACCATCAAAGATCTCTGGGACACAATAAATTCATCTGGAAATCTGAAACTCAAACTTGAGACATGTGTACCCACTTCACCTCTCCTACATAATTGGTCCAAAGATTATAGAAAGGTCAAGGTCACCTTGACATGGGGGAAATCTGTAAGTATCTTCATTTCTGTCCTGCTTCCCCTATTACCACCTCCAATCATTACCCAACCCTCATACTCACAGAATAAAACTGTGGTCTTCATAGATTTTTTTTTTTTTTTTTTACTTAGCTCAGATATTTGAAACCTCTTTATTTGAGACAGTAATATCAATTACCCAGTCTTCTTACCTATAACCCTAGCTCAGCAAACTAAACTTGAAAGCAACATCATCTATCTCCTACTCATAAATACTGCTAGTAATGGCTGAGAAACTGATTGATTGTGTTTTGCTGGACCCACTCACAAAATGGGGCAAAGAACTGGACAAGCAGTTCTCAGAGGAAGAAATGCAAATGGCTAACACACACTTAAGAAAATGTTTATCACCCCTAATTATCAGGGAAATGCAAATTAAAACAACTATGAGATTCCACCTTACCCCAGTAAGGATAGCAAACATTAAAAAATCAAATGAAGCCAAGTGGGGTGGTGCACACCTTTAATCCCAGCACTTGGGAGGCAGAGGTAGGAGGATTGCTATGAGTTCAAGGCCCCCATGAGACTCCATAGTGAATTCCAGGTCAGCCTAGGCTAGAGTGAGACCCTACCTCAAAAAACCAAAAAAAAAAAAATGAAAATAAGTGCTGGCAAGGATGTGGGGAAATAGGAACCCTCATGCACTGTTGGTGGGAATGGTACAACCACTTTGGGAAGCAATATGGAAACTCCTTAAAAAGTTGACAATAGAATTACCAACCGACCCAGTTATTGTCTTACTGGGCATGTACCCTTAAACTTCCATGCCTCAGTTCAGAGAGATTTGGTCAACCATGTTTATAGCTGCTCAGTTCAGAATAACTAAGAGCTGGAATCAACCCAGATGTCCATTGTTGGACGAATGGATAACTAAGATATGGTATATCTAGACAATGGGATTGTACACAGCAGTAAGGAAAAATGGCACCATGAAATTTGAAGAAAAATGGTCAAACTTGGAACAGATCAGTCTTAGAGAACGCATTCAATCACAGGAAGATAATAGCCACATAGTCTCCCTCATCTACAGCTCCTAACATGAATCTACCCGAGATGCCAACATACTTAGCAAGCATCTTGAGGACCAGACAATAGAGTGGGTGAGGAGGGAGGAGAGGATAAGGAAGGGGGTGGAGAACACAAAACTGGACCCAAACGGCAATGGTACCATAAAATTCTACATCCTAAAAGACAGACCAAATGGTTTAACCTTCACCAGGCCCTTAGAGGGAACACCAGAATCACAGGCCCTGGAGAGGGTATGATGAAGGCTGACCTTAATCTTCGCCTGTTTCTCTCTCTTTCTTTCATATTACTTATCTTTTTCTTCCTTCTCTTCTTGGGCACTGACCTGTAACTTCCAGTACCAGTATGTGGTTATCATCCACAATGAGCTCTTGATCAGAGAGACCTACAAGGTTTCCCAAAAGAAGACAGATTTCTGTCAGAGTACTTGATGACCCACCAAAGGTTAGTAGTAAGACCCTACTGCTGAAGACACCATATGCTGTTGGCACATAACATGAAGCGACATGGCTAGAAGCCAGAAGAGAGTCAGTCTCCAGACAGTTAGTGTGTCTAATGTCAAAAGGTGCTACATGAGCGACTGGGGGAAAATCACCAATATCTGTCCAAGCAACTCATGGTCTAACCTGCTTAGCAGCAAACAACCTGACATCAGGCTCACAAAAGTGCAATAATGGTGCGCAGCCATGGAGGGAATCCAACTGCTCTTGATTTGGCTAACTGATCTGCTCAGTGTAACAGAACCCATAGCTGGAGCTGGGAAACAAGTCAAAATTTTATCCAAAAATGAACCTGCTCTCCATTATCAAGCTCCCACCAACTGTGGGCTACAATACAGCCTACACCTATTGAAACTTACTTATTATTCTTGAAAAAATATTGTTGTATAGCCTACCTGAGTTTTCATGCAAGTTAATATGGACGTTTTGGTGATTCACCTGCCTTCCAGTCATCCACATTCCTGCAATCAGTCCCTCACCCTAAAGTGTAAATAACCACAATAAACTCATTGGTTTGTCAAACTAGTTTTGGTACATCTGTGCTTTGCTCTATCATCTCTGCCATATTTGGGGTGAAACATGTGATTTCAATTTCCCTGTAGTAAAATCTTCATGTAAAAAATATTCAATAAGCATATACAAATGCTATTTCACTTGAAAGTGTCAGTTTTTTATTAACACCATAATGTGTATACTTGAAAAAACTTACCAATAAGTACTTTGTCTTTGTGGTACTTGTTCTATTTTCTTGTTCTTTTCATGATAAATCCCTTAGCATAATATTGTTTGTGACATAGCATCTACCTTCATTCAGAAATGATAAATTTTTAATGTAAGTTTTCATTTACATTTTAAATTTTTGCTCTTTATTTTTATTTTTATTCACTACTTTTTAGAGGAGGCTGAGTGAAAAAGAGATAAGGGGAGGAGAGATAAAGAATGGGCATGCCAGGGCCTTCAGTCAATACAAATGAACTCCAGATGCATGTGTCACCTTGTCTTACATGGGTGTTGAGGAATCAAACCTGGGTTCTTTGGCTTTGAAAGCAAGATACTTAACTGCTAAACCATCTCTCCAGCATTTTTCATGAGCTTTCAGCAGGCAAACACTCTTCTACATGCATCTTTCCAACACCAACAGAACAGAGTTGGCTCACCAGTTACTGACCATTGCTTGCTTCCAAGTGCAATTCTCTGGCCACCCATATAAGGCCTGAGGCACAGGCAAAAGTGATACAAAGGACTGGAGTTCCATTTGCAGATTTAAGAGACCCTGTCATGGAAAAACACACACACACACACCAATAAGTAAATGCTTTAAAAAAACACAAAAACCACAACAGAAGGGATACCATGCATGGACAGTGTGCAGGTTGATGTGGTGGTCTGGAATAAGTAGGCCAAAACCCTCTTTCCAGGTTCCTTCCTACTCCCCTGGTCTGAGTTGCCTGCATGCACAGTATGTGGGCAGGCAGATGTGGTGGTGTAAAATTAGTAGGCCAGATCCCTGTTTTCCTACCAGACCTCCCTGGTCTGGGTTTCCTGCATGGACTGTGTGGAGGAGGGCTTGGCAATGTGGAGTGAGTAGGCAGATGCTCCTTCATGGCTCCTCCCAATTCCCTGGCCCAAGTTACCTGGGCCAGTCTGAGGGGTGGCACAGAGTAAGTAGGCCAGATCCTATTCCCTGGTTCCTCCTGGTGCCCTGGTCCTGCTAGGTCCCAGAGTGTCTTGCTTGGGGAGGCCTGGTCCCTGTGTGAGCTGTGGAATCAGGCATTTTGCTCTGGTATCCTGACTGGCTATTGGGTATCAACATCCCTGTTCACCTGAGTCAGAGGGTGCACAAGCCAAAGGACAAAAATGTGCTTCCTCCTCAATAAAATAGAGTCTTCCTAAAATGGGTGGACAATAATGCAAAAATGCCAGCAAAGTCAGAAAACTGAGAAAGCTCCACCAAGGATGCCTAGTCCTGCAATGGAAGCCTTAAATGAAATCATAGAAAACTCAACAGAAATTTATTCCCATAATGAAAACACGACAACCAATGAGACCCTGATAAAAATAAGTCACTGAACTGGAAGCAACCCATCAAAGAACCAACAGTCATATCAGTGAAATTGAACATAAACGTCTCCTAGAACATTCAGCTTTTTTTTTTCTGATAAAGACTATCCCTATTCTTTATTATAATGTATCTTTTTTAATATACAAATTTTTAAATGACAATTTCTATACTTACAGACAACAAACCATGGTATTTCCCTCCCCCACTTTCTCCTTCATAACTCTGCTCTCCATCATATCCCCTCCTTCTCTTCATTACTCTCTCTTTTAATTTTATGTCATCATCTTTTTCTCCTATTTTGAGGGTCTTGTGTAGGTATTGCTAGGCACTGCAATGTCATGGATATTGAAACGAATTTCTGGCCTGACAGTTGCATGTAAGGAGAGGTTTGCTTCCTTTGGCTCTTACATTCTTTCTGCCACCTCTTCTGCAATGGACCCTGAACCTTGGAGGGTGTGAGAAGTTTCAGTGCTGGACACTCCTTTGTCCCTTCTTCTCAGTACTGTGATGCATTTTTTGGGTCATCCCATTATTCATTGCCATCTAAAAAGAGAAGCTTCTCTAACCACAAATGAGAGTAGCATTAATACATGAATATGAACATTAAGTGTAATTATTTGGGGACAATTTGGTGAGAATAATATATGCATTTATCCAGAAAAGAGCAGGATTTATACCCCTAAGGCTCATGATCTCCCCTGCCAAAGCCTTTTGATTAGGTTTTCAGTACCAGACACATATTCCTTCCCATTGAGTGGGGCCTTTAGTCCAATTTTAGGGCAGTTGGTTTCCACCAGAGCACACATTCCACTATTGGACCTGTGTGGTCATTTGGCCTTTCTGGCCAAACTTTAGGCTTCCTGTGTTCACTGTTGTCACCGCTGATGACTTCTGTCTCCCATAAGACTGCGTATAGTGCAGCTTTTCCCATCTTTCAGTTGTCTCTTCTACAGGGATAAGGTTTTCTGCTCAGCACCAGCTTGACATCTCAGTGACTTTGCTGCACAGGCATGTGAAGTCTTCAGCAATGGGGTCTTACCATCTCTTTCTCAAGGGAAATTAAGGGCCTTGGCAACATGCTACAATGTTTTGGAGGCAACAAGGACCTACCTGGCCAACAAGTCAATGAAAGGTATTCCATCCCTGGAACTGAAAATTTTCTAGTAACAATCTATGGAGGTGGATTTCTTGAAGACAACAGATTTAGGGGTCTAATTTTCTGATCCACCCTGCAGGCTTATGTCTCTTTATGGGTGAATTAAGGCCATTAATATTTAGGATAATGACTGTGGGGTTTGATTTGATCCCTGCCATGTCATGATGACTTACATGGTTTGCTGTTTTCTTGGACTTGTAGTTTTCTGTGCCTTCTCTGAGATTGGTTATTGTGATCTGTTTCTTGTAGGCACTTGAAGTTGATTACTTGATTCTTCTGTGTGGACAATTTCCTGAAGTACTCTCAGCAGGTTTGGCTTTGTGTTCATATAATTGTAAATCTCAGTTTTATCATGGAAAGTTTTTTTTTTTTCTTTCACCATCTATTATGAGGGATACTTTTCCTGGGTAGAGTAGTTTGGGTTGGAAGCCATAGGTTCTTAAGACTTTGCAGAGTTCCATTCCAGCCCTTCTTACTTTCAGGGTTTCCTCTGAAAAGTCTGAAGTAATTCTGATGGGGTTATCTTTAAATGTAATGTGTTGTTTTTCCCTAGCTGATTTTAGGATTTTCTCTTTGGTATTGATGATTAAAGTCTTAATGACAATATGCCTTAAAGAATTTCTCCTTGGGTCCAGTCTGTTTGGGGTGCTGTTACCTTCTTGTAACTTGATGGGACTTTCTTTTGAGAGAGTAGGAAAGTTTTCTACAATAATTTTGTTGAATAAGTTCTCCATGCCTTTGTTCTGAATTTCTTCCACTTCTGGTATTCCCATGATCCAAATGTTGGGACATTAAAGGGTATCCCACAGTTCCCTCATGTTCTGTTCACAAAAACTTCTGTACTTATTGAAACTTTTGGGCTAATGAACAGTTTTTTCAGTTTTGTCTTCCAGTTCTGAGTTTCTATCTTCCACATGGCTGACTCTAATCTTGAGAGCTTCTATAGAGTTTTGGACTTGTTCAATATGCTTTGTATTTTCTACTGCTTTTTTATATATATAGTTTCCATCCTCTGTCGAGTTTCCTTTTCACCTCATCTTCTTGAGGCTTCTTGGAATTTCATCCTTGTATTTCATTATGTCTTCATTGAGCTTAGCTAGCTGATTATTGAGGTCCTCTTTTTTTCATTCTCCTTCAGATCATTTGACTGTCTTTGGAACCCTTCCTGGTTCTTTTCTATTAGGACTAATCTAGAGAGGACAGCATTCACACAATAATTGGCCCTTTGTTGCATTTCTGCAATTTCTCCTGGTCAGGGTTGCATAATTTGTGTCTTCATATTAGGGTTCTGATCCTATTGTCTCTTCCATGTTTTGATTAGAGAAATCCATTCTGGGACCAGACAATCTTATTGGGTTTACTTGCATTTGATCTTTCCTGTTATTCCTTTTGCACTGTCATCTGCACATCACAGTGTAAGAACCTTATTTAATTTAGGAGGAAGCTATAGTCTACCCTTGAAGTGTGTTCAGTGATTATTCCCTTTTGTGTTTGCTTCTTCTAGGCTTTTGGTGGCAATTGGGCCTGCCTGCTCAGAGGGGAGGAGCCCATGAGGCTCTGGTGGGGGCCTGAGGACCGGATATAGATTCTTGTTGTTCCGTGACTGAAGGTATGGGAGTTCATAGTCAGGTGGCCTGAAGTGGACATGGGAATGGGGGGCAGTGTCCGATGGAATGGCATTCCTGAGCCTGGAGGCGCTTGTGGAGGTACTCTGGTCTGCCTGGGCCTGCACACACAGCTGTGGGTGGTGGCAGCGAGTAGGATAGCATTCCAGAGACTCCAGGCTGGGAGGAGCTGAACTGGCCTGCCTGGGTGCCTGCAAGGGGTTGGGGAGCAGCAGCAAGTGGGAAGGTGATCTAAGCCAGGAGGCTTGGGTGGAGTTATGCTGGTTTGCTGGCTTGGGTCCCCGCATGGGGATGGGGGGCAAAGGGAGTGGAATGGTGTTCCCAAGCCTGAATGCACAGGTGGAGCTACGCTGGCCCACTGGGTTGTGTCTGGGAATGGGGGGGGGTGCAGCAAGTGACACAGCATTGGCGTCCTGCATGGAGGTGAGTGGGAAGGCATTGATGAGTGGCAGCTTTTGGGACAGTGGTCATGCCAGGTGGGGAGGTCATTTGCCCATAGGAGGCAGTGCAGGTGAGGGTACTCTGGCCTGGGTCCCCCTTGCCTGCATTTAGGGCAGGAAGAACCTGTGGCTGGAACTATGGCTAGGATGGCTGCTTGAATACCTGAGAGCTTGGGAATCAGCTGATTCCCTTTTGTGCACCTTCTTACCCTCCCACTAGAAATCTATTAGAGTCTGCTCCACTCTAGAAGACCCAATGAACCCTTAATGTCTTGCCTTCCCTTCCCCAGGAGATGTAGGGTGGTTAGGCAGATGCCATTTTGACTGGAAGTTCTTAATGTCCATTATTTCTTCCAGTCTACTGATTTTTGGTTTGCCTTAATTCTTCTTTTTCCAAGGCCTTAAGGTGAAGCATTAAATTGTTTACTAGTGAACTCTAACTTCTTAATATACACACTTAGAGATATACATTTCCCTCTTAGGACTGCCTTCATTGTGTCCCAAAGGTTTTGGTATGTTGTATTATCATCATCATTTGATTCTATCAATTCATTGATTTCTTTTTAGATTTCATCAATGACCCATCCATATTTAAATAGTGTGCTGTTAAGTCTCCATGAATTTCTGTATGCTCTGTAGCTTTTCTTATTGCTGATTTGCAGTTTAATCCCACTGTGGTTAGATAGAGTACAAGGGATTGTTTTAATTATCTTGTATTTGATGAGATTTGCTTTGTGTCCTAATATAAGGTCTATTTTAAAGAATGTTCCACAGGCTATTGAGAAATATGTATGTTCTGCAGCATTTGCATGGAACATTCTGTAGCTATCTGTTAGGTCTATTTGTTCCATGACATCATTTAATGTAGATGTCTCTCTGTTTAGTTTTTTCCAGGATGATCTGCCAATTGATGAGAGTGGTGTATTGAAGTCATACACTACAATTGTATTTGGTGTTGTTTATGACCTTAAATCTAATAGTGTTTGTTTGATGAAATTGGGAGGCCCCATGTTAAGTGCATATATGTTTAGGATTATAATGTCCTCCTGTTGGAGTATTCCTTTAATCAGTATAAAATGACCTTCTTTATCTTTCCTCACTAATGTTGGTTTGAAGTTAATCATGTCAGATATTAGGCTGGCGACATCTGCTTGTTTCTTAGGCCTATTTGCTTTAAATACCATTTTCCGTTCTTTCATCCTAAGACAGTCTTTATCTTTTATTGAGAGATGAGTTTCCTGGAGGCAACAAATGGCAGGATCTTGCCTTTTAATCCAGTCTGCAAGCCTGTATCTTTTGGTTGGGGGATTGAGGCCATTGATATTAAGAGTTATTATTGAAAGGTGTGTATTTATTCTTGTCATTCTTCTTGTTTCATAGTTCTTCTTGTTTTACCTTTACTCTCTTATATTAGCTACTATTTGAGTATGGTTGATTTTTTTTTCCAGGCTCCTTATGTGTGTGCTTTTCTTTCTCTTCAGAATAAAGGTCCCTGTCACGTACTTTCTGTAGAGCTAGTTTAGTGTTCATGTCTTCTTTAGCCTAATTTTGTTGTGGAATGTCCTTATTTCTCCATCTATTTGGATGACTAGTGTTGCAGATCTTGGTTGACAGTTGTTATTTATCAGAATTTTGAATACCTCATTCCAAATTGTTCTGGCTTTTAACGTTTGTGTTAGGGAATCTGCTGTTACCCTGGCATCTTTGCCTTTGTATATGACTTGATTTTTCTAACTGCTTTCATTATATTTTCTTTGGTTTGTGTGTTTTGTAGTTTAATTATAATATGACAGTTGAGAGTTTCTTTCCTGATTTTGTCAATTTGGCATTCTGTAGGCTTCCTGTATCTGTATTGGCACTACTTTCCATATTTGGGGAATTTTTTTGTATGATTTTGTTGAAAATGTCTGTATGCTTTTGGAGTGAAATTCTTCTCCTTCTACTATGCTGTGAATTCTTATGCTTGGTCTCTTCATAGTGTCCAAAATGTCTTGAATTTCTCATTCATGCCTTCCAATTATTTTGTCTTTCTCTTTGTTGGATTGTATCAGATCTGCCACCTGGTCTTCTAGTTTAGATATTCTGTCCTCTCCTTGATCCATTCTACTGGTAAGAATTTTTAGTTTTCTATTTGACTAACTGTGTTATTCATTTCTAGTATTTCTGATTGGTATTTTTTTCATTATTTCTATTTCCTTACTTGTGTCTTGTATTGGTCTCCTTATTTCATTAAGTGGGTTTCCTGTGTTTACTTGGGAAATTCAATCAAAACCAGGACATAGGATTTATCCTAGCCTGGGAATTAAAACTAAACAGATAATCTAATACAGCCAAAGTCCCTAAGGATTTGTATTGTCTGACACCCTTAATCCTGTCAATGAGGAGGTTGAGCCTTCTGGTATGAAATGGAGTCTAAGTCAACCTGGGGCCAGTCAGACTCTGCCCCCAATAATGACAGAAGAAAAAGACAAAGGCCCTAAAAATCATGTAACATCAAAGGAACAATAGTCAACACCAGCTAGGTTCTTTGAGCAGTCAGCGAGTAGGCAGTGTGGCAGTCTGGAGTGACTAGGTGAGAGCTATTTTTGCCCCCTCCCACCTCCTCCTAGGTCCAAGTTCCTTCTGCTGTCAGTGTGTGGGTGGGCACAGCAATAAGGAGTCTGTAGGCCTGAACAATTTCTGCCCCCTACCACGACCCAGGTCTGAGTTCCCTGTGTGGTCAGTGTGAGTTGGTGCAGTGGTCTGGAGCGAGTAGGCCAGACCCACTTCTTGTCCCCACCCACCATCCAGTCTGTCGCCCTTATACATCACTGTGTGGGCAGTCATGGCCCTCTGGAGTGAGTAGACCAGACTCTTGTATCTGGGCTCCTCTCACCTCCCCAGTCTAGGTTGCCTGTACAGGTCCATGTCCTGGAAGGCTCAGCACAAAGTAGGCCAGAACCCTGTTCCCTTACTCCTGCTAGTCCTCTGGACCTGGTAGATCCCATTATGCCTTGCTCAGGGAGGTCTGGCCTCTGTGTGAGCTCTGGAATAAAGCCTTTTATTCTGGTATTGTGACTGGCCATGAAGTACCAACATCCCACTTCAACTAAGTAAGAGGGTAAATGGGCCAAAGGACAAAAACTTGCTTCCTCCTCAATAAAACACCAAACAGGCAGGATCAAAGAAGAAACTCTTCAAGACACATCTTACTTAAACCATTAACAATGAAAACAAAGAGAGAGTGTTAAACGCAGAAAGAGAAACAATTCACAACATACAAAGGCAATCCCATTAGGATAAAATCGGATTTCTCAATGGAAACCCTGAAAGCCAGGACCTGGAATGGAACACTTTAAAGTCTAAAAGTATTATGGCTTCTTAATGGGGAAAAACTCAATGAGTACTCACTGAGATTGGGAACAGGACAAGGGTGCACACTCTCACCACTTCTCTTCAACATAATACTAGAAGTACTAGCCCAAGCAATAACACAGGAGAAAGAAATACAAGGGGGATTCAAATTGTCAAAGAAGAAGTAAAGTTAGCCCTATTTGCAGATGACATGATCTTATATATAAGGAGCCCAAAAGTCTCCATCCCAAAACTTCTAAAGGTGATAAGTTCCTTCAGCAAAGAAGCAGGATACAAAATCAATACACAAAAATCAGTACCTTTCATATATGCAAAGGACAAATATACTAAGAAAGAAATCAGTGAGACTGTACCATTTTCAATAGTCACAAAAAATTTAAAACCTTGGAATAACACTAACAAAGGATGTGAAGGAACTATATAATGAAAACAAAATAACTCAAGAAAGAAATAGAGGAGGACTTAAGAATATGGATGGATCTCCCATGTTCCTGGATAGGTAGAATTAATATTGTGAAAATGGAAATTCTACAAAAAGCAATATACAGATGGAATGCAATACCAATAAAAATACAAGGCTCATTCTTCACTGAGACTGAAAAAATGATCTCAAAATTCATATGGAATGGCAGAAGTCCTCAGAAATCCAAACATATCCTCAGCAAAAGAAATAGTTCTGGTGGTATCATACCTGATCTAAAGCTATATTACAAAATCATGGTGACAAAAACAGCATGAAACTGGAATATAAACAGAAACATAGAGCATTGAAAGACTCATACTTTAGGGAAAGCAACTACAACTGCTTGATCTTTGACAAAGGTGCCCATAATGTAGAATTGAGAAGAGACAGCATCTTCAACAAATGGTGTTGGACAAATTGGATGACCATATGTAGAAAAATGAAATTAGACCCACTCATTTGGCCATACACAAAGATAAAGTCCAAATGGATTAAAGACCACAATATAAGACCTGAAACACTTCAACTACTGAAAGGAAAAAATAGGAAGCATGCTCCATGATATAGGACTGGGAAAAGACTTCCTGAAAAACCTCAATAGCCAAGGAAATTAAACAAGCACTCAACCAGTGGGATTTCACAAAGCTAAAAGCTTTAGCACATACAAACATACCATAAGCAGAGCCAAAAGTTTACCCACTGAATAGGAGAAAATCTTTGACAGCTTTAACACTAACAGAAGCCTAATATCTAGAATCTACAAAGAACTCAAAAAAACTGAACAATAAAAAAGTCAAACAACCCACTCCATAAGTGAGGCAAAGAACTAAATAGTGAATTCTCAGAGGAAGAATTACAAATGGCTAACACACACTTAAGAAAATGTTCAACATCCCTAACCATTAAGGAAATGCAAATTAAAACAACTATGAAATTACACCTTACCCCAGTAAGGATAGCAGACATTAAAAAATCAAATGAAAACAAATGTTGGCAAGGATGTGGATAAATAGGAACCTTCATTCACTATTGGTGGGAATGTAAGCTGGTACAACCACTGTGGAAATCAATTTGGAGACTCCTGAAAAGGATGAATATAGAGTCACCAGAAGATCCTGTTATTCCCTTATTGGGCATTTACCATAAAAGCTCCACATCTCAGTTTTGAGATATTTGCTCAACCATGTTTATAGCTGCTCAATTCCTAATAGCTAAAAACTGGAATCAACCCAGGTGCCCATAATTGGATGAATGGATAACTAATGTATATCTACATGATGGAATTCTACTCAGCACTAAGGAAAAAAAAATGAAACATTGAAATTTGTAGAAAAAAAATGGTCAAACTGGAAGAGATCATCTTAAGTGAACTCACACAATCACAGAAAGACAGTTGTCACATGATCTCACTTGTCTGCAGTTCTTAACCTGTATCAGCCCAAGTTGCTGATATAACTGAATGCTACCTTGAGGCTTGGACAATAGGAAGAGTAGGGGTTAGGGGAAGGGAAGGAGTGGGGGTCCACAAAATCTGAACCTAAATTGAACTGGTGCTATAGAATCCTATATCCTGGAAATCATAATAAAAGGTGGAACCATCAAGCAAAGCTTAGAATCGAATTGAAGGGACCTAGAAAAAATGAGATGAAACCTGATCTCAAATTTCTCCTATTTCTTTCTTCTCTGTTTTTTATTTCCCCCTTAGCACTGACCTATAAATCCCTGTACCAGGATGTGGTCTACATCTACAATGAGCACTTGATAAGAGAGACCTGCTAGATCTCCCTAAACAAAGAAGACAGACCTCTGTCAGAGCACTTGATTACCCACCAGAAGTTAATGGTAAGACCCTACTGCTGAAAACACCAATGGCTGTAATCACAGGCCATGGAGAGACCTGGCTGGAATCCAGAGGAGAGCCAGTCTTCAGATAATTAACCCATCTAATGCTAGAAGTGCTACATGAGCTACCAGGAGAAAGTGGCCAAGATCTGTCCAAGCAACTCAAAGACTAAGTGACTCAGAAGCAAACAACCTGATGTGATGCTCACACACCTGCTCTTGGATTGGCTAACATCCACTCATTGAAAAGGAAACCATATCTGGAACTGGGAAACAAGTCAGAATCATAGCCAGATAATGATTCTGCTTGCATTGTCAAGCTCCTTGTACTATAAAAGTAAACCCATATAGCTCTCTATAACTTAATAGTGGTTATCTGATTTAACTGGTGATGACTTCACTCTCTGTTGGAGAATCTGCTGCTCTTTTTCAGACGGGAATTGGACTTGAGGAGATAAACAACCCAGCATACTCAACCCCAGGCCCAGCTGAAACCAGGGAGGAATTGGGTAAATGAGAAATTTAATTTAATCTCCTCAAAATTTAAAGGAATCTTCATAAAAGTACAGCACTTTAATAGCAATTAGAACTGAATTATTCAGTCTAGGCCATAAAAGTCAGCTTGTGTTAACATGTAGAATTCAGTGATTCAGAGTAATACTTAGTATTCATCCTACTGTTCACCTGCGTATCTTTTTTTAATTCTTCTATGATTTGTGTATGTGTGTTTATGCACTTGTGTACACGAAAAGAACACACTTGTGAATGAAATCTTTTGTCATGGTGCACAGGTTGAAGCTGTGATTCAAAAGAGGGATGCTGGGCTGGAGAGATGGCTTAGCGGTTAAGCGCTTGCCTGTGAAGCCTGAGGACCCCGGTTCGAGGCTCGATTCCCCAGGACCCACGTTAGCCAGATGCACAAGGGGGTGCACGCATCTGGAGTTCGTTTGCAGTGGCTGGAAGCCCTGGCGCGCCCATTCTCTCTCTCTCTGTCTATTTGCCTCTCTCTCTCTCTCTCTCTCTCTTTCTCTGTCACTCTCAAATAAATAAATAAAAATGAACAAAAAAAAAATTTAAAAAAAAACAAAAGAGGGATGCTGACCCACCCCTTTCCGCATGCTTGAGACAAGCTCTCAATGATTGTTTTGCTCCTGAAGAGGTCATACTACAGCCTGAATAGGGTTTGTCATTCTCATCTGTTCAATCTGCACTGCCAAAGGTACTTTGGCAATACAGGAGCTTGGACTACAATTACATGATATTTTCATGGATAATGGTCATGTCAACTCTATCAGGCTTGCTGCCCCAGGGTCACTAACCAGCAGGCAATCAAACTGTTCTATATGTGAGCCTCGATTTTAAAATATATATGCATACATATATACATATATCTGGTTATATTACTCACTAAATTTCACCACTTTGTGGGAAAAATGATGGCACTCCAGGAAGAAGGTAAGAAAAAACTGAACGTGTGGTACACAGCCAGTTAGGGAAGAATGGAATAAAATGCAACACACATTATTCTTATTCTATGTCACCCTTCACATATTTCCTCCCTCTCTTCATGAATCCAGCTTTAAAACATACATAACAACTCCTCAAAACTCAATAATCCTCACTTTTAACAAGCTAAAGAAACCTGTGCAATAGTTTCTGGTAACTGTCACCTGGGAAGAAGCTTTGAGAAAAGTTCTTGCTCCCTAAGCCATCATCCCATTCCTATTGCAGGTGAAATAATAATTGCAGGTCTGAAGGGAGGTGAGATCACTTAGTCACAGATCTATATCTTAGGCACTCATCTTTTCTCACCAGAAAAAAGTGCTGCTGGTTATAGAATTCATGGCCCTGACTTCATCAAACTGGCAAACCAAAAGAACAGCTGCAAATCTCAACTGTATTCAGACAGGCAGAGTCCATCAGTAAACAGACATGAAGAGTGGTAAGTAACAGTATCAGAAAAGAGAATTTAGATTGCTCTACTTGAGTGGGAAAGCTACACAGTAAGCAGACAAGCTCCTAAGAAATTACCTTCAGGAACAAGCAAAAGTGAGATCCTAGAACAACAGCATTTACTTGTTCTCCTACCAGTGTATTCTTCCAATCTAGAAACACAGTGCTGTAAGGCACATTAAACTCAGATTTGTAATTTGATGAGGCTTTATGTTTATAACCAATCTGTAGCTTCAATTCCATAATAAGAATTCATGTCTGAACTTTTAGGTTTCTTGGAGCTTTACTTATGATATTGTAATGCATGTAATGAGTAGAAAAAAAATTCAAAGCACACTCACTTTTGTGAAGAAGTATACTAGGATGGAATAATTGAACAAAATTTTCTCCACTCAGGAATAGCATACAGTTAATGGGAAAAAAGGTGTACCCCACTGAGCACATCAGCACTTGTGGTTATGATGAGGCTGCTTCTGAATTTGAGCCAGGGTAAGCAGACTTTAAGAAAACTGAACAGAGTTAACGTGTGTCTCTGTTACCAGTAAAATGTGCATCACCTTATTTTAAACTTTATAAATTTTTTTCTTCTTCATACCAAATGCACACCTTTTTACATTTGTGTTTAAACATCATTACAGAAAGTCAGAATGGCTGTTTGAAATATTGCTTTAAAGAAGACAATTAAATAAGTTCTTCCAATTTAAAGATATTCTTAAATCATTTTTGTTATCATGAGGATGTTGGGAGGCAGTGCCTCAAACACCCCATGTGGCTCAATCTGGCTCAAGCACAGAATTGTTCACTTGCCTCTGCCTCTCAGGTACTGTGGTTAAAGAAGTGAATCTATAATTCCCAGATTCTGCTTCATTTCTTTAAATGTATAGGAAACCATGTTACACATTTGACACTTTATGCTTTGTTCCCTTATTATAATATTTGTGGTAATCTTCAATGCTAGTAAATATACCTAATTTGGCTATGAGAACATATCTAAGTCATCACCAATCCATGGTAAATTTGTTTCTTTCCAGAACATTTTTAAGAGTTTTAATAGTTGTTATCCTGTGATTAGTAAATGACTTCTGTCATAAATCACAGTGTATTTCTTTTGCAGAAATGAGTCCAAACATGACAATAGTTACTTTAGCTGAGGCGTGAGTGCATCCATGGCATAACAGCATGAGGCAGGTTCCTTCGGTGCTACATTTTCAGCAGTGCATCAATTTGTGCTTAAGCAATTTCTGTGATCACTTATAACTGAAATTGGGTTATGCAATATCCATTTACAACAAAAGAGAATTTTCAATAAACAATTATAAATTGGTCAGTTTACAAGATAGTTGAAATTTATAAAGCAAACTAACAAACAGGTATATTTAAGCACTCTACACAGAGAAAACACTTAATCATTATCTTCTCTCATTCACAACATTGTCCAATTTTGAGTCTCTGTAATACTACAATTTAAAGATCAATTTATAGCCGGGCGTGGTGGAGCATGCCTTTAATCCCAGCCCTCGGGAGGCAGAGGTAGGAGGACTGCCATGAGTTCGAGGCCACCCTGAGACTCCATAGTGAATTCCAGGTCACCCTGGGCTAGAGACCCTACCTCAAAAAAAAAAAAAAAAAAGATCAATTTATAAAAACACAGCATCTCAATGAATAACGCAGTTCTCATATTAATAATTAAAGTCATGAGAGATGTGAAGATTGAAGAAACTATGTGTTGTATACCATAATAAGCAGAAATTCATACATTGCATGAGCTCTCCTAATTTACAATACAACTGGCATTGTTGTTAACAAAAGATGATCATAAGTAAATATTTCTGGGGAGTCATATGTTGAGTGAAGAATGATGGGTTTCAGGTGACATTGTACACGCAACCCATATCTCTTTTTCCTCTGCTACACCCCAAGGCTCCCACAGCAGGAGTGAACAGGATGGAAGCCAGTGATGTAGTTGCAGGGATCATCTTGTTATCACAGACTGTGGCTGGCATTCTGGGAAATTCCTTTCTCCTCTACCATTATCTGATACTTTACTTCACAGGATACAGTTTGAAGAGCACAGATGTGATTCTACAGCATTTGAATGTAGCCAACTTCTTAACTCTTCTGTGTAGAGGAGTTCCCCAGACATTGGCAGCATTTGGGTTGCAAGATTTCCTTGAAGATTTGGGGTGCAAACTAATTTTCTATTTCCACAGAGTAGGTAGAGGTATGTCACTCTGCAGCACCTGCCTCTTGAGCATCTTCCAGGCCATTGGCATTAGGGCCAGAAGCTACATGTGGGCAGAATTTAAAAACAAAACTCAAAATTGCTTTGACTTTTTCATGTATCTCAGCTGGATCCTGCACCTCATTGGAAATATACATATTCTGAAGAGCCTAAGTGGAAATCAAGGCACCAAAAATATGACTGGCCTGAAAGATTATGGATATTGTTCTTCTGCTCGTCTTGAAAGCACTGCTAGAATACTGTTTATAGTGTTGATGCCAATGTCTGACATGCTGTGCATGGGCATCATGCTGTGGGCCAGCAGCTCCATCGTCCTCCTCCTGTATAGACATAAGCAGAGAATGCAGCACGTGCTCAGGACAACTGTCTGCCCCAGACCCTCCCCTGAGTCCAGAGCTACTAAAACTGTCCTTCTCCTGGTGAGCACATTTGTCTTCTTTTACACGCTTTCTTGTGTCTTCCAACTTTGGTTCACTCTAGTTTACAGTCCAAGCTTATTCCTGCAGAACATGGCAGTAGTGCTTGCTGGATGTTTCCCGACAGTCAGCCCCTTTCTGCTTCTGAGTCATGACTCCAGATCATATAGACTCTGTTTTAGGTGGTTAAAAGATGGTAAATCCCCCTAGTCATCAGAACAACTTTTAACTTTTATGGTGGCGTAAATGTCTCGTATTCTATTTAACTCTACTCACTCTTAGGACACTAAACAGAACTGACATCAGACATGACAAAGAAATATTTATACCAGGATGCACACTTGTCAGGTTATTATGTTTGCATGTCAGCATTAAATATCTCCAAGTGTTCAAATTCCTTGAATGATATTAGTTTTATGCTGATATGCAATTTTTGCATTTTGAAATAGGAATGACAAAACAATGGTGCTGTACATCATTGTTGACATTATAGTATTAACAATATAATAATAAGAATGCATATTATTGCATATTTATCTTACCATTTTAGAAATTGGTTTAAATATATTGAATATTAAATTTTTCATACTTCTGTCCTTAAAATTTACTTATTTTTTTTTTAATTTAATTTTTTAGTTTTCTTTTCAGCAAATACAGACAGTTTGGTACCATTGTTTAGGGTCATCCATGACCTACCCCCTCCCAGTGGCCCCTCCTTGTTGATGTAAATGGGTCGTGCATTGTGGCGTTAGTCCAGTTATTGGTACGATAAATGTCTCTGCATATCATGAGGGGAAATTTTACTTATTATTCTTGAGAAAAATATTGTTGTATAGCTTACCTGAGTTTTCACTCAGGTTAATATGGGCTTTTTGGTGATGCACCTGCTTCCAGTCATCCACTTTCCTGTAAGCAGCCCCTCGCCCTGAAGTGTAAGTAACCACAATAAACTCATTGCTTTGTCAAACTAGTTTTGGTGCAGCTGTGCTTTGCTCTGTCATGTCTGCCATATTTGGGGAGAGGGACAAGTTATTTTAATCTCCCTGTGGTAAAAGTTTCATGAGAAAAATACTCATATGAGCATACACAAATGTTATTTCACTTGAAAGTGTCAGTCTTTTATTTACACCATAATGTGTATACTTGAGAAAACTTACCAGCAAGCATTTTCTCATTGTGGTTTTTGTTCTATTCTCTTGTTCTTTTCATGGTGAGTTCTTTAGCATAATTTGTTTTTGTGATTCAGCATAGACCTTCATTCGGAAATTTAAATTTTTAATGTAAGTTTTCATTTATAATTTTTTATATTTATGTCATTTATTTTTTATTTTTATTCATTAATTTTGAGAGAGGAGAGAATGAAAGAGAGAGGGGGCAGAGAGAAAGAATGGGCACTCCAGGGCCTTCAGTCACTACAAATGAATTCCAGATGCAGGCGCCATCTTGTACATTTGCCTTACATGGGTCTTGGGGAATCAAACCTGGGTTGTTTGACTTTGCAGGCAAGAGATTGCTAAGCCGTATCTCCAGCATTGTTCATGAGCTTTCAGGAGGCAAACACTCCTTTACATGCATCTTTTCAACAGGAACAGAACAGTTAGCTCACCAGTCAGTGACCCTTGCTTGCAAAGCTTGCTGCCCAGTGAAATTCTCTGGCCATGAATATAAAGCCTGAGGCACAGGCAAAACTGATACTGAGGACTAGAATTCCATTTGCAGAGTCAAGAGACCCTGTTGTGAACACACACACACACCACCACCACTAAAAAACACTTAGGAAACACAAGAGAAGGGGTTACATGCATGGACACTGTGCAGGCTGGTGTGGTGGTCTGGAGTAAGTAGGCCAAAACCCTCTTTCCAGGCTCCTCCTGCTTCCCTGGTCTGAGTTGCCTGCATGCACAGTGTGTGGGCAGGCAGGTGTGGTGGTGTAAAATTAGTAGGCCAGATCCCTGTTTCCCTGCCAGACCTCACTGGTTTAGGTTCCCTGCATGGACTGTGTATGGCAGGGCTCCGCAGTGTGGAGTGAGTAGGCAGTCTGGAGTGAATAGGGCAGACTCCTCCTTCCTGGTTCCTCCCAGTTCCCTGGGCCACTCTGAGGGGTGGCACAGAGTAAGTAGGCCAGATCCTATTTCCTGGCTCCTTCTAGTTCCCTGGTCCTGCTAGGTCCCAGAGTGCCTTGCTTGGGGAGGCCCGGTCCCTGTGTGAGCTGTGGAATCAGGCATTTTGCTCTGGTATCCTGACTGGCTATTGGGTACCAACATCCCTGTTCACCCGAGTCAGAGGGTGCACAAGCCAAAGGACAAAAATGTGCTTCCTCCTCAATAAAATAGTCTTCCTAAAATGTGTGGACAATAATGCAAAAATACCAGAAAAGTCAGAAAACTGAGAAAGCTCCACCAAGGATGCCTAGTCCTGCAATGGAAGCCTTCAATGAAATCATAGAAAACTCAATAGGAATTCATTCCCATAATGAAAACACAACAATCAATAAGACCCTCATTAAAAAAAAAAAAAATCCTTGATCTGGAAGCAACCCATCAAAGAACCAATTATCATATCAATGAAATTGAACAGCATAATCTCCTAGAATATTCAGCTGTTGTTGTTTTCTTTTTATGTTTTGGCAGATAAAGGAGGACTATGTATAATATTTACATATACAGTTTCATGACAACTTCGATAGTTACAGACAATAAGCCATGATACTTCCCACCCCTCCCTCACTTTCCCCTTCATCACTCTGTGCTCCATTATATCCCCTCCCTCTCTCCATTTATCTCTCTTTTAATTTGATGTCATCATCTTTTCCTCCTATTGTGAGGATCCTGTGTAAATATACCTAGGCACTGTGAGGTCATGGATATCATTGCCAATTTCTGTCCTGACAGTTGCATGTAAGGAGAGGTACCTTTCCTTTGGCTCTTACCTTCTTTCTACCACCTCTTCTGCAATGGACCCTGAGCCTTGAAGGGTATGAGATGTTTCAGTGCTTGGCACTCCTCTGTCCCTTCTTCTCAATATTACGTTGCCTTTTGGGGCATCCCAGTGGTCATCATCATCTAAAAAGAGAAGCTTCTCTAACCAGAAGTGAGAGCATTAATATATGAATATGAACATTAAGTGTATTGCTTTCACGACAATTTAGTGAGCGTTATATATGCATTTATCCAGACAAGACAAGGCTTTATAACCCTAAGGCTCATGACCTCCCATGCCATAGGCTTTTGATTAGGTTTTCAGTAACAGATATATATTCCCTCCCATAAAGCAGGCCTTCAGTCCAAATAGAGAGCAGTTGGTTTCCCCCAGGACAGACATGCCATTATTGCACTCGTTTGGTCATTTGGCCTGTCTGGCCAAACGAGGTTTCCAGTGTCCACTGTTTTCACTGCTGATGATTTCTGTCTCCCATAAGACTGCATACAGTGCATCTTTTTCCAGCTTTCAGTTGGATCTTCTACAGGGAGAAGGTTTTCTGCTCAGCACCAGCTTGACATCTCAGTGAATTCGCTGCTCAGTCATGTGAAGTCTTCAGCAATAGGGTCTTACAATATCTTTCTCAAGGGAAACCAAGGGCCTTGGCAATAGCCCGTAATGTTTTGGAGGCAGCAGAGACCTCCCTGGCCAACAACTCACTGGAAGGTATCCCATCCCTGGCACTGAAATTTTTCTAGTATCAATCTATGGCTTCTGGATGTGCCATTATGCAAGAAAGTAGCTATTCATATGTCTTATTCAGAATATCTTGAATTTTGATTGACCATCCCCCCACTGACCTTCTTTTACACAATCTCTTCCTGTGACCTCGCTTAGACCATGCCCCCCTCCCTGTAATCTGTTCTTCTATTTACCATCCCCTTAATTCCTTCCCTCTCCTCCCTCCCTTATAGACTTTTTCTAGCTTACTGGCCTCTGCTACCAATTTTTGGTTCCAGTTCACACACAAGTCTATACATTTGTAGTTAGGATCCACATATGCACAGAGCATACTATGTTTGCCTATTTGGGCCTGGGTTACCTCACTTAGTGTAATCATTTCCAGATCCATCTATTTCCTGGAAATTTCATAATTTCCCTTTTCTTTGCCACTGAATCAAACTCTATTGTGTAAATTTGCCACATTTGATTATCCATTCATCTTTGGAGGGACATCTAAGCTGGTTCCATTTCCTAGCTATTGTGAAAAGAGCAGCAATAAACATGGTTGTGCAAGTATCTGTAAAATAGTGAGAAGGATCATTAGGATATATGCCTAGGAGTGCTATAGCTGGATCATATGGTAAGTCAATTTTCAGCTGTCTCAACAACCTCCACACTGATTTCCACAATGGCTGTAACAGATTGCATTCCCATGAACAGTGTAGAAGGATTCTCCTTTTTCTTCATCCTTGCCAACATTTATTGTCGTTTGTTTTCTTGACAGTAGCCATTCTTACAGGAGTGAGATGAAATCCCACAGTAGTTTTAATTTGCATTTCCCTGATGGCTAAGGATATACAACACTTTTTTAGATGTTTATATGCCATCTGTATATCTTCTTTTGAAAACTTTCTATTTAGTTCCATAGCCTATATTTTAATTTGGTTGTTTGATTTCTTATTGTTCTGTTTTTTGAGTTCTTTGTATATTCTGGATATTAATCTTCTGTCAGATGAATAGCTGGCAAAGATTTTCTCCCATTCTGTAGGTTGTCTCTTTGCTCTATTCATAGTGTACTTTGCTATACAAAAGCTTTGTTATTTAATGAGATCCCAGTGGTTGATCAGTGGTTTTATTTCCTGAGCAATTGGGGTTATAATGAGAAAGTCATTACCTATACCAATATGTTGAAGGGTTTCCCCTACCTATTCCTCTAACAATTTCAGAGTTTCAGGTCTTATATTAAGGCCGCTGATGAACTTGGATTTGATTCTTGTGCATGGATAAAGACAAGGATATATTTTCATTCTTCTAAATATAGATATCCAGTTTTTCCAGCACCACTTTGTTGAAGAGTCTTTCTTTTCTTCAAAGAATAGTTTGGGCATTTTTGTCAAAAATCAGATGGCTGTAGCTGCCTGGATTAACATCTTGGTCCACTATTCTGTTCCACTGATCTACATGTCTGTCTTTGTGTCATTACTATGCTGGTTTTGTTACTATGACTTTGTAATATAGCTTAAAATCGGGTATGGTAATATTACCAGCCTTATTTTGGTTGCTCAAAATTGTTTTGGCTATTTGAAGTTATTTTGTAATTCCAAGTGAATTTTAGGACTTTTTTTTATTCCTGTGAAGACTTCCATGGGAATTTTAATGGGGATTGCATTAAATGTGTAGATTGATTTTGTAAAATAGACATTTCACAATATTGATTCTTCCAATCCAAGAACATGTGATCAATCCATTTCCTGGTGTCTTCTGCAATTTCTCACTTGAGTTTTAAAGTTCTCATTGTAGAGATCCTTCAATACCTTGGATAAGTTTATTCCAAGGTACTTTTTTTTTTTTTCAAGTTAGGGTCTTGCTCTAGTCCAGGCTGACCTGGACTTCACTATGTAGTCTCAGGGTGGTGTCAAACTCACAGCGACCCTCCTACTCTGCCTCCCAAGTTCTTGGATTAAAGGCATGTGCCACCATGTCCGGCTTACTTTATTTTTTTGGAGGCAATTGTGAATGGGAGAGATTCCCTGATTTCATTCTTTGCATATTTATTGTTAGTATACAGGAAAGCTACTGATTTCTGTGTATTTATTTTGTATCCTGCTACATTGCTAAAAGTGTTTATCAGCACTAACAGTTTGCTAGTAGAGTCTTTAGGGTCCTTTATGTATAGAATCATATCTTCTGCAAATAATGATAATTTGATCTCTTCTCTTCCAATTGGTAACCCTTTTATGAGTGTTTCTTGCCTTATTGCTATACTATAACTAAGACTTCCAGTACTACATTAAATAAAAGTGGGGACAGTGGACACCCTTGTTTTGTTCCTGAATTTACTGGAAAAGTTTCAAGTTTTCCCCATTTAGTATTATGTTGGCTATAAGTTTGTCATAAATAGCTTTTATTAGGTTGAGATATGTTCCTTCTATTCCCAGTTTCTGTAATACTTTTACCATGAAGGGATATTGGACTTTGTCAAATGTCTTCTCTGCATCCATTGAAATTATCTTGTAATTTTTGTTCTTCAGACCATTTATATGATGTATTACATTTATTGATTTACATACATTGAACCATCTCTACATCCCTGGGATAAAGCCAACTTTGTTGTGGTGAATAACTTTCCTGATATATTCTTGTATTCTGTTTACCAATATTTTGTTCAGAATTTTTGCATCTATGTCCATGAAGGATATTGGTCTGTAATATTCTTTTTCTGTTCTGCCTTTGTCTGGTTTTGGTATGAGGGTGGTGCTGGCTTTCTATTTTTTGTTGTTGTTGTTGTTCATTTTTATTTATTTATTTGAGAGTGACAGAGAGAGAAGAGACAGAGACAGAGACAGAGAGAGAGAGAGAGAGAGAGAGAGAGAGAGAGAGAGAATGGGCACGCCAGGGCTTCTAGCCACTGCAAACGAACTCCAGACATGTGCGCCCCTTTATGCATCTGGCTAACATGGGTCCTGGAGAATCGAACCTCGAACCAGGGTCCATAGGCTTCACAGGCAAGCGCTTAACTAAGCCATCTCTCCAGCCCAATGCTGGCTTTCTAGAAGTTCAACAGAACTCCCTTATTTTCTATCTTATGGAGAAGTTTAAGAAGCAGTGGTGTTATTTCTTCCATGAAGGTCTGGTAAAATTTACCATTAAATCCATCTGGGCCTGGGCTATTTTTAGCTGGGAGACATATATATATATGTGTGTGTGTGTGTGTGTGTGTGTGTGTGTGTGTGTGTATGTATGTATGTATTTTTTATTTACAACTTCTATACTTAACAGACAACAAACCATGGTATTTCCCACCTCTCCCCTCCCCCACTTTCCCCTTCATAACTCTACTCTCCATCATATCCCCTCCTTCTCTCCATTAGTCTCTCTTTGAATTTGGTCTCCTATTATGAGGGTCTTGTGTAGGTATTGCTAGGCACTGCAAAGTCTAGGATATTGAGGCCAAGTTATGCCCAGACAGTTGTATGTAAGGAGTGGTACCCTTCCTTTGGCTCTTACATTCTTTCTGCCACCACTTCTGCAATGGACCCTGAGCCTTGGAGGGTGTGAGATATTTCAGTGCTGGACACTCCTCCATACCTTCTTCTCAGCACTATGTTGCCTTTTGGGTCATCTCAGTGGTCATTGCCATCTGAAAAAAGAAGCTTCTCTAACCAGAACTAAGAGCAGCATTAATAAATGAGTATGATCATTAAATGTAGTGATTTCAGGGCACTTTGGTGAGAGTAATATATACATTTATCCAGACAAGAGCAGGCTTTATACCCCTAAGGCTCATGACCTCCCATGCCATAGGCTTTTGATTAGGTTTTCGGTAACAGGTATATATTCCCTCCCATAAGCAGGCCTTCAGTCCAAATAGAGAGCAGTTGGTTTCCCTTAGGACAGACATGCCACTATTGCACTCATTTGGTCATTTGGCCTGTCTGGCCAAACTTGAGGTTTCCAGTGTCCACTGTTTTCAATGCTGATGATTTCTGTCTCCCATAAGACTGCATACAGTGCATCTTTTTCCAGCTTTCAGTTGGATGTTCTACAGGGAGAAGGTTTTCTGCTCAACACCAGCTAGATTTCTCAGTGACTTTGCTGCTCAGTCATGTGAAGTCTTCAGCAATACGGTCTTACCATATTTTTCTCACAGGTAACCAAGGGCCTTGGCAATAGCCTATAGTGTTTTGGAGGCAACAGGGACCTCCCTGGCCAACAATTCTCTGGAAGGTATCTCGTCCCTGGCACTGAAAATTTTCTAGTCACAATCTATGGCTTCTGGATATGCCATTATTTAAGAAAGTAGATTTTCATATGTCTTGTTCAGAACATCTTGAATTTTGATCCCACACACACACCTTTGTTTTATACAATCAATTCCCCTGACCTAGGTTAGAGCTTTCCCCTCTCTGTAATCTGTTACCCTACTTGCATATGTACAATACCATCCCCTTAAGTCCTCCCCTCTCCCCCCTCCCTTATAACCTTTTTCTAGCTTATGGGCCTCTCCTACTGAATTTTGGTTCCAGATCACACACAAGTCTCTACATTTGTAGCTAGGATCCACATAAGAAAGAACATGTGACATTTGGCTTTCTGGGCCTGGGTTACCTCACTTAGTATAATCCTTTCCAGATCTATCCATTTCTCTGAAAATTTCATAATTTCAGTTTTCTTTGTCACTGAATAGAACTCCATTGTGTAGATGTACCACATCTTTTTATGACTGCTTGGATCTCTGTACTTGTTATAGATCTATTTAAATGGTTTATCTTATCTTGATTAATTTTGGTAGGTCATATGAATCAAGGAAATCATCCATTTCTTTCAGATTTTCAAACTTAGAGGCATATATATTCTTAAAGTATGTCCTTATAATTTTCTGAATTTCTTTAGTATCTATTGTAATGGTGCCTTTTTCATCTCTAATTTTATTTTTTGTCTCTTCTGTTTTTCTTCTGGGCATATTTGCTAAGGGTTTATCAATCTTGTTTATCCTTTCAAAGAACCAACTCTTTGTTTCATTGATTATTTGCAATTTTTTTTGTTTCTGTTTCATTAATTTCTACCCTAATTTTTATTATTTCTTAACATATACTGATTTTTTTGGTTTGCCATGTTCTTCTTTTTACAAGGAGTTAAGGTGAAGCATTAAATTGTTTACTTGTGAACTTTCTAATTTCTTAATATAGGCACTTAGAGCTCTAAAATTCCCTCTTAGGACTGCTTTCATTTTGTCCCAAAGGTTTTGGTATGTTGTATTATCATCATCATTTGATTCTATGGTTTTTATTGATTTTCTTTTTGATTTCTTCAATGACCCATACATCATTCAATAGTGTACTGTTTAGTCTCCATGAATTTCTGCATGATCTGTAGTTTTTCTCTGTAGCAGAAGCATAGCCGGGGGGGTGCGCTGGGAAAAGGCCCTGAGGTTATACCACATGCAGACTGCTACTTCCCAGTGAGCCAACCTAAACCCTGTCTAAACACCTGGACACCACTAACGCAGGAAACAAGCCAGTGAAAAAGGGACAATGCAATGCCAAACAATGAAAGGACCAATGGGAAGTGGGGAAGGAGTATACAAAAGGAACAATGGGAAATGGTGAAGGGGTATATAGAGATGTCTATTTTCCTCAAAAAAAGAGTCTGCTTTCAGCTTCTCACCTGACTCCCAGAGTCTGTGTCACTGACTCTGTGCCTTCTTATCCCCACCCTCAAGGGCTGTTTGGGGGGGATCCAGTAATAGCTGGGACCCAATGTGGTGCTCCTTACCTGTGCTGGCACACTTTCTGACCTCGTGTCTTGGGTTCTGATTTTTACTCCCTTTTGCTGGCTGTACTTTCATTTTCTCCCACTGGCAACCTCACGGACACCCTTCCTCTCCTGTGGCCAGCCCCTACTTGGTGTTTTCTGAGAAGGTTGGTCCCTTTTGTGTTCAGTGTTCTTTGCCCCTCAAAGCTGAGTAAGGTGGCCTCTCTTTGTTCTTCTCTCCATATTTGTCCATCTGAACTTTAGGGAGGTACATTCTTCATGCTCAGTTCTCCCAGTGTCTCCACATAAGAACTGATCCCCCAGGAGACAGAACCCCAGAGTAATCACCTGACTGGCCCTACTGGACTGGAGACTCCGTATGGGCAGAGGGCCATGGCCTAATGAACCACAGAAGTCCCCCACTAAGCACAAGACACTCGGGTCCAACACACTTCTTGTCTCTTCGCTGCACATGTATGGGTCCCAGTGGAAAATTCTAAACACTTTCATGAGGTACACTTAATGAAACACACTCACTTTAGAAGGGATTTCGGTATCACCACAGCCATTATTAGTGCTATTCTAACCACCCTGGCTGGTGCCTCCACAACAGCTGTAGCTGAAACTCAAACTGCCGCTACAGCAAAGGCTTTAAATACTATAGTTGACACCACATCCAAAGCCCTGCAAACCCAAAATCTAATCAATGCTCACCTCCATGAGGTTATACCAAACTTGCAACAACAAATTGACCGAATGGGGGAGGAGATCAATACTTAAAACTCTCTAGCCAGATACAATTGTGATCCATGGTTCTCATCCTTTTGTCTGACCCCCTTTCCTGTCAATAATATTACCCAGAGGTGCCATGAACTGGCTAATTATATTAAGAGCTCATGGTCACAACAGTTCCTAAATTACACTTTCCAACTAACATATGAAATACAATCCCTTAATCAGACACATGTTGAAGTACTGTCATTTGATGACTCCTTCATTCAAAAGATCTGAAATAATATTAAAAGACTATTTGACCCCTTCTGGATTGTTACATATGCTATTACGGGCAGGGTTATTTTGCTTCTAACTATTCTCCTTAAGTGTCTCCTACAGCATGTGCCCACCAATGCACCATCAATAATTATACACTGCAGATACTCATGGCTCTTGAACATCCTAATCATGGTCCACCTTATGACATCATTCAGGCCTGGGTCACAGCCTCTATATAAACTGCCCTCCCAAACACCCCAGCATGTCTCCCAGAGTGGTCATCTTTCCAGGGCTGGTAGTCAAAGACAGGTAATGTCCTCTTGGGCTGGGTCAACCTAAGACAGGACATGAATTAAAAATTCATGTGCCAATGATGGGTAAGGCTTAACCTTGAAGAGGACAGCCTAAGACAGACATGCTCCATCATGCTGGTTGCTCTCTGAAGTGGGAGTAATAAAACCAGAGCATTGGGCTCAAACTCCAGCTGGAATGCCAAAAGAAATTTAAAAAGGGTGGATATGTAGGAAAAACATAGCCAGGGGGCCCTGGGACGAGGCCCTGAGATTACAGCACGTGTGTCTGCTACTTCCCCTGCGCACCAACCTAAACCCTGCCTAAACACCCAGACACCACTGACCCAGAAAATGAGCCAATGAAAAAGGGACAACACAATGCCAAACAACGAAAGGACCAATGAGAAGTGGGGAAAGGGGTATATAGAGAGATGCCTGTTTTCCTCAATAAATGAGTCTGCTTTCAGCTTCTCATCTGACTTCTGGAGTCTGTGTCATTGACTCTGTGCCTTCTTACCCCCACCCCTAGGGGCTATTTGGGGGGAGGGAGAGAATCCAGCAACATTTCTTGTTGCTGATTTGCAGTTGAATCCCATTGTGGTCATATAGAGTACAAGGGATTGTTTTAATTTTCCTGTATTTGTTGAGATTTTCTTTGTGTCCTAATATATGGTATTTTTGACAATGTTCCATGTGCTGCACAGAAAAATGTATATTCTGCAGCATTTGGATGGAATATTCTATAGCTATCTGTTAGGTCCATTTGTTCCATAACATCATTTAACCCAGATGTGTCTCTGTTTATTTTTTGCCAGGATGACCCAACTGATGAGAGTGTGGGATTGAAGTCGCCCACTACAATTGTTTTTCATGTTATCTGTGACATTAAGTCTAGTAGTGATTTTTGGATGAAAATGGGAGCTCCATGTTAGGTGCATATATGTTTAGGATTGTAATGACCTCCTGTTGGAGTTTTCTTTAAATCAGTATAAAATGACCTTATTTACTTTTCCTCATTAATGTTGGTTTGAAGTCTATCCTGTCAGATATTAGGATGGCAACATCTGCTTGTTTCTTAGGCCCATTTGCTTTAAATACTGTTTTCTGTTCTTTCACCCTAAGACAGTCTCTATATTTTATTGAGAGATGAGTTTTTTGGAGGCAACAAATGTTAGGATCTTGCCTTTTAATCCAGTCTGCAAGCCTGTGTCTTTTGATTGGGGCACTGAGGCCACTGATATTAAGAGTTATTATTT
Source organism: Jaculus jaculus (assembly GCF_020740685.1). Lineage (NCBI taxonomy): Eukaryota > Metazoa > Chordata > Mammalia > Rodentia > Dipodidae > Jaculus > Jaculus jaculus. Next base: position 17,243,893 of record NC_059115.1, on the reverse strand, counting down.
AAAGGTATATATTTATTCTCATCATTCTTCTTATTTGGTAGTGCATCCAGTTTTTTCTTTACTAGCTTGTTTTAACTGTTGAGTGTGGTTTATTTTTGCCTATTTCCTCCTATGTATGTTTTGCTTTCTCTTCAGTGTGAAGAATTCCTTCAAGTATTTTCTGTAGAGCTGGAGCCTTCAAGAGATAGGCCTAAGCTGCCAGTCACATCTAAGGACCCCTGGGCTACAGGAGGCAGCTCCTTCTCTAAGCCTGGCACACCTGAACTTAGGCTTTGCCCTGTAACCTTTGGCCAGTTGCCTAGGAAACTCCTCATCAGCCAGAGGCATTCAGACAACCAATCCCCCTACGACCCTCTTCCCCGCCACTGTGTAGACCAACTGACTCTCTCCCTACGTGCTGGAATGAATGTCCCTAGGCATAGGCAAGCAACCTTTGAACCCATCAATCCCCTTAGGAACTCTCTTCCCTTTCTCAACTGCTTATAATCCCATTTCCCTGAAAAATAAAATGAGCTGTTCACTGAGAATTCCTCCCAAAAGTGGTTCTTTCATCACACTCATAGTGGCTAAAGACCCTGCTCTCCATGGTTGCCTGTAAGCCTTTGGGGAACCATAGCCCTGAGGATCCAGGGACCCATAGCCGGTGCCAGAACAGGGATCCTCTGAGACACATCAGGATAGGTCAGTGCTCTCCCAGAGGGACTGGAAGATATCAGCCCATATGGCCTTGCCTCCACATTTTTGAGGGCTGGCATGTTTCTCTTTTTCCTCCTGTTGCAGTCAGGTTTGCTGGTAGAAATTACCCAACCAAGAGCAGCTTATGGGAAAAAGAGGTTCATTTTGGCTTACAGGCTAGAGAGGGGAGCTCCTGATGGCCAGGAAAATGATGGCATGAACAGAGGGTATAAATAACCCCCTGGCCAACATCAGGTGGATAATAACAACAGGACAGTGTGCCAAACACCAGCAAGAGGAAACTGGCTATAACACCCATAAGCCCACCCCCAACCATACACTGCCTCCAGGAAGTGTTAATTCCCAAATCTCCATGAGCTGGGAACCTAACATTCAGAACACCTAAGTTTATGGGGGACACCTGAATCAAACCACCACACCTCCTTTATTTTCAGCTCACACCATAGTGAGGAACTGGACATGATGAACTGGCAACTAATGTCTCTTGGCCAAGGCCACTCTTCAGTACTGACTAAAGGCCAGTCTCATCCTCTGCCTGGACCCCAACAGCCCATTGGGCTTTGGAAAAAATCTTCTATTTCTTTCCAATACAAAAAGCCAGTAACACATCACCCTCTTAAAATCCTATAGGGCAGGTCACCAGTCTCTTAAACTTGTGGACAAGCTTGTGTACAGACCATTGGGGAGTCTCAAAAACCTCAGGAATATTTCCCCCTGGTGTTGGCATTTCTACTCCTTTTCTATCGTGGGCAACATTGCCTCTCAGCAAAAGAAATCATAGGTTCTTGGATTAAGGCCTCTCCTGAAAGTTAGTGGAATTAAGCTCTCACCTACAGGGCTCCACTAATACCCCCCAGGACTGGTATGATATCTGCTGGTTCTCATGACTAGTCCTCTGTTCCTTCAGTGGGAAGCCCAGAACAGAGACGAATGCCTCCAACAAATAAAAAGAAACCAAAATCAATAGAACATTCCCTAGGGATTTGATGAATTATTTGGAAGGGTGATTTCTCCTCAGGTCTTCAACAGGCCCAATAGCCCTCAGAGTTCTATGACCAAGTTCTCCTCTGCACCCACCAGGCATGTGATAGAATAACCTCCCACCCCCTCCAGCACCCAGGATAATACCCCTTTTCTTACTGTCCCTTTGTCAGAAGCCAGAGGAGACCCTCTCTAACTTTATATTAAGGGCAAGACCAATTTAGAGACAAAAAATCCACAACCCAATGGCCAGGAACTTCCTTCTCAAAAGCATTATTTGGGAAGGTATGACTTCAGAATGTAGGCTAATTTGCCAAAGCCTCAAGGATGAGCATTATGATAAATGGATAGTTGCCACTCAGGATACTGGGACTGCCTCATATAAGGCCACCTCTCTGGTACAGCAGCCTAGAGACAACCCAGAGACAAATGCTTCTATTGCAGAGAAGGACATTGGAGAGGGGAATTCCCTGGACATCGGGCTGCTAAAGGTGCCCCCCTTCCAAAAACAATTTGCCCTAGATGTTACAAAGGGTATCATATAAAAAACGACTGCTGCTGTGCTTATGACAAAGATGGCAAGCATCTAGAGCCTTTAAACTCCAAAAGGGGCAACCCTCAGCTCTGCCAATAAGAGGGAAAATGCATAATATACAATAGGTAACAAGCATCCTAGAGGGGGCCCACCCAAGGCTAGCCTTAGAGGTTGGAGGAAAATTTTTCAAATGTCTAATTGATACTGGGGCAGATAAAACAATCCTAGGGGCTGGAGGGATAGCTTAGCAGTTAAGGCATTTGCCTGCAAAGCCAAAGGACCCAGGTTTGAGTCCCCAGGACCCATGTTAGCCAGATGCACAAGGGGGCACACACTTCTGGAGTTCATTCGCAGTGGCTGTAGGGCCTGGCATGCCCATTCTCTCACTTTCTCTGTCAAACAAATAAATAAAAGTTGTTTTTTTTTTTAAATCCTAAAGCGATCTGAAGTTCCCCAACACTGGGAATTAATTCCTGGGCCCCAATTAATGGGGGTAGATAATCCTACACAAGCATATGTTACCAAAGAGGCCTTTAAGTGGAAGGACCAGATGGAACAGGTGTCATATGACCCCTAGTGGCAGGTGTAACAACTAATCTGCGAGGGAGAGACATACTAGAGGCCCTAGATGTAGTTATTGCCAGTAATATAGGAGAATGCATTGAGATAGAAGACTATGAGAGATACCTTCACCGATGTCACCCCCAATCCTAATAGCCACTGTTAAGCATGAAACTCCCTGCCTAGAATATCTCTCTGATGAGCCAACCTGAGTTGAACAGTGACCTCTGCCAAGGGAGAAACTTGAAATCCTAAATCAGTTAGCAACAGAACAATTCCAACTTAATCACATTTGCCCCTCCCAGAGCTCATGGAACACGCCTGTGTTTGTAATCTAAAAGGGCTCAGGAGGTTGGAAGTTACTACAAGATCTTGGGGCCATCAATAAAGTCATGCTCATTTGGGGCACCCCTCAGAGAGGGCTGCCCTTTGTGTCAGCCATTCCATCCAACACCCCCATCCTTGTAATTGATTTGTGGACTTTTTCCTTCTATCCTCCTTCCCCCTCCCCCAGACTGACACTTTGTGTTCTTGGTACCCTCTATCAATAATGCAGGACCTGCCAAATGCTTGAGTGGATGGTTCTGCCCCAAGGTATGGCTGATAGTGCTACTATATTCCAAGAAGCACTTGCTATGGCATTAAAGCAACATTTAGATCAGAGACTTAATATCTATCATTATATGGATGACATCCTCGTATGGAAAGACTCCTCCACCTTACCAGCAGAGCTAAGGGATCAATTAATACCTTCCCTCATTGAGGCAGGCTTCAAAATTGCCCCAAACAAAGTCCAATATTATATAGCTTTCCTGGGGACAGAACTCTATCTCACCTCTGCTTGGCCTCTTAAACCAACAGTCTCCTTTCCCCAGAAGCTTACATTGGCCTCAATTCAGAGCTTTCTGGGATACCTCAATTGGCTCCGACCATGGTTTTCTACCCCCACCAGTGATTTATAACCCTTATTTGATGTGTTAAAAGGTGACAAAGACCCATCCTCCCCATGCCTCCTAAACCCAGAGGCAAAACAAGCATTAACCAAGATTAAAAACATTTTCTGATAAGGCACTTGCCCAGTACTCACCAGACAAGCCAATTCAGTTTATGTTATTTAACTCTTGCCCAACTATCATGGGAGTGCTATACCAACCCCAAGGAGTTGTGGAATGGCTCCACACCTCCATTGGTGGTACCCCACTTATATTAACAGAGATTGACGCCCACATGGCTGTGATCAAAACCAGGCAAGACCTGCACAAAGCCTGCCTCCATATATTTAGGGAGATTGACATAATTCCCTGCATGATATCATATCACAATGCTATATTGCTAGAAATTAACAACAAAAGACCCACCAAGAATCCCATCAGCTCCTGGAAACTGAACAGCACACTTTTAAACAATAAATGAATTGTGGACAAAATAAAAAATGAAATTGTGAAATTTCTAAAAACAAATGACAATGAGAACACATCATACCAAAACTTATGGGACACAATGAAGGTGGTCTTCTGAGGAAAATTCATAGCACTAAATGCCTTTATAACAAAGACAGAGAGATCCCAAATCAATAACCTAACCATCCACCTAAAGGCACTGGAAAAGCAAGAAGAATCCAACCCACAAAGCTCTAGACAGAAAGAAATAATTAAGATCAGAGAAGAAATTAATGAATTGGAAACTAGAAAATTGATGAAACAAGGAGCTGGTTCTTTGAAAAATTAAACAACAATGACAAACCCCTGGCCAATTTAACCAAGCCAAAAAAAAAAAAAAAGTGAGAGAGATACCTAAAATTAACAAAATTAGAAATGAAAAAGGAGAGATTACAACAGAAATAAGTGAAATTTGGAGAACCATTAGGACTTATTTCAAAAACCTCTACTCCACAAAACTGGATAATATGGAGGAAATGGATAAATTCCTGGACACATGCCATCTACCAAAGCTAAACTCAGAGCAGATGAATCTCCTAAACAAACCTATCTCACTCATTAAGATTGAAAAGGTAATAAAAAATATCCCCAGAAAGAACAGTTCAGGACCAGATGGTTTCTCAGCTGAATTCTATCAACCTTCATGGAAGAACTGAAAACAATCTTTCTCAAACTGTGCCACACAATTGGAGAACAGGGAAAGCTACCCAACTCCTTCTATGGAGCTAGTATCACCCTAATTCCAAAACCGGACAGAGATGCCACAAGAAAAGAAAACTACAGGCCTATTTCCTGATGAACTTAGAAGCAAAGATCCTGAACAAAATCCTTGCAAACTGAATCCAACAACACATCAAAAGCATTATGCACCTTGATAAAGTGGGATTCATCTGAGGAACACAGGGGTGGTTCAACATATGGAAATCTGTCAATGTAATATACCACATAAACAAAGTTAAACACAAAAACAAAAAAACACATTATCATTTTGATAGATGCAGAAAAGGCCTTTGACAAAATACAACATCACTTCATAATCAAAACATTGGAGAGTTGGCATGGTCGGTTTATATGTTAACATAATAAAGGCTATATATAAAGCTCCTAAAGCTCAAATAATACTTAATGGAGAAAGACTGAAGGAATTCCCATTGAGATCAGGAGCAAGATAGGAGAGCCCACTCTCACCTCTGCTCCGCAATGTAGTACTGGAAGTCCTAGCTCAAGCAATAAGACAGGAGAAAGAAATAAAGGGATACAAATTGGAAAGGAAGAAGTTAAGTTAGTTCTATTCAAAGACGACATGATTCTATACATAAGAGACCCGAGAGCCTCCATCCCAAAACTCTTAAAGGTGACTAACTCCTTTAGCAAAGTAGCAGGATACAAAATCAATGCACAAAAATGACTAGCCTTTCTATATGCAAATGAAAAAGATACAGAGAAAGAAATAAGTGACATTGTCCCATTATCAATAACAACAACAAGAAAATACCTTGGAATAAGATTAACCAAGGACATGAAAGATCTATACAAAACATTAAAATGCTCAAAAAAGTAATTGAGGAGGACTTCAGAAAATGGAAAGACCTCCCATGCTCCTGGATAGGTAGAATTAACATTGTGAATATGGCAATCCTACCAAAGGCAATATACAGATTTAATACAATCCCAATCAAAATCCCAACATTGTTCTTCACAGAGATAGAAAAAATGATCTCAAAATTCATATGGAGGGCTGGAGAGATGGCTTAGCGGTTAAGTGCTTGCCTGTGAAGCCTAAGGACCCCGGTTCGAGGCTCGGCTCCCCAGGTCCCACGTTAGCCAGATGCAGAAGGGGGCGCACGCGTCTGGAGTTCGTTTGCACAGGCTGGAAGCCCTGGCGCGCCCATTCTCTCTCTCTCCCTCTATCTGTCTTTCTCTCTGTGTCTGTTGCTCTCAAATAAATAAATAAAAATGAAATTAAAAACAACAATAACAACAAAGGAATTACAAGTTTGCCAGCTTGCTAAAAAAAAAAAAAAAAAAATTCATATGGAAAGGCAGAAGACCTCAGATGTCCAAGCATATCCTCAGCAAAAGAAACACTTCTTGAGGCATCACCATACCTGATCTAAAGCTATATTACAAAGCCATAGTAATAAAAACAGCATATTACTGGCATAAAAACAGGAGTATAGACCAATGGAATAGAATCAAGGACCCAGACTTTGGGTTAACGAACTACAGCTACTTGATATTTGACAAAGGCCCTAACAATATGGGCTGGAAAAAAGACAGCATCTTCAACAAATGGTGCTGGGCAAACAGGATAACAATATTCAGGAAAATGAAATGTGATCCACACATCTCACTATGCACAACAATCAAGTCTAAATGGATCAAATATCTCAATATGAGACTGGAAATTATTACTACTAGAAGAAACTAGAAGAAAAAATAGGAGGAATTTCCCATGATATAGGAATGGGAAAAGACTTCCTGAACAAAACCCAAGTAGCACAAGATCTTAAACAATCACTCAACTAATGGGATCTCATGAAGCCAAAAAGTTTCTTCACAAACATACAATAAGCACAGCCAATAAATTACCCACAGAATGGGAGAAAATATTTGCTGAATATCCAACTGACAGAGGCCTAATTTCTAGAATCTAAAAAGAACTCAAAACCCTAAACAATAAAAAGTCAAAAAACCCACTCACAAAATGGAGCAAAGAACTGGACAGGCAGTTCTCAGATGAAGAAATACAAATGGCTAAACACACACTTAAGAAAGTGTTCAACATACCTAGTCATCAGGGAAAGGCACATTAAAACTATGAGATTCCACCTTACCTCAGTAAGGATAGCAAACATTAAAAAAAAATCAAATGAAAATAAATTCTGGCAAGGATGTGGAGAAATAGGAACCCTCATCTACTGTTGGTGAAGATGGTATAACCACTTTAGAAAGCAATATGGAGACTCCTAAAAAAGCTGAATATAGAGTTACCAATAGACCCAGTTATTCCCTTACTGGGCATGTACCCTAAAACTTTCAAGCCTCAGTCCAGAGAGATTTGCTCAACCATGTTTATAGTGGCTCAATTCGTAATAGCTAAGAGCTAGAATCAACCCAGATGTCCATCATCAGACAAATGGATAACTAAGATGTGGTATAACTACATGGTGGAATTCTACACAGCAGGAGGGGAAAATGACACAATGAAATTTGAAGAAAAATGGTCAAAAGTGGAACAGATCATTCTCAGTGAACTTACCCAATCACAGAAAGATAAACACTGCATAAACTCACTCATCTACAGCTCCTGACCTGAATCTACCCAAGATGCTGACATACCTAGCAAGCATCTCCAGCATTAGACAATATGGTGGGCTGGCAAGGAGGGGAGGGTAAAGAAGGGGTAGAGAACACAAAACTGGACCCAAACGGCAGTGGTACCATAAAATTCTACATCCTAAAAGACAGCCCAAGTGGTTGAGCCTTCACCAGGCCCTTAGAGGAAACACCTGAGTCACAAGACCCTGAAGAGTGTTCGATGAAGACTGATTTAATCTTCTATTGCATACCTCTCTCTTTCTCTCTCTCTCTCTCTCCTCTTCTCTTCTCTTCTGTTCTATTCTCTTCTCTTCTCTTTTATAGTAATTATCTTTTTCTTCCTTCTCTTCATGGGCACTGACCTGTAACTCCCAGTACCAGCAGGTTGTTATCATCCCCACTGAGCTTTTGATCAGAGAGACCTACTATGTTTCCTAAAAGAATGACAAATTTATGTCAGAGTACTTGATGACCCACCAAAGGTTTGTGGTAAGACCCTATTGCTGAAGACACCATATACTATTGGCACATAACATGGAGTGACATGGCTGGAAGCTGGAAGAGAGTCAGTTCCCAGACACTTAATTCGTCTAGTGCCAGAAGGTGCTACATGGGCGAATGGAGGAAAATGACCAATACCTGTCCAAGCAACTTATGGTCTAACCTACTTAACAGCAAAGAACCTGTAATGATGCCCACACACACACAGCCATGGTGGGAAATCACCTGCACTTGATTTGGCTAACTGATCTGCTCAGTAGAACCCATAGCTGGTGCTGGGAAACAAGTCAGAACCACATCCAAAACTGAACCTGCTCTCCATTTTCAAGTCACTACCAATTGTGGGCTACAAGAGGGCCTACACCTATTAAATTCTCTCAAAAAAAATGGTTATCCCATTTATCTGGTGCTAACTTTACTCTCCATTGGAGAATCTGCTTCTCTGTTGTTTTTTTTTTTTTCTTTTTTTTTTTTTCTCGAGGTAAGGTCTTACTCTGCCTCAGGCTGACCTGGAATTCACTATGTAGTCTCAGGGTGGCCTCGAACTCTCGGAGATCCTCCTACCTCTGCCTCCCGAGTGCTGGGATTAAAGGCGTGCACCACCACGCCCGGCTATGCTTCTCTTTTCAGATAGACACAGATTCTAAGGACAGAATCACACCATCATACCTCAAAAGGGATCCAGCTGAAACAGAATAATTGGTGAAACAAGCAAGAGTTCTGTTTTCTTGGTGAATCTGGTACCACCACAAGGGTGAAGGAGACAGACACAGAGATCAACTCCTACCAAATCAGATATCCAGAGACACAGAGGCTCCCAAGACCTAATCACTTAAGCTAATCAAAATCTAAGAGGATATAAATAAATCATATGGAATCCTACTTTTTTGGACAATGGAACACCCAGGTGCCGTAGATTGTTGCTAGAAAATTTTCAGTGCCAGGGATGGGATACCTTCCAGTGAGTTGTTGGCCAGGGAGGTCTCTTATGCCCCAAAAACATTATAGGCCATTGCCAAGGCCCTTGGTTTCCCATCAGGAATAGATGGTAAGACCCTATTGCTGAAGACTCCACATACTTTGGCTGCAAAGCCACTGAGAAATACAGCTGGTAACCTCCTCCATGTAGACCAGCTGACAGAAAACTGGAAGAAGCCATTCTGCATGCAGTTTAATGGGAGAAACTGAAGTCACCACTGAAGATACTCAACAGTGGACACTGCAAGTCTTATATTTGGCCAGCCAGGCCAAATGAGCCAACGGGTGCAATAGTGGCATGTCTGTCATGGTGGAAACCAACTGCCCTCTAATTGGACTGGAGGCCCCCTTCATGGTAAGGAATATATCCCTGAAACTGAAAACTTAAAACAGGGGTATTCATGAGCCCTAGGGGTGTAACATCTGCTGCTGTCTGGATAAATGTATATACTATCCTTATTAAACTGCCCAGTAAGCACTTCTCTTAATGTTCATACCCATATATTAATGCTACTCTCACTTTTGGTATAGAATCTTCTCTTTTCAGATAGCAGTGACCTTGGGATGACTCAGAAGGTATCATGGTACTGGAAAGAATTGACCCGAGTGCTCAGTACTATAATATCTCTATCACACCTTCCAAGGCTCAGGGTCTAATGCAGAAGAGGTGGTGGGAAGAATGTAAGAGCCAAAGGAAGGGTAGGACTCCTTACAACGTGCTCCCTCCAGACATAAAATGGCCTGGATATCCATGACCTCATAGTGCCTTACACTACCTACACAAGACCATAATAAGAGGAGAAAAAGATCACAACATCAAAATAGAAGAGAGACGGATTAGAGATGGGGAGGGGATATGTTATAGAATGGAGTTTGTCAAAGGGGAAAGTGGGGGGAGGAAGGGCATTACCATGGGGTATTTTTTGTTGTTGTTCATTTATTATTTATTTATTTGAGAGCGACAGACACAGAGAGAAAGACAGATAGAGGGAGATGAGAGAGAATGGGCGCGCCAGACTTCCAGCCACTGCAAACAACCTCCAGACGCGTGCGCCCCCCTTGTGCATCTGGCTAACGTGGGGGGGACATGGGGAACCAAGCCGCCGAACCGGGTCCTTAGCTTCACAGGTCAAGCGGCTTAACCGCTAAGTCCATCTCTCCAGCCAACCATGGTATTTTTATAAACCATGGAAGTTGTTAATAAAAATTTGAAAATAAAAAGAACTCTACCAGGTCCTGAAGACCTAAACAATACACTTTTAACGAATGGAATGGGTCATGGAACAATCAAAAAAGAAATTGTAAAATTCTAGCAGGAATGATAATCAAAGCACAGGCCTACAAAAACTTATGGAGGTTGCGGGCGCGCGGGGCGGAGGAAGGCCCGGGCGGGCCGCTGGATGTTTGCGGGGATTCCCGCCTCGCCCGGGGCCTTGCTGGCAGCCGCGGCGGCCGCGGGAGATCGCAAGGGACCGCGGAAAGGCGGCGGAGGAGGAGCGGGAAGCCGGCCCGGGCCCTCGGAGGAGCCGCGGAGCATGCCCCCAGACAACATGGCCTCGCTGATCCAGCGCATCGCCCGGCCGGCTTGCCTCACCTTCCGAGGCGGCCGCGGAGCTTCCGACCCCGGAGCGGCGTCGGGCCCCCGAGCCGGCCTCGGCCCCGGGTTCCCGGAGAACCTGAGCAAGCTGAAGCACCTGCTGACCCAGGTCCGCGCCGAGGACCTCAACATCGCCCCGCGCCAGGCACCTGCCGCCCGTGACCTACGTGCACATCTACGAGACGGACGGCTTCAGCCTCGGCGTGTTCCTGCTCAGGAGCGGCACGTCCCTCCCGCTGCACGACCACCCGGGCATGCACGGCATGCTCAAGATGCTCCCGGGCATGCACGGCATGCTCAAGATGCTCCCGGGCATGCACGGCATGCTCAAGATGCTCTACGGCACGGTGCGCATCGGCTGCATGGACAAGCTGGAGGCTGCGGCCGGCGAGCAGCGGCCCCGGGCGCCGCCTCCCGAGCAGCAGTTCGAGCCCCGGCTGCAACCCCGCGAGCGCGAGGCCGCGCGCCCCGGAGTGCTGCGCTCCCGGGCCGAGTACACCGAAGCCAGCGGTCCGTGCATCCTCACGCCTGACCGGGACAACCCGCACCAGATCGACGCCGTGGACGGGCCCGCCGCCTTCCTGGACATCCTGGCCCCGCCCTACGACCCGGACGACGGCAGGGACTGTCACTACTACCGAATGCTGGAGCCCGTCAGACCCAAGAAGACCTTTGCCTCGAGCTCGGCCTGTGACCTGCCCAGAGAGGTGTGGCTCCTGGAGACCCCGCAAGCTGATGACTTCTGGTGCGAGGGAGAACCCTACCCAGGGCCCAGGGTCTTCCCTTAGAGCGGCCGGTGCCCCGGTGGTGAGCCTGAGATTGGCACTGACTGCCCTGATCAAGGAAGACCTGGATGCTCGCGATCCACCCAAGGGCTCTCTTTCTCTCCTCTCTCTCTCCCAACACCCCACCCCCCGCTCTCTTTTTTTCTGTTTCTCTCTCTCCTCCCAGCCTGGGCACTCAGATCTACTGGAGGGACGCGGTGCAGCTGTGTCCTTGGCAGCCTTGGGAAGCACGGGCCACTGGACCGCAGCCTCGGGGCATGGCTGTGGGGGCGGGGTAGGCGGGAGGCTAGATTGCTTCCTGGTACTGTCTCTGCCCCCAGGACTTTGTTTTTTAGGGAGTGGGGCAGGGGTTCCTCAAGTGCTTCCATCCCAAAGCCATAATGAAAATATTCGTCCTCTATTCCCCTTTCTATACAAAACACAGTAAAGGGCTGGAGAGATGGCTTAGCGTTTAAGCGCTTGCCTGTGAAGCCTAAGGACCCCGGTTCGAGGCTCGGTTCCCCAGGTCCCACGTTAGCCAGATGCACAAGGGGGCGCACGCGTCTGGAGTTCGTTTGCAGAGGCTGGAAGCCCTGGCGCGCCCATTCTCTCTCTCTCCTTCTATCTGTCTTTCTCTCTGTGTCTGTCGCTCTCAAATAAATAAATAAAAAAAAAAAAAACACACTAAATACTGATAAGGATTCGTTTTCTACTCTCACCCTTATAACCGTCTGTTCCTTACTGTTTTAATTTATTATTGCCTGCATGACCTTTAACTGGGTTTTAGTTCAAGTCAGTGGTAAAAACTAGGCTTCAAGTGAGCCAACGTACATAATTCCCTGTGAAAATGAGTTGTTTTCAGAGTTTGGGGTCACCTTTAAAACAACTATGCATGTCCTGGACAAGATTTCTTTTCTCCTGCCTGGTAGCCCCTCTGGTTTACCCAGGGCAGCCTCCAGGAAGAAAGTCTCACCCACTGTCTCAGTGAGGCCAGCCGGCCCTTTGAGTTTACCTTCCTGGTGAGGGCTGTCATTTAGACAGGTTGTTTTTGTTGCAGATTCACCTTTAAAACAAAGACTATTATCCTCACGTGGTTATCCTGTCTCAGTGTCCTTTAGGATTCAGAGGAGCTGAATCCACTATGCTTCCAAATACCTGAATGTAAAGCGCCCTAGCCAGCTTTGGAACTCTATGGTCCACTTCCAGTATCTTCCCGTGAAAGTGGAGGAGAGACCGATGACAGTTTCTCATTCTCCCAGGGCTCCCGCTGTGCCCATCGGGTTCATGTCTGGTCCCTCTCTGACAGTGAGCGCTGGATTCCTCTGATGTGGTTTGGTTTTGTTTTGTTTTTTGGGTTTTTTAGGCGAGGTAGAAGGCACGGAAGTGAGAGCTGATCTCCTCCTAGCCACTGTTGCCACCAACGCTTGAGATGAAGCGCTTCCCACTCTCGACTCTAGCAGCGCTCAGGAGTACAATCTGTGACTTTTTACAAACCTTTTTTTTTTTACGAACCTTTTCACAAAGACAAACTTTAGAAATAAACACATTAAAATATGCCCAGCTGTCATCTCAGCCCACTTGATTGACTTGCCCATGTAACCGTAGAGTTCCAATATCTGTAATAAGAGGAGACTTACCATTGGTGGGAAGTGTTCATTGACCCTGCAGGGAAACTGCTTGGGCCTCTCTAAGCACAGTCGGTTACAGAGGGCCAGGCTGAAGGAGGCTTTGTTTCCAATTTTAAAGTAGTATAAAAGAGCAGATTATTGGTGAATGTCGAGTTACTGGTTACTTGGACATCCAGGTGTCTTCCCACAGTGAGGTTTTTAGATATATTTCGGTTGGTGGGAAGCAGCGCTTCATGCCTTCATTTGAAAATTAAATACAAATGTTGATTAGGAAACTTCAGATTTGTTTTCATAGCACAGCTATCAATGTATGGGATTATCCCTACATGTGTGCCTTTTCAGAATTCTCTTGTCGTGAAGTTGATTCATTTACAGAGACTGTTGATGGTTATGTGTTACAATATAACCTGGAGTACCATAAACAAAGAAATTCTCCCTGGAACTAGAACTGTAATAAAAGTTATGTAGGGCTTTATTGAAAAAAAAAATGTCTACTATATGTAGTTTAGAAGCAGAAGGGAAAAAAAAAAAAACCTAAGGTGCTTTTCAAAAGAATCACAAATTGTTCTGGGTGAAAACAGCAATACTCTCTTCCTATGTAGTTCAATAAGAAGGTTAAACTTTGGTTTCACTCATCAGTTGAGTGAGTTAATTGTGGAAACAAAATGTAAAGTGTTTGAGCCACTTGGAAAGGTTCTACTTATTACTCAGTGTGCAGAAAATCCTCACACCTCTATGCAGAAATTGTTAGTCTAACTGCCTTTATATGCTGCTGCCGTTCAACTCATCCTGCAGACACTGTGTTGGGAACCATGGGATAAAAATCACCAGAAAAGACTGATGAGCACAGCGATCTGAGCTGCCGGACTTTTCTGTTCAGTAACAAACGCAATAACTACCGCTCACGGTGGGAATTTGCTAAGTACTGGGAGGACCTCACATACTACATCTGACTGGCTACAGCAATGCAAAATTTTGTGTATTCTCCTCCTATTGGAGGATCAATTTTTACTAAGCCTGATTTAAGGACTTTATATATCAAATGCTGTTTATTAATGAAAATGGTAGCCTGCTTTTAAAGTAACGTGTGTTTTATGAAGAGAAGTAAATTCTGTGAGGTCTTAAAACTGACTAGCCCTTCTTAGAATGCACAGCACTGGCTCCCCACTCTGTAATGACGCTGGGTCTGGGCTCGAGCCCTCCTGCCCAGTGCAGCCACATGTCTTCAGTTCACATCTCTGCCCACTGCTGTTACCTTCTCCCTGGCAGTAGTCCCTCCTGTACCTGCTCCACTCAGAGCTTAGGTTACACAGAAGCTGACACTGGTCAGTGATGGACTGTTCGAAGAAGGAAGTCACTTGTTAATGAGACCCAGTCTTCAAATCCAGGGGCGTTTACATTTCTGAGTAAAGTCAGTGTACTGATGGAAAATAAAGGCGTGTTTCAAGTTTAAAAAAAAAAAAAAAAAAAAACTTAATGGACACAATGTAGATAGTCATAAGGGGAAAATTCACAGCCCTAAATGCCTTAATTACAAAGAAGAGAGATCCCAAATTAATAATTTCACTGTCTACTTAAAGACAATGGAAAAATAAGAAGGATCCAACCCAAAGAGCATTTTGGTAGGTGGTATGTGTCTATGAATTCATCCATTTCTTCCAGATTTAATTTTGTGGTATAGAGACTTTGGAAACATGCCTTGATGATTCTTCCAATTTCATTGATGTCTGTTGTAGTCTCTACTTTTTCATTTCTAATTTTGTTAATTTGGGACTTCTCTCTCTCTCTCTCTTTTTTCTTTATCAATTGGGTCAGGAGTTTCTCAATTTTATTTATTTTTTTTTTGAAGAAACAGCTCTTCATTTCATTGTTTTTTAAATTGTTTTCTTAGTTTCTAATTCATTAATTTCATTAATTTCTGCTCAGATCTTGATTATTTCTTTCCATCTGGAGATACAAAGGGAAGAGAAAGGAAAGGAGAGTACTAAGTAGGTTGGTATTGTATATATGTAAGTAGAAAAATAGATTAACAGGAGTGAAAAGGCCCAAAGTGAGGTCAGGGGAGGAGATTGAGATTGCTGAAGAGGCTGTCTTTTCTCCAATGAGTATTTTGGGCATTTTTATCAAATAGGTGAATATAACTACCTGGACTTACATCTTGGTCCTCTGTTCTGTTCCATTGATCTACATGTCTGCTTTTGTGCCAGTACCATGCTGTTTTTGTTACTATGGCTCTGTAGTATAGGATAAAATCAGGTATGATGATACCACCAGCCTTATTTTTGTTACTCAGAATTATTTTAGATATTCGAGGATTTTTGCGATTCCAAATGAATTTTTGGATTGTTTTTCTATTTCCATGAAGAATGCCTTTGGAATTTTGATAGGGATTGCATTAAATGTGTATATTTCTTTTGGTAAGATTGCCATTTTCACAATACTGATTCTTCCAATCCAGGAACAAGGGATGTTTTTCCACTTCCTATATCTTCTGCAATTTCTCACTTGAGTGTTTAAAGTTTTCATTGTAGAGATCCTTTACTTCCTTGGTTAGGTTTATTCCAAGGTACTTTATTTACTTTGATGCAATTGTGAATGGGAGTGATTCTCTGATTTCATCCTCTGTGTTTTTGCTGTTAGCATATTGGAATGCTACTGATTTCTGTGTATTTATTTTGTATCCTGCTACATTGCTGTAGGTTTTGATCAGCTCTAACAGTTTGCTAGTAGAGTCTTTAGGGTCCTTTATGTATAGAATCATGTCATCTGCAAATAATGATAACTTGATTTCTTCCTTTCCAATTTGTATCCCTTTTATGTGTGTCTCTTGCCTTATTGCTATGGCTAAGACTTCCAAAACTATATTAACTAAAAGTGGGGAGAGTGGACACCCATGTCTTGTTCCTGATTTTAGTGGAAAAGCTTATAGTTTTTCCCCATTTAGTAATATGTTGGCTGTAGGCTTGTCATAAATAGCCTTTATTATATTGAGATGTGTTCCTTCTATTCCCAGTCTCTGTAGGACTTTTATCACAAAGGGATGTTGGATTTTGTCAAATGCTTTCTCTGCATCTAATGAGATGATCATGTGATTTTTGTCCTTCAATCCACTTATGTAATGAATTACATTTATCAATTTGTGTATATTGAACCATCCCTGCATCTCTGGGATAAAGCCTACTTGGTCAGGATGAATGATCTTTCTGATATATGCTTGTATCTATTTGCCAATATTTTGTTGAGAATTTTTGCATCTATGTTCATGAGGGAGATTGGTCTGCAATTTTCTTTTTTTGTTCTATCTTTGCCTAGTTTTGGTATCAGGGTGATTTTGGCTTCATAGAGGTAGTTTGGTAGAATCCCTTCTTTTTCAATTTTATAGAAAACTTAAGAAGCAATGGTGTTAGCTCTTCCCTGAAGGTATGGTGAAATTCAGCAGTGAATCCATCTGTTTGGGCTTTTTGTAGTTGGGAGATTTTTGATAACTGTTTGGATCTCCATGCTTGTTATAGGTCTATTTAAGTGATAAATTTCATCTTGATTTAATTTAGGTAGGTCATACAAATCAAGAAAATCATCCATTTCTTTCAGATTTTCATACTTTGTGGAGTATATGCTTTTATAGTATGTCCCTATGATTTTTTAATTTCTCTGGCATCTGTTGTGATGTTACCTTTTTGGTCTCTAATTTTATTAATTTGTGTCTCTTCTCTCTTTCTTTTGGTCAGACTTGCTAAGGGTTTATCCAATCTTGTTTATCCTTTCAAAGAGCCAACTCTTTGTTTCATTGATTCTTTGGATTGTTTTTTTTGTTTGTTTGTTTGTTTTTTAGTTTCTATTTCATTAATTTCTGCCCTAATCTTTATTATTTCTTCCCATCTGCAGATTTTGGGTTTGCCTTGTGCTTCTTTTTCCATGGTTTAAGGTGAAGCATTAGGTCATTTACTTACAACCTTTCTAATTTCTTAATATAGGCACTTAAAGCTATAAATTTACCTCTTAGGACTGCCTTCATTGTGTCCCAGAAATTTTGGTATGTTGTGTTCTCATTATCGTTTTACTCTGTAAATTTTTTGATTTCCCTCTTAATTTCTTCATTGACCCACTCATCATTTGGTAATGTGTTGCTTAATTTCCATGATTTTGTGTATGCTCTATGGCCTTTCTTGCTATTGATTTGTAGTTTGATTCCATTGTGGCCAGATAAAATACAAGGAATTATTTCAATTTTCCTGTATTTGTTAAGATTTTCTTTGTGTCCTAATATATGGTCTATTTTAGAGAATGTTCCATGTGCTGCTGAAAAGAATGTATATTCTGCAGCATTTGGATGAAATATCCTATAGATATCTGTTAGGTCCATTCCTTCTATGACCTCATTTAGTCCAGATGCCTCTTTGTTTATTTTTTCCTGGGATGACCTGTCAATTGATGAGAGTGGGGTGTTGAAGTCACCCACTACCACTGTGTTTGGTGTTATCTATGACCTTAGTTCTAATAGCATTTGTTTGATGAATTTGGGGGCCCCCATGTTAGGTGCATATATGTTTAGGATTATAATGTTCTCCTGTTGGAGGGTGACCTTAATCAATATAAAGTGGCCTTCCTTATGTTTCTTAACTAATGTTGGACTGAAGTCTACCTTGTCAGATATTAGGATAGCAACTCCTGCTTGTTTTCTAAGTCCATTTCCTTGAAACACTGTTTTCCAACCTTTCACCCTAAGATAGTGTCCATCCTTTGTAGAAAGGTGGGTTTCTTTGAGGCAACAAATTGAAGGATTTTGCTTTTTAAACCAGTCAGCAAACCTATGTCTTTTGGTTGGGGCACTGAGGCCATTGATATTAAGAGATATTATTTAAAGGTGTGTATTTATTTTTGCCAGTTTTTGTAGTTCTTCCAGTTTTACCTTTGCTCTCTTGTGTTAACTAGTATTTGAGAATGGTTTGTTTTTTCCTGGTTCCTTATATGTGTGCTTTTTTTTTTCTTCAGCATGGAGGATTCTTTCAAGTATTTTCTGTAGAGCTGGTTTTGTCTTCAAATAGTCCTTTAGCCTGCTTTTGCTATGGAATGTCCTTATTTCTCTGTCTGTTTGAATGAATAGCTTTGTAGGATAAAATAATCTTTATTGACAGTTGTTATCTTTTGGGGCTTGGAATACATCACTCTACACCCTTCTGGCTTTTAAAGTTTGTGTTGAGTAATCTGCTGTAATCCTGATATGCTTGCCTTTGTAGGTAACTTGATTTTTCTCTCTGACTGCTTTCAATATTTTTTCTTTGGTTTGTGTGTTTGGTAGTTTGATTATAATATGGTGAGGAGAGGTTTTTTCCAGGTTTTGTCTGGCTGGTATTCTAGAGGATTCCTGTATCTTCATTGGCACCTCTTTCATAATTTGGGGGACGTTTTCTTCTATGGTTTTGTTGAAGACACCAACTATGTCTTTGGAGTGAAATTCTTCTCCTTCTACTATGCCCTGAATTCTTATGTTTGATCTTTCCATAGTGTCCCAAATACCTTGAAATTCCCACTCATACTTTTCCATTAGTTTGTCTTTCTCTTTGTTGGAATTATTAGATCTGCCACCTGATCTTCTAGCTTAGATATTCTGTCCTCTCCCTCATCCATTCTACTGGTGAAATTTTCTACTGAGTTTTTATTTCATTAACTGTGTTCTTTATTGCTAGTAATTCTAACTGGTTTTTCTTTATTATTTCTATTTGCTTATTTATGTCTAGTATTGACCTCTTTATTTCATTAAATTGGTGTCCTCTGTCTTCTTTGCTTCCTTTGATATCTTCTTTGACTTCTTTGAACAGATTTAAATCATTCTTTTGAAATCTTTCTCAGGCATTTCCTCTAACTCATTCTCACTGGAGGTCATTTCTAATGCATTAATACTTTTTTGGTGGATTTATATTGTCTTGACTTTTGGAGTTTCTTGAGCTTTAATGTATATATTTTCACATCTTGGATTATTTAATGATTGGATTTTCCAGTTAGCTGGGTATTTTGAGATGTATCAATCAATCTGATGTTATATATCTTCAGGGTAGGAGATTAAGGCATTAGGTATGGCTCTGAAGACTCTCTGACTATCAACAAAAGTGACTCTCGGTGTTGGGTGTGCCTGCTATGAGAGTATTTAAGTAGGCTAAGTGGAACAAAATACAGGCAGATTCTAAAATTTAACTAGACAATATTCACTTTCAATGAAAAACAGCACAGAGTATTTATCCAAGAGTAGGTATTATGACAGCCAGATCCTCTGTCTGTCCCTTAGGCTGTGTGGTGCCTCACCCACTCCCTTAATCGTGACAATAAGGTGGTTAAGATTTCTGGTCTTGGAGGGTTCCAGGTCAGCTTGTGACCAGGTGGGACCCTTCCCTAATGTATAACAGAAGAGTAAACAAAGCTACTATAAATCAAGAAAAAACAAATAACAAGCCCAAAATATAGGTTATTTAAGAATGGCAAATTTGACCATCCATCCAATTTAACATATAATTTATCCTGATATGGAAGATGCAATTAGCACTTCTGGTTCAGGCAAAGGTAACAGGTTTATTAGGCTGGTACTGACCTGTTGTAATCCAGTTACCTTTTGGGATGATTTTGGTCTCAGCTGTGCTCTTGATTGGGTCCCTCTTTGGTGCTCTGTCAGTGCAAGTAGGCGTGGCCACGTGCCTGGAACATTGCTCTGTTCCCGAGGGCTGGGCACTGGCGGTGGGGAAGGGGAGGGAGCCAAGCTGCTCTAGTTTGCCCGCTGTTCCACATGTTCTTCTACCTTGTGATCTGCTCCTCTGTGGTTCACTGCCTTCTCCCTTCACGTTTCTTGAGTTTGTGGAGAGCTCCAGTGTGAGTGGAAACTCTCCTCTCCTGGATTTTCCTGCAGCTCAAGCCGAGCATGGCAGGCACGCAGTCTCCATGGCCTCACCTGCAGACCCGCCCTGCCGGAGCCACTTCTACTGGACCATGTGGGCTCTGGAAGCTCTGGATCTCTCCTACTTCACTGCTGCTGTTTCAATTTCCTATACACTTCACTTTTTAGTAAAAGTGTGTATTTTGCTGGGTGGTGTTGTTGTTGTTGTTGTTGTTGTTGGCTTTTTCCCACCTAGGCTGCTTTGGGTAGTACCTATGCTGCCAAATTAACCAGAAGTCTCCTCCTCTTGATTTTCAAGGATCTTGGAACAAACATCCTTCAAGATTCTGCCTTAGCAGCCCTGCACCCCACTGTGAGAAGACGGGGAGTGAGGTGGGGTCCTGAGTTTCTGGAGCATGAACCCGCTAGCTTGTTGAAGAGCTGGGCATTTTTTTAAATTTTATTAATATTTTGTTTTATTTATTTGTGAGAGAAAGAGAGATAGCAAGAAAGAGACAGACAGAAATAGAGTGAGTATGAGTGTACCAGGGCCTTCAGCCACTGTAAATGAACTCTAAACATGTTGGAGACGAGGAGATGAGCCCTGAACAGACCTTTGCCCTGAGATAACCTCTGTCCTGAGCAACTTCTGCCCTGAGCAACTGTGCTCCTGGAGCTTAGTGCTGCAGGGGCCGGGACAAGTATTGCCTCAATGGTTACCTCCCAACAACATTTTTCACATCTCAGTGCCTTAGTGGATAGAGATCTCAGCCTCATACAGGAGGGAATACAAGATCTTAAAGATTTATTAGCTTCCCTTTCTGAGGTAGTTCTTCAAAATCGGAGAGGATTAGATCTAGTCTTCCTTAAAGAAGGGGGACTCTGTGTAGCCCTAAAAGAAGAATGCTGTTTCTACTCAGATAAGACTGGGCTAGTACAAAATAGCCTTGATAAAGTTAAAAAAAAATCTAGAGGATAGAAAAAGGACTTGAGAACAACAAGAATCTTGGTATAAAAATTGGTTTTCCACATCTCCCTGGCTAACTACTTTGCTTCCCAGTCTTTTAGGCCCTTTTGTTGGATTCCTTTTGCTTATCTCCTTTGGCCCCTGGGCCTTCAGACGACTAACCAGTTTCATTAAGAGTCAGGTAGACTCTGCAATCAAGCCGGTGGAAGTCCACTATCATCACCTCGCCACAGAAGAAACATCTGCCGCTGACCTGCCAAAAGAACAAGACAACCCCCCATCTCGACCCTTAGACTTTACCTCCCTGCAAAGATCCACCCTGGGGTGGAAATTTTGGTCCCGCCCCTCCGTATAATAACTCAGGTCTCCGCGACCCCTCATACTAATTGTCTACCAAACATATTTCCTCCAGGATCCTTATGTGGCATTGACGGTCTTGTTGAGAGCAAAATGTGTTACATTTCCACAAAGTGAGTGGTCTGGTAAGTCAGCGACGGAACGGGTGGCTAAGTCTCGACCCGCCTAAGACAGGACGACCTCGCCAAGAGGAGGCCGATCCAATGACGGGTAAGGGTCCAGCACTGCTCTTCTAACAGGCTCAGACCCCGTTTGTGCCCCTTGTTCTAAGGTCAATCCAAATGACTTTATCGAAATCAATGACCTATGAGTAACAGCGCTCAACCTACTCTGGGGAACGCTCGCCTCTCTAATGTCAGGTTGCTGTCAGGTTGCTCCTCTGGATCAATTTCTACTCTTAAACAAAAATAATCGGCCACCAAAACAAGCCCTTCTTTGGGACATCATTAAGGGGTCGCGGTAACCTCCCTATCCTGGTCCTTGTATACAGAAGAGGGGGAGATGTTGGAGACGAGGAGATGAGCCCTGAACAGACCTTTGCCCTGAGATAACCTCTGTCCTGAGCAACTTCTGACCTTTCCTCATCCCCCCACCCTGCCACACCTAACTGATTCCATCCCCCCACCCCGCCACACCTAACTAATTAACACCCTGCCTGGCAACTGCAGAGATGTGAGAACTGTACCGTGAACTTTTGGAATAACCGCAAACTGTCCTAGGCCAAAGGCCAAGAAGATTCTGTAACTTTCCACCACCTGCCTCCTCCAGCCCCCCCCCCACCCAAAACCCTAACCCTAACCCTTAAAAAGGCCGCTGTGGCTCAATAAAATTGGACTCTTGACAAGTGTACATTTGCTTGAGTCTCTTCCTCTCTCTCGCCCATCTTATTTCAGGTTAGGGTCCTCCTCGCCCCCATGAATAACTAGGTCCCGCGGGACGGGACATAAACACATGTGCCACTTTGTGCATCTGGCTTTACATGGATACTGGGGAACTGAATGGAGATCATCCATCTTTCAGGCTTGGAAAGCAAGCAAGCTAGCACCTTTAATGGCTGAGCCCTCTCTTCGGGCCCATTTTTAATTTTTTTTTTAAATATTCAGGGCTGGAGAGATGGCTTAGTGGTTAAGCACTTGCCTGTGAAGCCTAAGGACCCCGGTTCAAGGCTTGGTTCCCCAGGTCCCACGTTAGCCAGATGCACAAGGGGGCGCACGCGTCTGGAGTTTGTTTGCAGAGGCTGGAAGCCCTGGCGCACCCATTCTCTCTCTCTCCCTCTATCTGTCTTTCTCTCTGTGTCTGTCGCTCTCAAATAAATAAATAAAAATTAAAAAAAAATATTCAGTTTTATTTACTTGACAGAGAAACAGAGGGAAAGAGACAGACAGAGAGCACTCTTCATATTTTTAATAAGCCAGCATGCTTCAAATCCCCACCTTGCTCATAAAGACTATTTGAATTTGGACAAATCTTCAAACTTCCTCTTGGACTTTTTAATAGAAACAAGAGTATGACCTGTTTAATGGAGTTATGAGGACTATAGGAATAATGTACAGTTACGGTAGTAATCCATATCCTATGAAAACTCTTCAAACATTAGACCTTTAACTTTCTGAAACAGAGTTGCTTGTAGCCCAGATTGGCCTTGAACTTATTTTTTTAACTGAGTATGACCTTGAACTTCCGATCTGCCTGCTGCAACTACAAGTATGCACCACCATACCTTGTTTATTTGGTGCTGGAGATAAAACCTGGGATCTTTTGTATAAGCAAACACTGTCCAAGTGAGCTACATCCCTGGCCCTGAAAACTTGTTTGTGTGTGTGCATGCACACATGCACTCATGTGTGTCCATATACGCTCACAGGCTCTCATATGTCTGTTTTCCTGTTTGGATAGAGAACAACCTTTGATTTTTTAAAACTTTTTGAGTTAAGTACTATCACTGGACTACAGCCAATGAGCCTCAGGAATGTGCCTCTTTCTTGAATTTCACTTCACCTTGTATCTGATTTCCATACACTGAGACTGGGTTATTTAATAACAGGATATTACTCAAAGACTTAGCAACTTAATATCTTTGGATTAGCACCCAGTCGTTAATCGCTTTAAAGTTCATCAGCTAAAGCTAGATGTGGTGAACTCACCTGTAATCTCAGCAACTGAGAGGCTGAGACTAGGAGATTTGAGTCAAGGCCAGCCAGGTATACAAAACCAGGTCTCAAAAAATCCCCCCTCTCTCCCTATCTCTAGTTCACTTTCATTACTAGGTGAATTCAGTGTACAACCAAACTCATAGTAATACCCAAAACATTATTCCTCTTGAGCAAAATTTTGAAATATTAATAGTTACTAGGCTTGTCAAGAAATAAGTTATTTAGTATATATCAATTGTAAGTTTGTTTCATTGTTTTCTGGATAGGGTCTTGTTATTTGGCCCATGCTGGCCTAAAGCTGGAGATCCTCCTGCCTCTGCATCTAAAGGATTACAGACCTTTACCACCACTTCCAGCTTGAAAGTAATTTGCTGACATGATTTAAAGAAAGGCATGTATATCATTTCACAAATTTCCAAAAGTAAAATTGACTTCCTTTGTAAAATAGAAAAATTAATATAATGTGTAATCTCCCCAACCCTCCCTAATCTCTATTCCCCACAAGACTCTTCCACCCCCTGTATTCCGTCCCTCCACTGTTAGGTTTCCTCTTCTTTCATCCCTCTGTTTCCACTCTCTCCTAGTCTCATTCTAGTTCCTTGAAATATTACTGATTCTTACTGCAACTTACAATCAAATCAAGTTGTTCCAAATTAGGACCTGCATATGAGAGAAAACATGGGAGGATTACACAAAGCTAATAACAGCATGAATCAGTACCATAGGAATCTTCCTCCTGGTTAGCTAACTGAAAGACATACCTCTTAATAATGGGTAAGTGGGATTGCCTGGTCAGAAGTGCCCTGTAGAGGGTAGAAAAAAGCTTAATCCTAAAATCATAGACCCGGGCTGGAGAGATGGCTTAGAGGTTAATGTACATACTGCAAAGCCCAAGGACCCAGGTTTGATTCTCCAGGGCCCATGTAAGCCAGATGCAGATGGTGGCACATGCATCTGGAGTTTGTTTGCAGTGGCTAGAGGCTCTGGTGTGCCCATTCTCTCTCTCTCTATCTCTTTCCCTCTCTCTCTCTCTCTCCTCTCTCTCTCTCTCTCTCTCTTCCTGTCTCTCTCTTCCTGTCTCTAATAAATAAATAAATTAAAATAAAATCTGTAAAACCATAGACCCTAGCTGATAAATCTCAGTACCAGAATTTGGCTACCGCCCCTTATGATAAGCTGT
Source organism: Jaculus jaculus (assembly GCF_020740685.1). Classification (NCBI taxonomy): domain Eukaryota; kingdom Metazoa; phylum Chordata; class Mammalia; order Rodentia; family Dipodidae; genus Jaculus; species Jaculus jaculus. Next base: position 17,219,373 of record NC_059115.1, on the reverse strand, counting down.
TGATCATGGAGATACATGAGGTACCCCCAAAAATATATAATATAAAATTGCTGTGAAGTGTGATAGCTCAGAATTTTCTCAATATTTATCAGTTTATCAACATTTATCAATTTATCCATATCTAGACTTCCAGTTAAGATGGCTGTGTAGGTACCACGCCAAAGCAGCCTGGGGGGAAAAGACCAAAAAACCCCAGCAAAATACACACTTTCACTAAAAAGTGAGGTGTGTAGGAAATTGAAGCAGCAGCGGAGAAGTAGAAGAGATCCAGACCATCCAGAGCCCACACAGGCCGGCAAAAGCGGCCCCGGCAGCTCTGCCAATCGCGGTGGCAGTGGCGGCGGGGTGCACCAGAAAGCCGCCAGGCTCTGCTCCAGCTGCAGGAAAAGCCAGGTGCGGGAGCTTCCCCTCACCCCTGCGCTCTCCACAACTCAGGAAACGTGAAGGGAGAACGGCAGTGAGCAATGGAGGAGCAGACTGCGAGGTAGAAGAACACGTGGAACAGCGAGAGATCCAGAGCAGCTGCGGCTCTCTCCCCTCCCCCACCGCCTGAGAGCAGCAGTCCCGGACCGGCCACGCCAACTTGGGCCGACAGCAGGACCCAGCAGTGGCAGACCCAGCAGCAGCAGACCCAGGAGCGGCAGCAGCAGCAGACCCAGCAGAAGCAGCTTCAATGGCAGCAGCAGCAGTGGACCCAGCAGCAGCAGTGGCTCCAGAAGTGGCAGCTACAGCAGCAGCAGCAGCAGAGGCAGCAGCAGTGGCTTCAGCTGCTGACAGACCCATCAGAGGCAGCTTTCGCAACAGCAGTTCCAGCAGCAGGGGTGCTGATCTGCAGGGCCACAGTTGCCAGACTCAGTTTGCCCCGCAGGAAAAGCCAGTGCCCAGCTCCAGAAATCAGAACAGCAGCCCAACAACCAGGCAGCAACTTGACTGAGACCAAAATCATCCAAGGTAACTGGAATTGCACCAGGGAAGGGTCTCACTTGGTCACAAGCTGACTTGGATTCCTCAACAGACCAGAAATCTTAACCTCTATGTTGATAGAGGATCTGGTTGTAATAATAACTACTCTGGCATACATACTTGGGGCTGTTTTTGATTGAATGGGTACAGTGTTTAGTTAACTTTTAGAATCTACTTGTATTTTATTCCACTCAGCCTACTTGAATACTCCCATAGCAAGGAAACTCAATATCTAGAGAAATTCATCATATTTAACTTTACAATAATTATTTTCAGTTATAAAATGTGCAGAACTACTTGATTACCCACCAGAGGTTAATGTTAAGACCCAACTGCTGAAGATACCATATGCTATTGGTACGGAACATGGAGAGACCTGTCTGGAATCTGGAAGTCAGTCCCCAGACAGCCCATCTAGTGCTAGAAGGTACTGCATGAACTACTGGGGGAAAGTGGCCAACACCTATCCAAGCAACTCGATGTCTAAGCTACTCAGAAGCAAACAACTTGATGTGATGCTCACACAAGTGCAATAGTGGCACACAGCCATGGTGGGTAACCAATTGCTCTTGGATTGACTAACAGATCTGCTTAGTGGATAGGAACCTATATCTGGAACTGGGAAACAAGTCAGAATCATATCCAGATAATGAGTTTTCTCTCCAATAGTTATCCCATTTATCCAGTGCTGACTTCACTCTCTATTGGAGAATCTGCATCTCTTTTTCAGATGGACACAGAACCTGAGGAGAGATTCAGCCCATCGCATCTCATCAGGCCCCTAGCTGAAACCATAGAATAATTGGGGAAATGAGCAATAGTGCTGCTTTCTTGGTGAACCTGGTACCAGCACAAGGGTGAAGGAGACAGACACAGAGGACACGCAACTCCTACCAAACCAGAGATCCAGAGACACAGAGGCCTCATCATTGAAGTAGACCTACAACAAACCCAACATGGCTTAGGGAAATTTATGCAAGAGAGAGTGGAAAGATTGTTAGAGCCACAAGTTGGGACATTGTGCACAGAGACATTGTCTCTTCCCATAACTGATGGCTGTCCCCATTATGCACAACCCACAATCCCCATGGTGATGACCGGCATCCCCAATGAGGAGGGTCCCTTTGGAGGGATGCAGGGATGAGGGTAAGGATGGTACCAACATGTGCTGTTTACATACTGAGCATGTCCACAACTAATAAAAAACGTGCACAACTAAAATATCACCTTATAAATAAAATTTTATTTAAAATTGAGGTTAGTCTAGTTTACTGATACTATGGTAATAACAAAAACATACACATTATTTGCCACATTTAATTTATTATCTAAGCATATCACATAATTAATTTAAATAATTTAAATCCTCTCAATAGCTTTAACACTGGGAACACTGCTGCTACCCCACTTCACAGATGAGCTGACACATTATTTCAGTGGTTCAGTGTTAACTGAGGTGCATTACATAAAATCATTGGGCACAGAAACAAAAAAGTTAGGAATTTGAATTCATCAAAAAATTTTTTCTTCAGGAAAAAAGACTATCACTCAAAACTAATAGTGTTTCCCAGTAAAACTGTCTCTCAAACATGTTAGAAACTTTTTTTCCACAATCACATATCCTCTCCATATGACCTAGTCAAAGTTGAGTCATTTATTTGTACATAGTGATTAATCTACAACTTTCTATTGACATGATAGGTAATATCACTTTCTCCTATGTCCAATTATTGTGGGGGTGTATGTGCATGTGTGTAGAGGTGCATGTGTGTGTGTATTCACAAGCGTGTAGAGACCAGAGATCAACAGTGGATATTGTTCCTCAGTTTCCATGCATGTTTTTGAGACAAAGTCTCTCATTGGACTGAAGCTCACCAAACAAACTGGCTGAAAAGTAAAGCCCAGGGATCCACCTCTCTCTGCCTCCCCAGAATCAGGATTACAAGCATACATCGACATGCCTGGCTTTCTTCTACGTGGGTTCTGATTCAGGTCCTCCAGATTTTATGGCAAAACTATATTGTGTTTTCTCCTTAAGCCCTCATATGTCTAGATTATAAAGGACCTTAAATGACTCCCATTTTAAATACAACTTAAGTTTGAAATTTTTAAGTATCCAGGCTCTGCCCCCATCATTTTCACATATATTCTGGTCTGGGAAGCTCTTATTTCTTAGAACATGGCTATTCTCTGCCTCTTTACCTTCCTCTGTCTTCCAGCCACTTCCAAATGATGTGAAACTTTAAACTCTCCCCAAAGACAAGGACTCATTCCCCATCACTGTCCTCAGACGAAGAAACCATAAGGTCTTCATAGAGTACACTCCTTTGAACATGGGGGCCCAGTCTCTCAGAGTCCATTAGGACGTGAGGGCTTTGACCAGCAGGTGTATACTTGTGAGCCTTGTCCTGTCCCATAGAGCCAGTTCTTCCAGGTGCCCTTGGAGCACACATGAAGAGTTGAGGCTGAGAGACAGCTGAGACCTGCAGAGGAGGAGAGCAAGGCGGAAGCTGCAGGGGAGCGTGAGGCTTTGAGGCTCGTGAGTTTGTTGTCTCCTGAGGTGTCTGCTGAGTGCCAATTCCACATGTGCTGGTAGGTGGCTGGTAAATCTGAAGAACCCCCACATCAGTGTCCAGCTGGGGTGTCAGGAAGGAGTTGAGACATGGTTTCTTTCGGAGGCTTTGACAAGTAGGGGTGGAGACCTGGACAGGCTTGCCTGCTGACGGGATTCTGTCTTTGGCATCCTGGCCACACTTTTGCCTGACTGGCTGTGTGTTGGGCTTTGAATCCACATTGGGACATTTGATATGGGCCTGGGAGTTGAAAACAAAACCCGGGGAAGCTGTCTTCTGGGAAAGCTGAGGGATATTGTGGAAGGAAACACCAGATCCATCGATCTTCATCTTGGAGTGGAGTGCAGTGTCCTGGCCACTCTTGAAAGCAGGCTGCAGGGAGTCAGGGAAGTCTATGCCATGTCCTTTGACTGATCCACATGTGCTCTTTTCAAGTTTTTTGTTGTAAGAGGATGTGGGGCAGAATGATCTCCTATCAGATGTCTGAGATGTCTGGACAGGTGGTTGACCTGCGGAAGCAGGACCCACCGAAGTGCTCTTCTTGGTTGTATGGACAGGAGCTGGCCTGGTATGTTTCTGTGGAGAGAAAACCTTACATTACATGCCTCATAATGAAAAGACCTGCCCAATTCAAGTATAGCTAAAATATGAGAAAATAATAAGCAGGTTACATGAAAGCAGGCTACTTTGATAGAAGGGACATGTATTGGGGTGACAGTGGATATGAAAGGGTAATAAGCTGAGTATGAGTAAAGCACATTGATATACATTGTGAAAGTGTCATGAGGAAGTTTATTTTGCATGCTAAAATATAAAATATTTCTTTAAAAGAGGCTGGCTGAGTTTGATCCCCAGCACCCACATAAAAAGTCAAGCATGGTAGAATGTGTCTATAATCCCTACACTGTGGAGGCAGAGGCAGACACAGAAAGATCTTAAGCTCAAGGCCATGTTTAGCTACATCCAAACTTTGATGTCCTCCACAAAAAAGTGGGGAGAGCATAAGTACAAGAGGACTCCTGTCACTCACCTGTGTTTTAATATAGTCCTCATAAAGAATAAAGAAGTGAAGCAAAGTAGGGACCTGAGAGAAATAGACCAGAGAAGAAATGGAGCAAGACTCACCCTCAGAAAGCCACAAGGTGCTGTTGATTCCTTCTGACAATTCAGTAATGTCACTGAGGACACCTTAGGTTTTTTCTGTGGCAGACTTTTTTGAGCCTGCTCTTCTTGCCTGCAGAATAAATCAGGTTTAATGTCTAAATGTGCCTGACCTCCACATCAGTGGTATGGACAGCAATAATGAAGATGCTTCCCAGCTCTTGTTTTATGGTGAGGGAAGCAGCAAAACCCCCATGAATTTTGCTTGTCTTATCCTGTACCTTCTCAGAAGCAGCCATAGTCCTTAAATCTCCTTGCACCTGGTATTGCATAATTTTTTGAGACAGAATTTCATGAATTCCAGGCTGGCTGGCCTTTAACTGAATAGGTAGCTAAGAGTCATTTTCAACTACTGATCCTTCTGCCTCTACCACCCAAGCACTTGGATTATAAATATAGGCCATCCTGCCTTGTTTCTATGGAGCTTCATGCATAGTAAGCAACTACTCAACAATTGTATGGCAAAATTATTCTGCATTGAAAGCAGTAAACAACTATTGCCAGCTTTATCAGAAGCAGCTGTGACAACTCAATAGAGAAAGCATGGACCCCCTACCTGAGATCTTGGGTACCCCTGGCCCCAGCTGCATACAGTAAAGACATAAGGTCTTGTGAACTCATGGGGAGATATACTATAAAGAGGGTAAAAGATCAAGGAACAATGAGCTGTATCGAGGTGCTTTCTTTGGAGTCTCTATGTTCTTTAAGTAGCTCTCATTTTGATGCTGAGGAGGAGCATCTACAGGATGAGCCCCACTGAAGGGCTGCTCTGGGGTCCCATAGTCCTGGACACGGACAAAGAGCTTCTGGAAATGACCACCAGGAAGTCATCATTCAGGGTGGGATGAGACTTCTCTGTGGTTCAGCTGCTCTGCGGTCCCCATGCTCTGTAAGTAAGCACCTATTCTGAGGCTGAGGAAGAAAGCCCCATCAAAGTAACTGTTTAGGGGGCTCTCTCTTTCTATAAATAACCCCTCTCCATACTCTGTGACTCCCAATAAACTCATTATTTCACCAAACTGGTATTGGCGTAATCATACCCTATTTGGGGTGAAGATGTGTTTGATCCCCCCAGGGGAATAGTTTCCAGTCACATTAGCCAATGAAATTATATCCCAACTCCAGTACTGTATACTTTTATTGGGACTCTATGGCTTCTCTGCTATGGGAATCTTCCTAAGCTATTCTATTCCCTTTCCTTTAGTGAGTTTCAGCAACAACATGAGTTCTGAGTGCAAACTCCTGGAAGGTATGCACCCTAGTCAATTTCTCTTATATTTTCCTGTCTGTGGCCAGAGATGTCAAATAACAAGTGAAAGGGGAGTCTGCCTCATCAGATTCCACTGCTCAAGGATTATTCTGACTCTGCAGGACCTCACCTTCGTCTGTCCTCCTTCACCCTGTCAGTTTTGCTGACAAGCCCTGAAGTCTGGAACTGCTGGGGTTTTCTTGGTTTCAGACTCTCCTGCACTTGATTTGAGCCCAAGGGCTTGACTGGAAAAGCATGAGCCCAGTTCTTTATGGGACACCTCTTACTCCTTGCAGTGTGACCGAAGGCTCCACAATTCTTGCATTTTACCTGTGGGTGGGAAAAGGAGTGACCAGTGAATCATCAGTAATCTCACAAAACCTTCAAAGGCTGATATAGGAAAGATTTTTAGAGATGAATATTGACTTGTAGGAGGGGACCTAGAACCCTTTTAGTTGCAGTAAATTCAAGACCTTCCCAGAGCCCATTTCATGGAGAGATCCAAAGAAGAAGGTCTTTGTGTCTAAAGATTATGATGATGATAACGAGTCAGGTAAAGCGGCACACGCCTGCCATTCCAGTACTCAGGAGGTCCAGAGAAAAAGGAATACAAATTGAGGGCTCACCTTGACTACCTATGAGTTTCAGGCCAGCCTAGGCAACTAATGACCTTATCTCAAAATGAAAAGTAAAATGAAAGCTGAAAACGTAGCTCAGTGATAGCATACTGGCCTAGAATCCACAGTGAGGGGCAGGGGGCGTGAATCAGCAGTAGATCTGCCTAGAATCCACAGGGCTGGGAGCCTGGCTCAGAGGTAGAGCTCCTGCCTAGAATCCACAGTGAGAGCTGCGGGTGTGGCTCTGGGGTAGAGCTCCAGTCTAGAATCCACAGTGAGGGCTGGGGGTGTGGCTCAGAGGTAGAGCCTTGCCTGGCACTTGCAAGGAAAGCCCTGAGCTCAATTACTAGTACCACAAGAGAATAAAAGTAAAAGTGATGACAATGATTAGAAAAATCCCAGAATAGACCAGACACTAAACAGGCACCCAGGCTATTCTTCTGAGGCTCTCAATAGACCAGTCAGCCAAGTAAAGGAAGCACAAATAAGAAAGGCTTGAAAACAAAAGAATACATACAAGTTATAGAAACAGAGATCCCATGTGTGAATCCACTTTCTAGAGTCCATACAGAACCCCTAATTCTTAAAAGTTCCAAGACGCACTGACCATAGCTTCTTCCTGTTTGTGCAGGGGAGCCTTGGGCTGCACTGGTCTCCCATGGCACTCCTTCAGACTGTTGTCTTTAAGGGGCCTCTGAGGGTGCGTATGTATGGAGTGATCTGACCTCTGCTTCTTATCTTTGGGCTTTTGGTCAGTCTTACTCATTAATTGATTGTTGGATTTCCTAGTTATAAGAAAAGGATAATGAAATTTATTTCTAAATCATATATATATATATATATATATATATATATATGTATACATATATATATATATATGATTTATAAATATATATTCTGTAAGTAGTCATGTTCCAGCAGCTTGACTTCAGGGCTCTTCAGTGAAACTGGCAGAGAGGAGGACAAAGGTGAGATCCTGCAGTCAGAATAATCCTTGAGCACTGGAACTTGAGGAGACAGACTCCCCTTTTAATAGTTATTTACTGACATCTCTGGGCACAGACAGGAAAACATAAGAGAAATAGACTACGTTGCACACATGACAGGAGTTTGCACTGAGGCTCATGTTGGTGCTGAGTATCACTAAATCATGTGTTTGAGAGAGAGAGACAGAAATGATATGCATGCATATATATCAAAGTCCCTGAGTCCTCTACATTAGCAACTACAGATTAAAAGGACTCACTGACCACTAAATTACACCAACCATCCCCTGGTACTCCAGACTTGTCCCATTCTGTGATCCTCTCATCTACTCACTTTTACTCAGCATCTACTCATTTCCTGAACTGTATGCTGCCTAAGAAAAGGCCATTTGAGGCCGGGCGTGGTGGCGCACGCCTTTAATCCCAGCACTCGGGAGGCAGAGGTAGGAGGATTGCCGTGAGTTCGAGGCCAGCCTGAATTCACCATAGTGAATTCCAGGCCACCCTGGGCTGCAGTAAGATCCTACCTGGAAAAAAAAAAAAAGAAGAAGAAAAAAGAAAAAAAAAGAAAAGAAAAGGCCATTTGACTGACAAATGGTGAGGTTATATTGGCACTCTTGCATAAAAGCATTCTGGGTTCTGGAATTTTCCCAGACATGTGACCCAAGCATTGGCTTTGCTATTTCTGTTTTTGACTTTTTTGTTGTTGTTGTCTTTTTAAGGCAAAATCTCATTTAGCTCAAGCTGGCCTAGAATTTAATATGTAGCCAAGAATAACCTTGAACTCTTGATCCCCTCAAGTGCTGCAATTACAGTTCCAAACTTAAAGTTTCTAACAATATTTATCAAAGCCAGTAGGTAGGCAGTCAACAACTATTGATTGTCTTTTCCTTCTCCTACAGAGTTCAAAAAGAAAGAAAAGCTAAAAACAAAAAAAGCAGCAGCAGCCAGGCGTGCTGGTACACGCCTTTAATCTCAGCACTCGGGAGGCAGAGATAGCAGGATCACCATGAGTTTGTGGCCATCCTGAAACTACATAGTGAATTCCAGGTCAGCCTGGGGTAGAGTGAGACACTACCTCAAAAACAAACAAACAAACAAACAAACAAAAAAGCTCATTTATTTTGGAAAATAAATTTTACATTAAATCAGCCAGATGCCCTGAAAAAACGTTACCAAGCTTTGATATGCAGCCCTTTCCACAAAACCTCCATACCAGACACACATTGTTGTGGAGTCATGCACAGAGCCAATCATGGCAAGCCAATCAAGGAAGCTGTGCAAGCTAACAGTAAACGTAAATTCACACCAGACAACTCACACAACTCAAGCCCATGTTTAGTCAAGCCTGGTGGTACAGGCCTGTACTTCTAGCTACTCTGCAGGCTGAGGACCCAACAGATTCAAAAGTTAAAAGCCTGGCTGGGTGTGGTGGCACACACCTTTAATCCCTTTAATTGGGAGACAGAGGTAGGAGGATCGCAGTAAATTTGAGGCCACCCTGAGGCTACATAGTGAATTCCAGGTCAGCCTGGGCTATAGTGAAACCCTACCTTGAAAAACCAAAAGAAAAAAAAAAAATAAGTTAAAAGCCTGCCATGGCTATGAACTAGTCCCAAGAGAAAAAAGTAAACAAGGCTTATAGCTCAGTAGCAGAATGCTTTATCACTATGAGCAAGGCCCTACGCTCAGTCAGAAGGAAGAGAAAAAAGAAGGGGAGGGGAAGGGAGGAAGGAGACTGGAAAGTGGGGAAAGAGGAAAGATGAGGAGGGAGAGAAGAACAGGGCTGGAGAGATGGCTCAGTGGCGCCAAAGGCAGCTTGCATCCTCAGGGCCCATGAAAAGCATCCGCAAGTAGCACATGGATCTGTAATCCTAATGACCTATGACAGTGAGAGGTGGAGTCAGGAGAATACCAAAGGTAGCAATCCAGCTAGACATGTGCAGCAGCAAAACAATGAGAGACACTGTCTCAAACAAAGAGGGCAAGGATCGATACCTCCATACATGCACCATGGTACCTGCACACCCACCATACACACACACACACACACACACACACACACACACTTTTAATGCCTACGTTATATTGGTGGATATACACAAGACAGAAGCCTCCAAGTATGTTGTTCAGGCAGAATTCTATCCCACAATTATGTCCCAAAAGAAAACCTTCCAAAATATACCCACATCACTCCCTGACAGTATCTACCTCTTTTCTTGGTCTCCATGTCCTTGTGAGCTTGTGTGGGGCAAACATGCTGCAGGCTGGCTGGTTTTATTTGAGTCACAGCGGGCTGTTGGGTCCTCTCCTGGCATCAGAGGAAATCGCAGTAGAACCTCCACAGAGGCAACAACAACCCACCTCTCTGTCATCATATCAATCTGTGAGGAGAAAAGCAAACCAAGATCGATGTTGTCCTCCGTGGCCTGGATAGGCCCTGAGGTAAGAGAAAATAAACAGACTCTCCCTCTCCATTTCTTAAGTCTTTCAAAGTCATGTTGCATCAATCAAAAATTCCTTCCCTCTGCAGCTCACAGTAAGCCAAATGACACCAAAGGGTGAAAACCAGAGAATACTAAGGAGACCCTGAGTTCCCTAGTGGGAGCCAAAGATCTGTAACAGTTCCATGTGACATCCTGATATACTGTGTATGCACTTTACCTGGTCACTGACTTGTATTAGGGTTGGTAAACATTCAATATCATGAAGCCATTGAACTTGGGAGCCGAATGTGCCTCGGGGTGACCTAGTTTTCACTCTACCAAGTCCCGTGCTGCTCCTACCTGACCCCGTGCTTCCCACACTTACATCTCTTTGTGGGATCCCACAGTCCTTTAAGAACTGCTTCCCCTGTTCCATTGAGAGAGTGTTAGGATCCATCAGGGCTATCTTGTCCAAGGAGTTCTGTTTCTCTATAGAAAGCAGAAAATGGTAACATTTGAATTCTTTTTTTTTTTTTGGTTTTCTGAGGTAGGGTCTCACACTACTAGCTCAGGCTGACCTGGAATTCACGAATTCACTATGTAGTCTCAGGGTGGCCTTGAACTCTCCATGATTCTCCTACCTCTTCCTGTCCAGTGCTGAGATTAAAGGCATGCACCAACAGGCCTGGCCTACATCTGAACTCTTTAGAGTCCTGATATCTCTCACATTTGGGATACATTCAACCACCTTCTCCCTTCCATGCCCATCCTCTCTACTATTACCCTTTGTTAAAACTACATGTACAGGGGCTGAGGAGATAGCTCAGTGGTTACAGGTGCTTGTTTACAAAGTATGCTGACCTGTGTTCAATTCTGCAATACCCATGTAAAACTAAATGCTTAAAAGTGGTGCATGTGGGCTGGAGAGATAGTTTAGCAGTTAAGGCGCATGCCTGTGAAGCCTAAGGACCCAGGTTCCACTTGCCAAAACCCACAGAACCCAGACGCATGCACATGGGTGCATGCGTCTGGGGTTTGTTTGCAATGGCTGGAGGTCCTGTCCTGGTGTGCCCATTCTCTCTCTCTCTCTCTGTTTCTAATAAATTAAAATTTTTTAAATAAAAAAATTAAAAAGTGATGCATGTATCTGGAATTCATTTGCAGTAGTAAGAAGCCTTGGAGTTGTCTCTCCCTCTCCTTCCCTCTCTCTCTCTCAATCTCTCTCTCATAAATAGAAATATTTTTGAAACTTATATGTATATTTACCTCCTCCATGATGCTAATGTGATTGAGAAATAAGATATAAAGTACATGTTTGTTCAGTAGAACTGTATATTTGCCACACATGGAATGAAGAGTCCTTATCTAGATACCCTCATAATAAACCACCAAAAAATGTGGGAAATTTACCATAATTTGGTTTCAAATAAAATTCAATAAACAGACAGTCCTCAACTTAAAACATTCAACTTAATGACTTCCCAACTTTTTCACTGTGCCAAAGTAACAGCCATACCTATAAAAACCTTTGAAGCCGGGCGTGGTGGCGCACGCCTTTAATCCCAGCACTCGGGAGGCAGAGGTAGGAGGACTGCCATGAGTTCAAGGCCACCCTGAGATGACAGAGTTAATTCCACGTCAGCCTGGATCAGAGTGAGGCCCTACCTCAAAAAACCAAAAAAAAAAAAAAAAAAAAAAAATTTAGAAACCTTTGAATTTTGAATTTTGCTCTCTTCCCTGGCTAACAATGTCCCACACATACTCTTTGGAAATGCTGGGCAGCAGCATCACCAAGCCCCAGCTCTCAGCCAGACACATGACCACAAGGTAAAAACTAGCACTCAGGCTGGAAAGATAGCTCAGTTGATGAATAGTTTGTCTTGCAAGCATACAGACCTGAGTTCAATCCCCAGCACTCACAAAAAAATTTCTGGGCATGGTGTCTGCACTTGTAATTCTAGCACTGGAGAGGAGACAGGAGTATCCTTGGTGCTCACTGGCTAGCTAGTCTAACCTAATTTAGTGAGTTCCGGGCTAACGAGAAACCCTGCATAAGGGAGGAGGGGAATAGACAGTATTCCTGAGGATAACACCTGAGGTTATCCTCTGGCCTCTACATCCATACATGCACACACACCATACCTATCCAAACCAAAAAAAAATTGCATGCAGCAATTCTCTGGGCGCCAGTATTTTCTGGGTACAAGGACTCAGTGAATCACAGTAGAATAGTCAACACTTGCATTTCGCAAAGGAGCTTTGTGCTCAGTGATCACACTCCTTTGCAGGTCAAACAACAGATTTACTTGAATGCAACTGCATCCTAACTGGAGGATCATCTGTATTACAAAACAAAGTAGTTCAAGTCTGTAACCCGCTTTGTCAGAATCTGACAAAATTGTATCTACCTATGTCATGTAATATCTTGATGATACCATGTTTTAAACTATGAAACTTGTTCCTTGAAATTCCTGAAAATGAATTGTGTGAAATTAAAAATTTCAAATGGAAATAATTAATGCTGAGCTTGGTGTGGTGCCACATGCCTTTAATCCCAGAACTTGGGAGGCAGAGTTCAATGCCAGCCTGGGACTACATAGTCAGTCCCAGGTCACTCTAAGCCACCGTAAAACCCTACCTTGAAAAAAAATAAAATAAAAATGCTGAGAAAGTAAAAACGAAAGCACTCTGACGTTCAAATTTAGGAGAGGAACAAACCTAGATTCAGAGGAAGCATCTTGATCTAAATGATTGCTATTACTGAAGAAATAAAATGTACAGGAAGTGCTACCTTAAAGAAAACAAGAATCAGGTAGAGTGTGGTAGCAGAGGAAGAAGATTAGCATGAATTCCGGGCCAACCTCAGCAACAGGATAAGACTCTGTTGAGAGGCAGAGAAAGGAGGGTGAAGGAGGAGAAAGCGCAAGTTCTAACGTGTAGAGGATTCCTATTGGGTGCCATGAAAGTGATCTAAATTAACATAGCCAGTGATCATGGTTACACAACCCAAACATATAAATGTGATATGCATCACTGAATTGTACACCTTTAAAAAATGAATTTTCATGACCTCACAGTGATGTTATCTACATAACACCTGCATAATTGGAGGGGAAAAAAAACAATAACATCAAAATAGAAGGCAGGCCAGGCAACCATGGTGAATGCACACTGAAAGGCTAGGTAGGGATAGCCATGAATTTGAGGCCAGCCTCAACCCCATAGGGAATACCTGCAACCCCACTGAGGGGAGGGTCCCCAGAGGAATAGGGCCAGGGAAGAGGGAAAAGAGGGTACCAACACATGATGCATCCATCCGAAATATGTTGTTAATAAAAAGTGAATGAAAAAAAATTCGAATAAGCCAGGTGTAGTGGTGCACCCAGAACTTAGGAGGCAGAGGTAGGAGGATAGCTATGTGGTGGAGGACAGCCTGGGTAGAATGAGAACTCTACCTCAAAAAAAAAAAAAAAAAAAGTCCCAGAAAGATTTAGAAAAATAAATAAATAAAGCCTGACCTGGTGACACACACTTTTGGTCCCAGAACTCAGGGACCTGAGATAGAAGGATCAATTTAGTTCCAGGCCAGCCTGGGCTGGATTGAGAACATGCCTTGAAAAAAAAAATAATAATAATCAAAAATTTAGAATAAAGTAGCCTTTCTTTCTTTAGTATTAAAATTACCAAGCCAGAGATGCAAAGACATATTTTCGGAGTACAAATCAAGGGAAGATTAATTTTTGCCTTCGCCATGGAACTATGTGAGTTTAGACTCAGGAACATGATTTTAACCAGACCCTAACAAATATCAGTAGCACCTTGAACTAAAACCTACATGGACTGATCATTTGAAGACTTTAAATTTCCTCTCTCAAAGGCGCAGGCTCTTCATCTTAGTTCACCCAACTCTCCAAACCAATCACAGTGACCCACCCTTTTTTTTTTTTTAATTTTTAAGTGAGGCTTTGTGACCTATTCTTGTCTCGATCCCTAAGACTACCCACTAAAGGTTTCTTCTACTCTCCTGTATTTCCACACCCCAAAATCAGAATGGAAAAATTACCCACTTGTCTTTCTGCTGGTCTGCAGCTGCTCAGACACGCGCTCCAAAAGCAAAGGCCTCGGGGATGCCGCGCTTCCAGGATGCAGACGCAGACCACCCGCTTATAAGCTGCGCCAAGGTCCGCTTCAGTTGCGATAACCAATCAGCACCGAGCACGCCCACTTGACCTAGTCACACTCTATCCTGATTTGCTGGATTGTTTCCTTATTTATTTAAATAGCCTACATATTTATTTACCTAGATGTCCTCAGTACTTTCATTTTATCACATATGAATGCATCTACGACCAGCGCTGTGGTCGGACACTCTCCTGGAGTCTCTGAGGGATGATTAGGATGTGTGATGTTTCAGGGGTAGTGGGCCCCAAACTCTCTACCTGCACAGTTACATCCCAATCTTTTGGCATCACAGTTTCATGTTTGCCACAGGTTGCACATGGATTGATATCTTTAAAAAGATCAAACAAACCAGGCGTGGTGGTGCACGCCTTTAATCCCAGCACTTGGGAGGCAGAGGAAGGATCACCATGAGTTCGAGGCCACCCTGAGACTACATAGTTAATTCCAGGTCAACCGGACCAAAATGAAACCCTACCTTGAAAAACAAAACAAACAAACAAAAAAAAGATCAAACAGGAGGGGCGTGGTGGGGCACACCTTTATTCTCAGCACTCGGGAGGCAGAGGTGAGGTAGGAAGATCACTATGAGTTCGAGGCCACCCTAAAGACTACATAGTGAATTCCAGGTCAGCCTGGGCTACAGCAAGTCCCTACTTCGAAAAACAAAGAACAAAAAAAGTCAACCAGGCTGGGGATGTCACTCAGTGGTCCAGAGTTCACCATGAGTACGTGAAGCCCTGAGCGTATTTCCCAACAAAACAGAAGAAAAAGAAAATTTAAGCCAATAAGACAGCACTCAGCTCCTCCAAAGCAGAAATAGAGGCACCTTTGAGGCAAAGATCTGTGTAAGATCCTAACAATTCATCTCCAGCCAAACGTTTGAAGCAAGCCTGCAAAGCGGAAGTTGAATGACTGACTCTAATTTTCTAAACTGGAGTCTCCAAGACCGGACCAGTAAGGATAAAGTTTCTCCTTTCCTCCTAAAGAGAGCGTGAAGGACAACTGCTCTTCCAACCAGTAGACTGCTAAATCACTTTCCCACCTTAGGCTTTGGGGACCCCCCTCCATGGCCTTGGCAGAGGACATGGCCTACCCTTGTCCTTCAGTGGAAGGCCAGAAACTAGCCGCTGCTGCAAACTACCAAGAACATGTTTCTAGGACTTGAAAACACTTTACCTCTTCTGGTGGTGGGGAAGGAACTCCTGACCTAAACCACTTTATTTCTTTCTTATTTTTATATATTTGTGAAAAGTAATGACAGTGATCTCCAATGTATGGCAAATGTTTAAGAAGTTTCATGTGGTTTCACTCTAAACTCTACTTTTCTTCTCTCTCTCTCTCACAAAATCTCATGTAGCCAAGGATGACCTCGAACTTCTGCTTCTACCTCCCAAGTGTGGGATTATAAGCATGTGGCAACATAACCAACTCTAAAATCTCTTAATTACAAAATCATGTACCAAGTATCTATTCCATATTTTATCTCATTGTCACTCAAACTGTGGTCTTCAAAATTGTAATGAAAACCTACTATATGATTAAATGGAATTCCTAGTCCCACTACAGGGCCCCAAAATAAGTATCTACATTGTCACAAGATCCCTATTGGAAGTGTGTGGGAATTATCTTTTTTTAATATTTTTATTTATTTATTTATTATTGGAGAGAAAGAGGCAGAATGGGTGTGTCAGGGCCTCCAGCCACACAAACAAACTCCAGATGCATACGCCATCTTGTGCATCTGGCTTATGTGGATACTGGGTAATCGAACCTGGTTCCTTCAGCTTCACAGGCAAGTCTTCGCTTATGGAAGCTGTCAATAAAATGTTTTAAGAAAAGATTCCCAGCTAATACTGTCAACATAAAAATTTGAAAAAAAAAATACACTATGTACACTGATCTACCCTTATAATTCAGCAATAGTTCCTACCTCTGCTTTTTAAACCAAATAACACATAGATACATAGGTAAGTACATGATAGATAAGTACACAAACATCTGTGTTACTTCCATGTGAGCTTTTGGTTCTCCCCTTATTTTTTTTTTTCAAGGTAGGTTCTCATTCTAGCCCAGTATTACCTGAATTTTACTTTGTAGTCCCAGGCTGGCCTCAAACTCATAGCTATCCTCTTACCTCTGCCTCCTTAGTGCTGGAATTAAAGTCATGCACTACTATGTCCTGCTCCCCAATTTTTTTTATTATTTATGGACATGCTTAGTATGAAAACATCAGGTGTTGGTATCATCTGTTCCCTCATCCCTGCCTGCTTTCTGAAGGGGACCCTCCTCATTGGGGTCACAGGTTATCCCTGTGGGGATTGTGGATTATATGTTGTGGGAGCAGCAGTCAGTTATTGAGAAGAGGCGATGCCTCAGGCCATAATGTTCCAACTTGTGGCTCTAACAATCTTTCTATCCCCCCTTCCACAAAATTCCCTGAGCTATGATAGGGGCATTTTAAGTCTACTTCAGTAATGGGCTCTTAGGAGCCTCTGGATCTCTGCTTTGGTACGTGTTGTGTGTTCTCAGTGTTTGCCCCCAAATTTCAATCACATTGATTTAGCGAATTTGATGTTATCAGCCCTTTCATCAGTACCTAGGACTCAATTAGAGTATGTTGTGTTCTTAAGTTGATATACACATGCCTAGCATGCACAAAGCCCCAGGTTAAATCTCCAGCATTGCGTAAACCCGGCCTGCCCATAATCCAATCACTCAGGAGGTCTAGGCAGGAAGATGAAGATTTCAAGCTACTTAGTGAGTTCAAATAGCAGTGTGCGATATATGAAAAATTTCATGAACATGGCAAATGAAAGTGCATTAAGTCTATCAAATCACTGTCACTAACAAGAATCAGATCTTACAGTGCTCTGTCCTTGAATTACAGATGAAACGTCTTTTTATTCCAAGGACTGTTATTCAAAATTTTATGTAAGGAACAGAAATGCCTGGACTCTTGTTTAACTTTATAGGGAATGAAGAAGACATTGATAAGAATGGGGGAGAGGAACAAGAGTGTACAGGGTTTCCTGATTCTGTAGGATCAGCTTTGACAGGGGTTAAGCTGCTGAGGACTGTGAATCTCTCCTGTTGAGGTTTAGTTATTCTGAAAGGCGAGAATCTATAGTGTGTGCCCATCAGCAATTAATTAATGTTGTCAGAACTCACTTAGTCAATACTTCCATTTCTGATCCTGGAAATACACTCTCCTTCAGACCTTATTGCCCAGGTACTCCTGAACATCAAAATGTCAAAGAAAAACAAGAAGGATTTATCAGCTTGCACATACTTAGTAGGTTTCAGATTCATTTCAGAGAAAGAACAAAAACAGGCAGAACACTCTGAAAAATGGTGGAAGCACAAGTCTTCTATGCCACACCCCACAGCGTCTACTCTTATGTTTAACCCCCGGGCTCTAAAGCAAAGCAGGCATTGCATGAGTCTTGTATGAAAGAGACAAGCAGGAAAGGAGGAGATTAAGCCATCATTTGGAGGTAAAAGCAGCTCCAGTGCTAACTCAGCCCTTTCTCAGATATCTATAGCAGGCAAAGAAAATAGTGGACATGGGTGGCAGATGCTTTAAATTCCAGCCCTTGGGAGGCAGAGGTAGAGGTAGGGGGATTACTCTTTGTTGGAGGCCAGCCTGGGACTACAAAGTAAGTTCCAGTTCAGCCTGAGCTAGAGTGAGATGCTACCTCAATAAATAAATAAATAAATAAGAAAGAAAGAACGAACGAAAGAAAGAAAGAAAGAAAGAAAGAAAGAAAGAAAGAAAGAAAGAAAGAAAGAAAGAAAATAAAAGAAAAAGAAGAAGAAGGCTGAATAGATAGCTTAGCAGTTAAGGTGTTTGCTTGCAAAGCCAAAGGACCCACGTTCGATTCCCCAGGACCCACATTAGCCAGATACACAACGGGGTGCACACACCTGGAGTTCCTTTGCCATGGCTGGAGGTGGAGGCCCTGGTGTGCCCATTCTCTCTCCCCCGCCCTTTCTCTGTGAAATAAATAAATAAAAATATTTAAATAAAAGAAAGGAAAAGCATGCCTTTAATCCCAGCACTCAGGAGGCAGAGGTAGGAGGATCGCAGTGAGTTGGAGGCCACCCTGAGACTCCATAGTGAATTCCAGGTCAGCCTGAGCTAGAGCAAGACCCTACTTCAAAAAACCGAAAAAAAAAAAAAGGAAGGCATGGTCATGAGTACACATGGCAATGACCAGGATTATGATGAAGATAGTCCCTCATTTTTTTTCCTAATGTTCTTTTTTTTATTTTATTTACTTATTTATTAACAACTACCATGATTGTAAACAATATCCCATGGTAATTCTCTCCCTTCCCCCCCCCACTTTACTCTTTGAAACTCCATTCTCCGTCATATTCCCTCCCCCTCTCAATCAATCTCTCTTTTATTTTTTTGTCATGATCTTTTCCTCCTATTATGATGGTCTTGTGTAGGTAGTGTCAGTCACTGTGAGGTCATGGATATCTAGGCCATTTTGCGTCTGGGGGAAGCACATTGTAAGAAGTCCTACCCTTCCTTTGGCTCTTACATTCCCTCCACTACCTCTTCTGCAATAGACCCGGAGCCTTGGAAGGTGAGATAGAGATATTGCAGTGCTGAGCACTCCTGTCACTTCTTTCCAGCGCCATGGTGCCTTCTGAGTCATCCCAAGGTCACCATCATCTAAAAAGAGAAGCTTCTCTAACCAAAAGTGAGAGTAGCATTAATATATGGGTATGAACATTAAGAGAACTGCTCACTGGGCAGTTTGATAAGGATAGTATATAGATTTATCCAAACAGCAGCAGGCATTATGCCCCTAGGGCTCATGAATACCCCTGTTTTAAGTTTTCAGTATCAAGGATGTGTTCCCGTCCCATGGAGCAGGCCTCCAGTCCAATTAGAGGGCAGTTCGTTTCCACCATGACAGATATGCCACTATTGCACCCATTGGCTCATTTGGCCTGGCTTGCCAAATATAAGGCTTGCAGAGTCCACTGTTGAGTATCTTCAGTGGTGATTTCTCTTTCTCCCATTGAACTGAATGCAGAATGGCTTCTTCCAGCTTTCCGTCAGCTGGTCTGCATGGAGGAGGTTATCAGCTCAACTCCAGCAGGATTTCTCAGGGCCCTTGCAGCCCAAGTATGTGGAATCTTCAACAATAGGGTCTTGCCATTTATTCCTGGTGGGAAACTAAAGGACTTGGAAATTAGCCTCTCATTTTGTCATAAGTGTTGCAGGTCCAAAAAGAAAAAAAGAAAAGGCCCTGGGGCTAGAAAAATGGCTTAGCAACTAAGCGTTTGCCTGTGAAGCCTAAGGATCCTTGTTCCAGGCTTGATTCCTCAGTACCCACTGGTAAGCCAGAAGCACAAAGTGGAACATGCATATAGAGTTCGTTTACAGTGTCTGGAGGTCCTGATGCGCCCCATTCTCCCCCCCCCCCCGTCTCTCTCCCCCTCCCTCTTTCTTTCTCCGTCTGTAGCTCTTAAGTAAATAAATAAATAAAATAGCTGGGTGTGGTGGCTCACACCTTTAATCCCAGCACTCAGGAGGCAGAGGTAGGAGAATTGCCATGAGTTCGAGGCCAACCTGAGACTCTATAGTGAATTCCAGGTCAGCCTGGGCTAGAGTGAGACCCTACCTCAAAAAAACAAAATAATAATAATAGTAAATAATAAAATAAAAATCAATAAATAAAAAGCCCTAGCTCATGGTGACTTCCCAGGATCTTGGCTATACAAAGTAACCAATCCTGTGTAAACAGGATTATAACTCATCAGCCTATCAGAACTCCCCACATCCTTCCCAAGTAACCAATCCAATACTTGATTTTCACCCCCAAGGGTTTAAAAACTCCTAATCCAAGTCATTCTGAAGCAACCCACTCTGGACTCCTCTTGAACTGGGAGCTGTTCTGTTTCTGCTTTCACTTCCTAGTTTGCTAATAGACCCTTGTTTAACTTGATCTGCTGAGTCATTCTTTGTAAGTCACAAGACAAGAACTAGAGAGCCACTGGCTTGGCTAGAGTTAATGACCACTGAGTATCTGGCACTCTGACCCCTGAGCTAAGAAAGGTTCTGATGCTCACATAAGCCAGTAACACAGGAAGAGCAAAATAACACATTAGACAGAGAAGAATGGCATAGGGAATTGCATAGTTGACTCTTCTACATCATTAAACCTATATAGTCCACTATACTAGCCTCTTTAACTATTTATCCCTTCAGATATACAGCCTCTCGGCATCCTCAACTTACCTGTGCCCCTTTCCCATGTACTCTCATTTTACCCTGCTGTAACTCACACCCATGCAATACCAGACCCACAACTCCAACCTTTTCCTTCAGTACCTTAACTTCAACAAAGTTTTTGTTGTTGCCTGCCTGATTTATTTATTTATTTATTTTGAGACAGTGTCACATGTATCCTAGGCTGACTTCAGGATTGCTATGGTGGATGAGGATTATCTTGAACTTCTGACCCTGTGCCTCCACTTATCAAGTGCCGGTGCTTGGATTACATGCATGTAACACTATGCCCAGTTTTATACAATGCTATTGATCAAACTCCAGGCTTCACGCATGCTAGACAAGCACTCTGCTAACTGAGCTACCCACATTGTTTTTCATATGTTGCAAATAGTTGTATCATATTGGTGGCAGGTTCAAAATAGGAAGAACAAAAAAAGGGTATAATTACGGGATACTGGAATTCTTTCATATATGAACATGGTATTGAGATATACCTTGACATACTGATGATCTAAGTTTGTATATCAGTCAAACATTTTGTTATTTTAACAAGTACCTGAGTGAGACAATTTAAAGAAATAAAGGTGGGTGACTGGGGAAATGGCTTAGCGATTATGGCGTTTGCCTGTGAACTCTAAGGACCTGCGTTTGACTCCCCAGGACCCCATGTAAGCCAGATGCACAAGGGGGCACATGTGTCTGGAGTTCGTACGCAGTGGCTAGAAGCCCTGGTGTGCCCATTCTCTTTCTTTCTATCTGTCTCTTCCTCTATCATAAATAAATAAATAAAATATTTTTTTAAAAAGAAATAAAGGTGTCCTTTAGCTCATGATCTTAATGAATCTATGGTTGGCTACCTTTATTACTCTTTATTTGGTTGGTTGTTTTGATGTAGGCTCTCACTCTAACCCAGGCTAGCCTGGTACTCACTTTGTAGTCCCCAACTGACCTCAAACTCATAGCGATCCTTCTACCTTTGCCTCCAGGGTGCTGAGATTAAAGATATAGGTCACCATGCCCAGCTTATCATAGCCTTTAGGAAAGTTAAGGCAAAAATTTAATGGGGCAAGGGTGTGGTAGCTGTTTACCTCATGACAGCTAGGAAGCAAAGAAAAGTATTAGGAAAAGTTCAGGGTAATATATGCTCTTCAAAGGTATGCCCCAGTGGTTTACTTTCTCTAAGTAGGCTCTACCTTCCACAGTTCCACCACCTCCAAAAATGCCTATTTAAATTTTGAATCCATCAGTGGACTAATCCTTTGATTAGTTCAGACTAATTCTCTAGAAAAAAAATCTCAGACCAAGCCAACTGTGTGCTCTACTCATCTCCTAGGCAACTGTTAATGCAATCAAATTGTCAGTCGAAATTAACAATCACATGGTGGTTGTTTTTATTTATTTCTTTATTTACTTATGAGAGAAAAAGGCAGAGATAGAGAGAGAAAAAAACCTGGCCATGCCAGGACCTCTAGCCACTGTGAACAAACTCCAGATGCATGCACCACCTTGCGCATCTGGCTCTACATGGTTACTGGGGAATCAAAATTGAACCCTGGGGCTGGAGAAATTGCTTAGTGGTTAAAGCATTTGTCTATGAAGCCAAAAGACCCAGGTTCGACTCCCTTGGGCCCATATAATCCAGAAGCACAAGGGGCATATGCATCTGGAATTCATTTGCAGTGGCTAGAGGCCCTGTTGTGTGCCCATTCTCTCTCTTTCTTCTCTCTCCCTCCCTTTCTTTCTCTCTCTCTTTCTCTCTTTCCCTCTCTCTCTCTCTCTCTCTCTCCTTGCAAATAAATAAATAAAATTGAGCCCTGGGGGGCTGGGCCTTGCAAATAAATAAATAAATAAAATTGAACCCTGGGGGGCTGGAGAGATGGCCTAGTGTTTAAGCTTTTGCCTGTGAAGCCTAAGGACCCCGGTTTGAGGCTCGATTCCCCATGACCCATGTTAGCCAGATGCACAAGGGGGCACATGCATCTGGAGTTCATTTGCAGTGGCTGGAGGCCCTGGCGCTCCCTTCTCTCTCTCTCTCTCTGCCTCCTCCTCTCTGTCTGTCACTCTCAAATAAGTAAAAAAAATAAAACAAAAAGATTGAACCCTGGACCTTGGGTTTTGAAAGCAAGAGCCTAACTGCTAAGCCATATCTCCAGCCCATTTGCTTTTTTTTTGTTGTTGTTCAAGTACAAATTCCTAGGAATACAGGACAGAGTGAGTAAATATTAACGTTGTGTGTGTTTGTGTGTGTATGGTGTTTGTGGATTAGTGTGAGTTTCTAGCAGTATGTGTATGTAGGGGTGCATTAGTTATATTTATCATCACTCAGAAAAAAATACATGACAGAAAGACTTAAAGAGAAAAGATTTGTTTTAGCTTATGCTTTCAGAAGGTTCAGTCCATTGTTAGTTGGCCCCATATTCTTGGCCAGAATATCATAGCAGCAAGAATGTGTGGTGAAAAAGAACTCGTATCTAGAAGAGCAAGAAGCAGAGAGAGGGCATATAAAACAATGCCAGGGTGACATATAGTCCCCAGGGACATTCCCTTAGTGACCTACTTCCTCCAACTAAGGCTCACCTCCTACTTTTTAATCACCTCCCTATAATGCCATCACATTATAAGTCCATCAGAGGATTAATTCATTCAGTTCCTTACAGCCACTACGATCCAATGTCAGTGGAAGGACCCCCAGACTCCCACAGGCGTGTTTCGCTAGCCGCAAAGTGCTCTTTCATTTTTACTTATTTATTTATTTAAGAGAGAGGGGATGGGCACACCAGGCCCTGCAGTCACTGCCAACAAATTCCAGACTCATGAGCCACCTTGTGCATCTGGCTTACATGGATCTTGGGGAATCAAAACTGTGTCCTTTGGCTGTGTAGGCAAGTGCTAAGCCATCTCTCCAGCCCCCTAAGATGCTTCTTAATCCTATGAAATTAACAATGGAAGCCAGGTATGGTGGTGCATGCCTTTAATCCCAGCATTTAGCAGGCAGAGGTAGGAGAATTGCTGTGAGTTCAAGGCCACCCTGAGACTACATAGTGAATTCCAGGTCAGCCTTTAGTGAGACCCTACCTCAAATTACCAAAAAAAAAAAAAAAAAGGAGAGTTACCATCACAGAAGGTCAATGTGTTTTAAGTAGGTGTGCTTATGTGAATATGCTTTTTATTATTATGGATATATATATACATATATATATATATACATGTATATGTTTAAATTTTATGTAAGTGTAAATTTTTGTACAGGTGTGTGTGTGTAGTATAAGTTGATCACTATATGACTCTAACTTCTTACTTAGAAACTGAGTAGTATGAAGACTGTGGACCTAAATTAAATTGTAGAAATAAAAATGTTAAGCATTAATAAGGATTTATGTCTCACGGTTGTTTGTTTTTCAACACTGAACCAAAGAGTTTGTGCATGTCTAGACAAGGCCTCTACCACTAAGCTACATCTCCAGCTATAAATTACATTTCTTTATTTAAAATATGTATTTACTTGAAAGAGAGAGAAAACAGGTGCACCAGAACTTCTTGCCACTGCAAACTTCAGACGCATATGCCCCTTTGTGCACCTGGCTTTACATGGGTACAGGGAAATTGAACCTGGGGTCATCAGGCTTTGCAAGCAAGCATATTTCACCACTGAGCCATCTCTCCAGCTCCCATTATAGCTTACATTTCATAATTCATTACAAGACCATGTAGTGCTCGTTACTGAAAAATTCATCAATGCTTCCATGTTGCAGATTATAACTATCCAATGTTCGTGGCTTGTGTAAAGAGATTTATTTTTCCCTGGGTCAAGGAATAGGGTTTTTTTTTTGTTTATTGGATTTTGGTGCTGTGTATCAGTTTCTTGAGATATCATCTAGTCCAAGCTGGCTTCAAACTCTCCATATAGCCAAGGATGACCTTAAACTTCTGATCCTCCTGCCTCCACTTGCCAAGTGCTAGGATAAGAGGTGTGCACTGCCAGGTTTAACTTAAAGGTATAGTTTTGTTGCAATATCTGACACACATCATCTAGATTAACAGCTTAATGAGAATTGAGTGCTAAATGTTACGTGTTCTCCCTCCCTCCCCCCCCCCCCTCTCTTTGTCATTTTCTTTTGTTTTGTTTTGTTTTCAAGGTAGAGCTTCATTCTAGCCCAGAATGATGTGGAAATTACTCTGTAGTCCCAGGTTGGCCTCAAACTCACAGCAATCCTATCTCTAACTCCTGAGTTCTGGGATTAAAGATGTATGCCACACCTAGAACTTCCTTTTTGTTGATGTCTCCTTAAAAACCCATCTCTGACACTTCATTTGAGTGTCTCTGCACCTAAGTTAGTGACAGTGCAGCCCCATGGTAAATGACTAAGAAGAATCCCATTTTTGCATAGACTTGCTAGAATAACAAGGCATGCAAGGAGGCATGTGAGTTTCTCCACCACCTTAGTGTCTGTTTCCTGCTTCCCTTCTGTCTCTGAAGACCATTAGGCACTGGAAAGGAGCAGAATGGATTCAAAGGATCTGGTAAAAGGATTAGCTTACTTATCTCAGGCTGTCACTGGAATACTGGGGAATTTCTCTCTTCTTTTTCACTGTAGCTTTCTTTCTTTCACAATACACACATTAAGACCCACAGAGTTGATCCTTTTATTTATTTTTTTTCCTGAAACTACATTTTGGAGCATGTTTATTCTTTTTTATTATTAAGAACATATATTGTATGGACACATCATGTGTTAGAATCATTTTTCCCCTCCTCCCTGCCCCCATCCCGCAGGGGCCCCTCCTCAGTGGGGCTTAGGTGTTCCCCAAGGGGTTGTGAGTCATGCCAGTCAGTTACTGGGGGAAGGGAGCAGCAGTCCGTTATTGGGAGGAAGCAGTGCCTCTGGGCATGATGTCCCAACTTGTGATTCTTACAATCTTTACACCCCCTCTTCTGCAAAATTCCCTGAACTTTGATGGGTGAGTTTTAAGTCTACTTTAGTGATGAGCTCTTAGGAGCCTCTGGATCTCTGCTTTGGTAGGTGTTGAGTATCCTCAGCATCAGATAGCTTCACCCTGGCACTGATTAACAGGTTCACCATGGACTCTTGGCTTGTCTTCCCACTTCCTCTGTTGTTTCTCCCATGAAGGGTGGTTTATCTCCTGGGATCTTTCTACCTTCTGTAAAAGAAAAGCAGATTCTCCAATGGAGAGTAAAGTTAGTATAGGTTAAATTGGATAAGTGTTATTAATTTAGGGAGAGTTTGATAGATGTAGCCCCTCTTTTAGCTAAAGACTAGGGGGAGCTTGACATTGGGGAGCATAATCTTTGCTTTAATAGTATTCAGACCAGGTTACCAGTTCCAGCTATGGGTTCCTTTCCACTGAGCAGAACTCTTAGCCAATCAGAAAGCCATTGGTTACCCACCAAGGCTGTGTGCCACCGTTACACGGGTGTGTACTTCTTGTCAGGCTGGATGTTTCTGAGGACCTTAGTTGTTGGACACTACCCCCCAGGAGCTCGTGTAGGCTTTCTAGCTCTAAATGGGTTTTCTGGGGTCTGGTTCTCTTCCAGATTCCAGCCATGTCTCGCCATATTCTGTGCCAGCAGCATATGGTGTCTTCAGCAATAGGGGCTTACCTTTTACCTCAGGTGGGTAATCAAGTGATTTGACAGAAGCCTGTTTCGTTTTGGGGACCTTGTAGATCTCTCCCGTCAACAGCTCAATGTTAGTAGCCCCTATTTCGGCTACTATGAGTTATTATAGGTCAGATCCAAAGGGTTTTGTGTGTGTGTGTGTGTGTGTGTGTGTGTGTGTGTGTGTGTGTGTGTGTGGTTTTCTTTTTTGTTTGTTTGTTTGTTTGAGGTTAGGCTTCATCCCACCCTCTCTAGGGCTCTTCTTTGTGAGTCTTATGCTAACCAACTCTTTGGTCATCCTGGGTAAAGAAGTCCCTCAAATGAGTGCAACATTTGGGCAGAGGCGTCTGGCGCGTGGGGCAGCAGCAGAGCCACGGCACTCGCCCCAGGACGCCTGAGAGTTGGGGGTGGGGGGTGCTGAGAGAGAGAGAGTCCCCCCTGGGGAGGCTCCGCGTCCCTCGGGGCACCGCCGCCCTCATCGCCATGTGCTCCCTGGTGTGGTTCAGGAAGGACCTGTGCGCCGCGCCGCCAGGACGACCCGCAGGTGCAGAGCCTGCGCGCCCTTCGCCAGCCCGCTCCGCACGGTCCTTGCGCGTCCGGGCGGTGTTCCGATCGCCGTCACTGTCACCAGCGGCCACCTCGGCCTGCAGCTGTACCAGAGGCCCTCACCACCTTCCCAGACGTGGTGGTCGTGCGAGTGTCCACACCTTCGGTGCAGTCAGTGACATCACAGTCCTGCGGCACCTGGAGAAACTAGGCTGCCCTTGGTCAACCGCCACTGACATCTTAAACTGCAGATGAACAAATTCTGGACATTCCAGGAGCTGCCTGGACACGAGGTACCCATGCCAGGCACCTTTTCCTACAGTGGGCATGAAGACTTCTCAAAATGATGGACGAAGCTGAGCCCCTGGGCTACCCCGTTGTGGTGAAGAGCACCAGGGGCCACCAGAGGAAAGCTGTTTTTCTGGCTAGAGATAAGCATCAGCTCTCCGACATCTGCCACCTGGTCCGTCCTGATGTGCCCTACCTGTTCCAAAAGCATGTGGAAGAGTCTCACCGGAAAGACATGCGAGTGGGGGCGGCGGGCGGCCGGGTGACCAGCTCCATGCTGCTCTGCTCCCCAGATGGCCGGATGCAGAGCAACTGCCCCCTCGGGGGTGTAGGGGTCATGTGCCCGCTGACAGAACAAGGGAAGCAGCTGGCACTGAAACATCTCGATCACACCTTCCAAGGCTCAGGGTCCATTGTAGAAGAGGTGGTGGAAAGAATGTAAGAGCCAAAGGAAGGGTAGGATCCTTACAACGTGCTCCTCCAGACACAAAATGGCCTGCATATCCATGACCTCGCAGTGCCTGACACTACCTACACAAGACCATCATAAGAGGAGGAAAAGATGATGACATCAAAATAAGAGAAAGACTGATTGAGAGGGGGAGGGGTATGATGGAGAGTGGGGTTGCAAAGGGGAAAGTGGGGGGAGAGAGGGAATTACCATGGGTTATTGTCTACAATCATGGAAGTTGTCAATAAAAAAGAAAATAAAAATAAATGAGTGCAGAATTCGGCCTCAAACATTTCCTCAGGGATCTAGGATGTGTGTTTTCAATCTTCCAGAGTGGGCAGGGGTGTGTCCATTGGCAGCACCTACCTCCTGAGTATCTTCTAGGCCATCACCATCAGCCCCAGGGACTCTAGGTGGGCACAACTTAAAGTAGAAGCTTCCCAGAATATAGGTTGCTCCATTTCCCTGTGCTGGGTGCTTTTCATGCTGGTAAATCTCATTTTTCGCACACGTGTGAATGGCAGTGGAGAAATGAAAACATCACAAAAGGATATGATATACTGCTCCATAGAAGGGAGTAACAAAGTCATGCTCTGTGCAGCAGAGTCATCGTTCCTAGATATGCTGTGTTTGGGGCTCATGCTTGGGGACAGCAGCTCCATGGTTTTCATTACGTACAGACCCAAGCTGCTTGTCCAGCACACTTATAGAGACAATTTGTCTCATTGGTTATTTCCTAAGTCCAGAGCCACATACAGCATTCTTCTCCTGGTGGGTGCCTTTGCATCTTTTTATACACTTGCAGTTTTCAACTTTGTATTTTCTTTTTGGATAAGCCCAATAGTTTTCTGGTGAACACTTCATCCTTAGTCAATGTATGTTTTCCAGCTATCTGTCCCTTTGTTCTCACGGGTCCTGACCGCAGTGTATCCAGACTCTGCTTTGCCCAGATAAGAATACAAAATCCTCTAAGCTCATCCTAAACATCTATCTGTATACTTTAGCATTTTGTAGATTTTTTTTAATCTTTGTAGAGCTTTCAATATAATCACAAAACATTTATGTAATGAGAATGATGAACAATAGAATGTTTCAATCCCACAAATAAACAATACATAGTAAGGGCAATTATAAATTAACACCATGTGATTATTATATTAATATTGATTTTATTATAATTGTTGCAATATTTAGTTTGAAGATAAAAATATATGTTTCCTGGGATGGAGAGATAACTTAGCAGTGAAAAATGTTTGCTTGCAAAAATTGATGGCCCAGATTCAATTCCCTAGTACCCACAAAAAGGCCCTATCATTCTCTTCTCCCTTTCTTTCCTTTCAAATAAATAAATAAATTTTTTATGTTTATTTTCAAGGAGACAAAGAAAGAGACAGACAGATGAAGAATGAATGGGCACATAGGGCCTCTTGCCACTGTAAATGAACTCCAGATGTATAAGCCACTTTGTGCATCTAGCTTTATGTGGGCACTGGGGAAGTGAACCTAGTCCATCAGGTTTTACAAGCAAGTGTCTTTAACTGCTGCATGATCTCTCCAGCCCAGTAAAATTAAACCAAAAAATCCAGAGACAATATAGAGATTATAAGTGAATATTTGAATGTATAACAATCTGTCTTACATATTAAAGCTATGAATATACCCCCCCACAGTGAATCAAGATAAATCATTTTCCTAAGTTGTTTTCTAAGTTGTTTCTGTCAGGTATTTTGGTCACAGTAATGATGAAAGTGCTTAATATAATTGTCATTGAAAAAATGATTGTTTTATTAAGAGCAGACGTCATGTATCTCCAGATGACCCCTAACACACATGACTTTGCATTCTTGATCCTTCTGGGATCACAAGCAAGCTCCACCATGACCATTTTGTGTTGCTCAGGACCCTAACCCAGCACTCCGTGTATGCTCAGCAAGCACTCTATCAACTGAATTACATCTGCAGCCCTTAAAATATGTTTTTAAGACTGGAGAGATGACTCAGTGGGCTTGCTCACAAAGCCTGCTAGCTGGGGTTCAGTTCTCCAGTACTCACATAAAATGAGATGCACAATGTGGCACATGCATCTAGAGTTTATTTACAGCGGCAAGGGGTCTTTGCATGGCCATATTCTCATTTTCATTCTCTCTCTCTCTCTCTCCTTCTAAGTAATTTTATAAATTAATAAGTTAATTAAAATGAGTAATACCTGCTTCTAAGGCGAATTTAAAACACTGTTGTTTAGAAAAACCAGGTGACTGTTTATATATATATACTTTTTTTTTTTTTTTTTTTTTTTTTTTTGGTTTTTCGAGGTAGGGTCTCACTCTGGTCTGGTCCAGGCTGACCTGGAATTAACTCTGTAGTCTCAGGGTGGCCTTGAACTCATGGCGATCCTCCTACCTCTGCCTCCCAAGTGCTGGGATTAAAGGCGTGCGCCACCACGCCCGGCATGTTTATAATTTTTAAATGCATTGTCTGAAATTGCATGTATTTGTAAATCTATAGAAGGCATATTTTTTTTCTTTCTACTATAATGATTCCAAGTGGCCATGTGGCAAAGATTGGAGGGAATAAACACTCACATGCATCAAAGGTAATGCGTATGAATCCATGCTTATGAGGTTTATTTTGATTGTCAAGATGAGTGGATTAAAAAACACCTACATGCCCAGTGTGGTGGCACACCCCTTTAATCCCAGCACTGGGGAGGCAAATGTAGGTGGATTGCTGTGAGTTCAAAGCCAGCCTGAGACTACATAGTGAATTCCAGGTCAGCCTAGGCCAGAGTGAGACCCTACCTCAAAAAAAAAGAAAAAATCCAAAAGAAAAGAAAAAGAAACACCTATATCATTATCAAAGCTCATCTCTCCGTGTGTCTGTGATGGAGTTTCCAAACCAATATTGTGAAAGCTAACTTAATAAATGGATTAATCCTTCCATGGATTCATAGGATGATAGTACTAATATTGGGAGGTGGTGAAAGGTAAGAGATGGGGTCCAGTTGGGGAAAGGAAGTCACTGGAAGCACGTTCACCCTGGCCCAGTCCTGTGTTCTTCTTCACTGCTTCCTACCTCACAAAGAAGCTCCTCCACCGCGCCCGCTTGCCACCACCAAGTTATGCCCCTCAAGGGCCTGAGAAATGCAGAGCCAATGACCACAAGCTGAATAGATCAACCTTTCCTCACCTTCAGTTACTTTTTTTTGTCATGGACATGGAAAGCATTTAATGCAATTCTATGTACATGGAAACGGCATACAGTTTCAAAGCAAAGGCAGTTATTTCCCAAGCATAGCAATCATTTTAATATGTGTGTGTGTGCTGTTATAGAACAGATATAAACTACCAAGGGGTCAGTAGTTTAGAAAACAATTCACGTGATACAATGGGTACACCCTGAATCTTACAATATTAAAAAAATAAACT
This sequence comes from Jaculus jaculus, assembly GCF_020740685.1. Taxonomy (NCBI): domain Eukaryota; kingdom Metazoa; phylum Chordata; class Mammalia; order Rodentia; family Dipodidae; genus Jaculus; species Jaculus jaculus. The sequence goes on along the minus strand of NC_059115.1, from coordinate 17,188,636 downwards.
GTTCATCTAGGCGCTTAGCATATAGCATATATTAGATCATAAAGGAAGATGAAAATTCATGTGAGTGTTTGTGTGTGTGTTTTGTATTCAGTAACATTATGCTTGCTATCAAATTATATTAGAAATTTTGATAACAAGAAATTTAACAACAAACTGGGTGTTACACACCTGTTACACACGGTGTTACACACCTGTTACACACGGTGTTACAGGCACACACCTGTAATCACAGCACTCAGCACATGAAGACACAGTCCTGCCTGAGCTACATAGGAAATTTTGTTTTGGTTTGTTTTTGTTTTTTAAGGTAGGGTCTCGCTCTCGTCTAGGCTGACCTGGAATTCACTATGTAGTCTCAGGGTGGCCAAAAGCTCATGGTGATCCTCTTATCTCTGCCTCCCGAGTGCTGGCATTAAAGGCATGTGCCACTACATAGGAAAATTCTGATTCAACAAAGAAAAGGAAAAGGAAAGAAGTGTGAAGATAATACCAATTAGAATAATGACAAACTATTGATATTATATTGATAGTTATGGTGCCATGCTGTTTAAAATTATAAAGAATGTATTTTCATGTGTGACATTACTTCTATTGTAGCTAAATCTCTTCTTACTAGTCTATTAACTGTACTCACACACTATACTTAACAGGCAAAGTTAGTCTACTTGTGCTTAGCGCAATAACGGATGTAAGTGAGGTAGGATTTATCCGTGTAACATGGGCTATGTGTTGTTACTTTTTCCTTTCTTCTTCTCCATCTCTGTGTAATTGGAAACAAACAATTCACCCATGCTATACAAAAACTTTCCCTAGACTAGAATAAGTAATTACATCCAAAAAATAAAAGAAAGAAAAAGAAATTTATATCATTAGAAACAGAATATTTTATTGATTAAAGAGACTCTGAGGCCTGGCGTGGTGGCTCCCAGCAGTGGGGGGAGGCAGAGGGAGGAGGATCACCGAGAGTTCAAGGCCATCCTGAGACTACATAGCGAATTCCAGGTCAGCCTGTGCTAGAGCGAAACCCTACCTCAAAAAAACAGATAAGGGCTGGAGAGATGGCTTAGCGGTTAAGCGCTTGCCTGTGAAGCCTAAGGAACCCGGTTCGAGGCTAGGTTCCCCAGGTCCCACGTTAGCCAGATGCACAAGGGGGCGCACGCGTCTGGAGTTCGTTTGCAGTGGCTGGAAGCCCTGGTGTGCCCATTCTCTCTCTCTCCCTTTATGTGTCTTTCGCTCTGTGTCTGTAGCTCTCAAATAAATAAATAAATAATGAACAACAAAAAAATTTAAAAAAAAAACAGATAAAAGAAAAGAAAAAGAAAAAAAAATATTCTCAGTCCTCCACTCTCAACTCCTCCAGTTCAGGGCAGGGTCCCATGAAGTCTTTGTAATTGGTAGAAGAGATATATCTTGGGTGAAATGAGAAACAAAAATGAAGATTATGAGTCAGAGTTAATACAAAATGACAACTCCCAGATAGGCCATTTTTCACATCACACCCTTGTTTCTGTCACCTCCACAGACAACTCTATGGTTTGCTTAGTTAAATGAAAATTTCTAAATCCTCAGAACCTCAGACATTCTGGGATCAGGCCACGCCTCACATCCCCACGTTGCTATCAATTATTTCAAGTGAAATGTCTGAACATCAGTGTTACATGTCCACTTGTAACTCCCATGACTCATGACTCTAGTTTTCTACCTAGCCAAGCTTCCAAGGACACTCAAGAAACTCTAAAAATGCATCAAATGTCAAGATTCCAGAATAACTGAGACAAAGAACAAACAAGGAGCACACAACTACAAGCCAGGTGTGTGGCCATGTCCCTTCCATTTTGGCCCTGCTCCTTCTTCCTGGCCCCAAAGGCATGGAAGTGAAATGTGCATAGTCACCTAATCCTCTGGTGAGGCTTTCCAGTTCAATCCTGGGCATTGCAAGCCCCAACCCCCCCCCCCATCACAACTATGAGCTGAAAGGTCAAAGCCCCTCAACCCCTTGGTTGTCTGTCTTGACTCACCAGGAGTCATTCTGAGCCTAGTTTCTTGTGGTCTGCACCCATTTCTGACTGGACTTCCTCTCATGAGGGTACCAGCCCCATGCCCTTTCCTTTGTGGCCCTGATGTCACCAAACACTTACCATGTTGCTTTCCTGCTTAAAATTCCTCATTGACTAGAGATTCACGAACTCATTTGTAAAAATCCTGAGTGACTTACAACCCATATTCCCTTCTCCAAAGAGAGCAAAAGAAGATAATTGAAGGGAAAATGAAGAAATGTGTGGGGTTAGAGAGCAATGGAAAAATTTCAGGAAGAAAGTGTGGCAGGAGCCTAAGAGGATTTTAAGATTAACCTGAAAGTTCTGGTGACATGGCTCAATGGTTAAAGCATTGCGGGTTAAAGCAAAGTGGGCCTATTTGCAAAGTCCACTGGCCTGGGTACAATTCCCCAAGCCCATGTAAAGCCAAGTTCAGAAATTCACACAAGGGTCCAAGTGTCTTAAGTTCATTTGCAGTGGCAAGAGGTCCTGACACACCATAATTTCTCTCTGTTTTTCTCCATCATTTGTGTACTTGCAAATAAATATCAACCTGGTTTTTTTGTTTGTTTGATTAATTGATTGGTTGGTTGGTTGGTTTTTTTGGCTTTTTGAGGTAGGGTCTCACTCTAGCCCCAGTTGACCTGGAATTCACTATGTAGCCCCAGGGTGGCCTCAAACTCACAGCAATCTTCCTACCTCTGCCACCCAAGTGCTGGGATTAAAGGCATGCACCACCACTCCTGACCCAATATTTAAAAAAAAAGAAAGAAAGAAAGAAAGAAAGAAAAGGAAAGGAAAGGAAAAAAAAAGCCGGGCATGGTGGCACACGCCTTTAATCCCAGCATTTGGGAGCAGAGGTAGGAGGATCCCCGTGAGTTCAAGGCCACCCTGAAACTACATAGTGAATTCCAGGTCAGCCTCAGCTAAAGTGAGACCCTACCTCATAAAACAAACAACAACAACAACAAAAAAGATATGAAACCATTTGCCTAAAAGATTGGAAAACCCACCCCACCAAGGCTACAGATAAAGGACATATCATGTGTGAGAAAAGTACTCAATGATGGAAATTAATGAGACTCTCATGGACTGTCACCACTGAGCTTCTAATCTTGACCAGCTCCCTGGTCCATTTCTACCATGGAAAGTGTTTTCTAGTAATTTTTTTTATTTAATATTTAGCACTCAAAAGTCAAAATGTTCCTAAACTTTTCTGCTTGTTAAATTTTTAAATATTTACATAAGTATGTATTTGTGTGCACATAATGCTGGCCCTATACTTGAGATGGTCATTTAGCCTCTTGAATTTAGAGATCATTTTTGGAAGAGTTAGGCATTGATCTATGTTTCATGCTGAGGGAGTTAGAGAAAACAAATACTTTTGTAATTTGAACATGTTAATATATTCTGTAGTAAAATGTTGTTAAAAATACTGGTGGGAGAAAGCCAAGTGCCACATGTTCTCTCTCATATGTGGATCCTAGCTACAGATGATTGGGCTTCTGCGTGAGAATGAAAATGCTTAGTAGCAGAGGCCAGTAAGTTAAAAGGAGACATAAAGGGAAGAGAAAGGGAGGAGGATACTTAATAGGTTGATATTGTATATATGTAAGTACAATGATTGTGATGGGGAGGTAATATGATGGAGAATGGAATTTCAAAGGGGAAAGTGTTGGGGGGGGCTAGGGAGGGAATTACCATGGGATTTTTTTTATAGTCATGGAAAATGCTAATAAAAATTTAAAAAAAATACTGGTGGGAGCAATAGAAAAGTTCTAAAAATTAGAATGTAGGAATGATTTCACAATGCTAATCACAGAATCACAATGTTTGTGAAATCATGATTTTACAATGCTTATCATTGTTGCATATGTAAGGTTTCTCCCAAATGTGAACTCCAAGAATGACTTTTTTTGAGTTTGAGTTCTAACTAAAGGCCTTACTTGATAAGTCATATTTATGTAATTTCTCTCCAGTATGGATTGCCAGATGTCTAATGAGATAAAAGCCCTGAATAAATGACTTTGTCCAGTCATTACATTTGTAAGGTTTCTCTCCATGAAGTCCATGATGACTCACTGATCACATGTGTATGGTTTCTCTCCTGTTCAGCTAATCAGGTGTCTAATGAGATGGGAATCCCCAGTAATCACCTTGCCACAGTCATTACATTCCTCTCTGTGAAGTTCATGATGACTTGCTCATCACGTTTGTACGGCTTCTCTCCAGTGTCGATTAAATGTCTAGAAAAGTGGGAGTTGTGATTAAAGACTTTGCCACATTTGTTACATCTGAAGTACTTTTCTCTACTATGTTTGTCTTTTCTACCACTGAAAGTCTTTCTTTACATTATAGGTTATCCTTTGAAATTTCTCTCATTGCTTTTCCCCTGATACCCAGAAGTGTGCATGTTTTCCCAGCTCTAGGTAGAAATCTTGAATGTCATGAAGTTCATGTCTTTCTAATGTCTCTTTGAATTCTTCCTCCTTTATAGTGACTAGGGACCCTGATGCAAAGATTATCGTGCAAGGTTTGCTCTCCTATCTGAGCCTTCCAAGCACGCAAAATGGGGTGTGACATGGGTTGGTCCAGGTGTATGTGGACAGTGAAGTAAACATCATATGGAATCAAGGACAGGAAAATAAAAAAATGAAAGAGACCCCTTTAAAAGGTCTCCCCATAGGGCACAGAAGGGAGTAGAGTTCACAGAAGCCAATAACCATATTATCATCCATGAGGGGACTCAGTCTTTGTACCTTAGCTTCAGCCACAGGAGCACAAAAATATGAATAGTTACACGTCTGAACAACAGAAGATAGTGAGGAAAAGAAGTATTTTTGAGAACTCATAGTAAATAATTTTTTTACCTCAAGGAATCTTCTAATTTAAGATTTTCTGAAACATAACTTACTGCCTTTCTCTGTGCCTACCTGAGCTCTTACCTGTGCTTACAACTTTTGGGTTTCTTCATACATTCACCTCGTCCTCCACAGTTTGAGGCTGTCTCCTCCAGCTCCAGCTTGGTGATGGTACTTAGGCCAGGAACACAGACTCCCATTTATAAAATCAAAACACTGTTGTGTGTTAGGGCTTTACCACACTATAATTCCAGTCCCTTATTTAGGTAAGAAAAGAGTACATTGAAAGTGACCCTAGAAAAAAATATTTAACATATTCAACCATTGCCAACTTCTATCTGAAACTTGAGGGAACATTGTAATATGCACATAAACAATGCTCTTCCAATAACTACTAAAATGAAAACAGGGAAGTAAAAAACTAGGAGACCTTTATACTTTTATGGTTTTCTATAAGCCTTTATGAATTTTTCAGCTCTGGAACCACCAATGGCACATAAGGAAGGCAGGCTATCTAAAAAAGGAGGCACTTAAAAATCAAAGACCAGGGCTAGAGAGATGGCTTAGCGGTTAAGCGCTTGCCTGTGAAGCCTAAGGACCCAGGTTCGAGGCTCGGTTCCCCAGGTCCCACGTTAGCCAGATGCACAAGGGGGCGCACGCGTATGGAGTTCGTTTGCAGAGGCTGGAAGCCCTGGCGCACCCATTCTCTCTCTTCCTCTATCTGTCTTTCTCTCAAATAAATAAATAAATAATTTAAAAAAGAAATCAAAGACCAGAGGCCACACTGTGAAGCTTTACATATCACAGGCAGCAGGGTTTCAATGTCAACTGATCGATACTGAGGACTTATGAAGACATGTGTGTTTAGATACACAGAGCAGGTCCCAACTTCTGGAGGAAGTCCTCATCATCCAGGAAGACCAGGTGACTGTAGTTCTCCAAAATCAAAGCCCAAGATCCAGGCACCCCCACTCCTCCTTGCTGGGAGATGTGTACAGTTGCATCCCTAATGTCAACAGACCCTGAAATCAAACACACACACATATTTTACTAAAGGAAGATAGACAAGATTGGGTGCATTCAGGGTGGTATGGCTGTAGACACCAGGGAAAAATAGAGAAAATTATCATCTAGAAACACAATAACAGCAGGAAAGAGTTGTAAGGATCAGTATGGTTTAAAGAAATAATATGATAGATCCATGTAAAGATATTTTAAGCAAACCATATGTGTCTAATTTTATTTTATTAAAATTTTTCCCAAGAAGCTATGGCATCCTCCAAATTATGGTCAGTTTCTCATTTTTATGGATAGTACAAGTAACATACATATAAATAATCAACACATATTTGTTATATTTGTAGTATCAGAACTCATTGTTCTTCAAACCAACTGATATTCAGCATGTAGATGGGTTAGAGCACATGTGGTGACTCCAGAGATGGCAAAGTCTACAATGTATTCAAAGAAACAGAATCTTAAAATGGATGATGGACTGAAGAGATGGCTCAGGGGTTAAGGTGCTTTTCCAGCAAAGCCAGATGCCCAATGTGGTGCATGTATCTGGAGTTTTTTGCAGCAGTTAGAGGCCCAGTGTGCCCATTCATCCTCCCTCCCTCCCTCTCTCTCTCTCTCTTTCTCTCTATCTCCTTGTGAAAAATAAATAATGACAGTAATAGCAAGGATTAAAGCTTTTGTATAGCTCCCATGGACTTAGAATTACTTCAAATGCTTTACAAACACTAATGAGTATAACATAACAGCCTACAAGGAAAAGGAGTGTTTTCATAGTATTAGGGAACAACTATTCCACAGACGTATAGTCTTCTCGGGCCAAAGCAAGTACCTGAATGTAAAGGTCAGGACTTAGGTCAGTGAAGATTCCTAGCAGAACAGTTGCCTAGCAAGTATAAGACCATAGGTCTAATCCCCACACTACCCCAAGAAGGATGGCATACGGGAAAAGAAGGAGGGAAAGAGAGAACTTGAAGCTAAAAAAATTAACACTTAGCCAGGTATGGTGGTGAATTCCTATAATCCCACACTTGGGATGGAGAGGCAAGAAAACTGCTGCATAGCAAAACCCTGTCTACAAACAAAAAAGCAAGCAAGCAAAAACACACAGAAACAGCAACAAACGTACTTGGACAAAGTTTGCTAAGAAACTTGAAAGAAGTTCAAGCCTAATTGCATGGGTAGTGATTATACATGCATGAGCACATCAATGTATATAATTATTCAACGCATTACTGTAGTACAATAGGAAATATTTGAGGTAGTGAAATATACTTAAGAATTGCTTCCGCTTGCCTGTGAAGCCTAAGGACCCCGGTTCGAGGGTCGGTTCCCCAGGTCCCACGTTAGCCAGATGCACAAGGGGGCGCACGTGTCTGGAGTTCGTTTGCAGAGGCTGGAAGCCCTGGCGCGCCCATTCTCTCTCTCTCCCTCTATCTGTCTTTCTCTCTGTGTCTGTCGCTCTCAAATAAATAAATAAATAAATAAATAAATAAATAAATAAATGAATAAATAAATAAAAATTTTTTAAAAAAGAATTGCTTCCTGTGGTGGTTTGATTCAGGTGTCCCCCATAAACTTAGGTGTTTTGAATGCTAGCTCCCCAGCTGATGGATATTTGGGAATTAATGCCTCCTGCAGGGAGTGTATTGTTGGGGGCGGGCTTATGGGCTTTATAGCCAGTTTCCCCTTGCCAGTGTTTGGCACACCCTCCTGTTGCTGTGGTCCACCTTCTGTTGGCCAGGGGGTGATGTCCACCCTCTGCTCATGCCATCGTTTTCCCCTGCCATCGTGGAGCTTCCCCTCGAGCCTGTAAGCCAAAATAAATCTCTCTTTCCCAGAAGCTGCTCTTGGTTGGGTGATTTCTAACAGCAATGCGAACCAGACTGCAACACTTCCAAAGTTAAAAAAAAAAAACAACTACAGAGCTGAGCACGGTGGCACATGTTCATAATCCCAGCACTCAGGATGCTAAGGCAGGAGAAGCCCGAGTTCAAAGTCAGCTTGGGTTACAAAGACAATGCTCAGTCTCAAAACTCAACGTAAGAAAAAGGCAGAGGTTTCCCCTAGCGCCCGGGGTGGTGAGGGCGGCTGCGGCCGCCTCGCTCCGGGCTTTGGGGACCGTGGCCAGAAAGGCTCTCAAGCTTGCTTCTTGGACCAGCGCGGCTCTTGCTGCCTCTGGCGTCCACCTCTACAGTAACAGCTACCTGGACCCAGACGACTTTGGCGCTGCCAGGCTCCGCAGAGCAGTCGCTGTGGTAGGTTTTTCTCATTCGAGGATGGCAGAGAAAGCGCTGGGCAATTCCCGCGTGCCAGAGCTGCGCCGCCTCCGTCATCCTGCACGTGGGCACAGTCAGGCCTTACAAGGCTCTGCTTCAGACCTTCGCGCTGAAGTTTTGTGTCTTTAATGATGACTCAAAGGGCCACTACTCCTCAGCAAATGCAAAGAAGACTGGAAAGAGTACTTGGCATGCTAAATTATGCCTTCAGTCTTCCTACGTCCTGTCTGCCGTCCGCCACGTGCTCCCACATGTTCTGTCCAAGTACCCTGAAACTATTAGCCAAGAGAAATCCATTCTGCTTTGAAAAGCAAATCATTTGGACTGGAGATATTCTTAAAAGCACTTCGAGCGCAAGCATGAGGGCCCAAGAAACTGCTCTATCATAGTCCCCAGGTCCAGCATAAGTAGCTAGATGTGGCCACACACATTTGTAACCACAGTTCCATGGGGAACAGAGGAAAAAAAAAAAAAAGCTCCAGGATCAGTAAGAGACTTCAGCTTGCTTAAGAATAGATGGAGGGCCGGAGAGATGGCTTAGTGGTTAAGCACTTGCCTTTGAAGCCGAAGGACCCCAGTTCGAGGCTCGTTTCTCCAGCACCCATGTTAGCCAGATACACAAGGGGCGTACGTGTCTGGAGTTCGTTTGCAGTGGCTGAAAGCCCTGGCGCACCCATTCTCTCTCTCTCTTTCTCTCTCTGCCTCTTTCTGTCACTCACAAATAAATAAATAAAAATGAACAAAAAAAATTAAAAAGAAAAAGAATAGATGGAAAAGTGATGTTGTCGCTTAAGAATATATGGAAAAGTGATGTGGACACTGGCCTTCGCCTCTGCCACCACAAGCAATTGCACCCCACCACAGGCAAGTGCCTGGGGTGCTGCATGTGCATATGCCACACACCACACACACACAGACACACTCTTTCTCTCCTTTTCTCCCTCTCTCTCTCAAAAAAAATTGTCAGTGAACTAGATCTTGTTCCAATGGGAAGTTCTGGATGCGCGTCTCCACATGAAGAGCTTCTGGCCCCTGAAATCCTTGAGAATCCTTTTCAACCCTAGACACTTTGACTTGAATGTCTTTACTTGAGAGGCTTTCTCCACTGGCTCAGTAGTATTGTCCTAGTGGGATCCTGGCCTCTATCTCTGTTGACAGACACACCCCCCCCCCACCAAGATTTCAGTACAACCTCTCCACTGGGTAGACCGCCACAAACCCAGGCATTCCTCCTCCATTTGCTGCAGGTGAGCGCAGATCACAGTTGCTCAGTTTCTTCCCTTGGCATGGATGTGTATCAAGGGGTAGTTATTTCATTTATTATTTCTTTCTACTCAGAGGTCCCCCCTCTTCACTTGAGCCTGACTCAGAAGGAGGCCACTGGCATGGTGCCCACCCTCAAGGGGAAGCCGAGGGTTGCAGTCAGCTTTGTGTTGCTGGCAGAAAACACTCGACCAGAGCAGCTTTGGGAGGCAAGGGCTTATTTTGGCTTACAGACTTGAGGGGAAGCTCCATAATGGCAGGATGAAATGATGGCCTGAGCAGAGGCTGGAAATCACTTCCTGGCAAACATCAGGTGGACAACAGCAACAGGAGAGTGTGTCAAACACTGACAAGGGGAAGCTGGCTTATTATACCCATATGCCTGCCCCCAACAATACACTAGCACTCAGAACACACAAGTTTATGGGGGACACCTGAATCAAACTACCACATTCCACCCTTTGGCCCCCATAAACTGATAACCATCCATGATGTAAACTACAATGCACATTCAGTCCAACTTTAAAAGTCTCTGTAGTTTTTACCTATTCCGATGATGTTTACGCATCCCCAAAGTCCAAGGTCTTAACTGACAGACCCTTATTCTCATCACTGTGCCTGGTCTGGAAGTTCATCCCAGTGATATGAGGCTGCCTACTGCAGAATCAGTACTGAGGCATGGGAGTTGCTGAGCTGAATCCCACCATGAGGATTCTGGTCTTTTAGATTTTGTGTGCTGAAGAAATGGTGGTTGTGACAGAAAATGGCAGAGCCAGAGACATATCCTCCCCCAAAAAATAACTGACTGCTTGCTAACACAATGCATAAACCACAACCCCATGGGGGAATACCTGCAACCCCACTGAGGAGTGTCCCCAGTGGAATGGGGGCAGGTATGAGGGAAAAGAAGTTACCAACACATACAAAATATGTTATTAATAATAATAATAATAATAAACATAATAAGAAAGAAAATGGCAGAGTAGGGAAAGATAGCACTCTTCTATGACTACATAAATCTGAAGAAAATAAAGCATCTGATCTGGGACTACAAAAAATCTGTGCATAATAGTGCATGCCTTTAATACCAGCACTAAGGAGGCTGAAGTGGGAGGAGCACCATGACTTCAAGGCCACCCTGAGACTATATAATGAATTCCAGGTCAGTCTGGGCTAGTGCAAGACCCTACCTCAAAAAAAAACGTAAAAGAAAAGAAATAGAAAGTGAGGGCTGGAGAGATTGCTTAGTGGTTAAGGTGCTCGTGTACAAAGCCTAAGGACCCAGGTTCAATTCCCCAGCACCCACATAAGCCAGATGCACAAGGTGGTGCATGGATCTGGAGTTAGTTTGTAGTGGCCAGAGGCCCTGATGTGCTAATTCTATTTGCCTCTTTCTCTCTCACTCTCTCACATAAATGAATATTTTTTAAATAAAAAAAAGGAAAATGAGAGAATGCTACAATGAAAATTTTAAAACATTGAAGAAAACAATTGAAGGAGACACAAAATGAACAGATCTCTGATGCTGATGGACTAGAAATTTTATTTTTTTGTTTATTTTTATTTATTTATTTGAAAGTGACAGAGAAAGAGGCAAGGAGAGAGAGAATGGGTGTGCCAGGGCCTCTAGCCACTGCAAATGAATTCCAGATACGTGAGGTCCCTTGTGCATCTGGCTAACATGGGTCCTGGAGAATCGAGCCTTGAACTGGGGTCCTCGGGCTTCACAGGCAAGCACTTAACCACTAAACGATCTCTCCAGCCCCAAATTTAATAATGAAAACAGTTGCAAGTGTTCAGACCATGCCCAGCTGTGTACATGGATAATGGAGAATCAAACTGGAAGTCTTGAGCACCCTTAGGGTCTCATGCTTACACAGGAAGCACTCTTAGCCATTGACCCATTTCTTCAGCTCCTTCAGCCACCTGATTTCTGACAAAGATGTCACAAGCAAACATTAGAGAATAAGCAGCCTATTCAGCAAATGTTTCAGAAAAAAAATGAGATATGCATGTATGAATGAAACTAGATCCCTATCTCTTACATTGTACAAAAATCAATTCAAAAATGGGCTCAGGGTTGGGGAGATGACTCAGAGGTTAAGGTGTTTGCCTGTAAAGCCTAATGACCTCAGTTTAATTCCCCAGTAACCAAATAAAGCCCGATGTACAAAGTGGCTCATGCATCTGGAGTTTGTTTGCAGCATCTATAGGCCATAGCAAGCCCATTTTCTCTCTCTTTTCTCTATCACTCTCTACCTGCAAATAAATAAATAAATACATTTTTTTTCAATTTTTATTAACATCTTTCATGATTATAAAAATATCCCATGGTAGGCTGGAGAGATGCCTATGAAGCCCTAAGGACCCCAGTTCAAGGCACAATTCCCCAGGACCCACGTTAGCCAGATGCACAAGGGGGCACACACATCTGGAGGTCGTTTGCAGTGGCTGGAAGCCCTGGCACGCCCATCCTCTCTCTCTCTCTCCCTCTGCCTCTTTCTCTCTCTGTCTGTCACTCTCAAATAAAGAAAAAAAAATTTTTAAATCCCATGGTAATACCCTCCATCCCCCCACTTTCCCCTTTGAAATCCCATTCTCCATCATATCCCCTCACCATCTCAATCAGTCCCTCTTTTATTTTGATGTCATGATCTTTTCCTCCTCTTATGATGGTCTTGTGTAGGTAGTGCCAGGCACTGTGAGGTCATGGATATCCAGGACATTTTATGACTGGAGGGAGCATGTTGTAAGGAGTCCTACCTTTCCTTTGGCTCTTACATTCTTTCTACCACCTCTTCCGCATTAGACCATGAGCCTTGGGGGGTGTGATCAAGCTATTACTCAGTACTTCAGTCACTTCTTTCCAGCACCATGATACCTTCTGAGTCATCCAAAGGTCACTGCCATCTGAAAAGAGAAGATTCTCTACCAAACATTAGAGTAGCATTAATATAAGGGTATGAATATTAAGAGAAGTGCTTACTGGGCAGTTTGATAAGGATAGTATATACATTTATCCAGACATCAGCAGACGTTACTCCCCAAGGGATCATGAATACCCCTGTTTTAAGTTTTCAGTATCAGGGACTTATTCCCTCCCGTGGAGCAGGCCTCCAGTACAACTAGAGGGCAGTGGTTTTCCACCATGATAGACCTGCCACTATCGCACCCATTGGCTCATTTGGCCTGGCCGGCCAAATATAAGGCTTGCAGTGTCTACTGTTGAGTATCTTCACTGGTGATTTCTCTTTCTCCCATTGAACTGCATGTAGAATGGCTTCTTCCAGCTTTCTGTCAGCTGGTCTACATGGAGGAGGCTATCAGCTCAGTTCTAGCAGGATTTCTTAGTGGCTTTGCAGCCCAAGTATGTGCAGTCTTCAGCAACAGAGTCTTACCATCTATTCCTGGTGGGAAACAAAGGGCCTTGGCAATGGCCTGTAATGTTTTGGGGACATCGGGGACTGCCCTGGCCAACAAATCACTGGAAGGTATCCCATCCCTGGCACTGAAAATTTTCTAGCAACAATCTACAGCACCTGAGTGTTCCATTGTCCAAAACCATAGGATTCCATGTGATTTATTTATATCCTCTTAGATAATAAATATATTTTCTAAATGGACTAACTCACCAGGCATGGTGGCACATGCCTTTAATCCCAGTATTTGGGATTGTTAGACCCACAGGTTGGGATATTGTGCACAGAGACATTGCCTCTTCCCCATAACTGATGGCTACCTCCACAATCCATAACCCACAATCACCAATGAGGAGGGTCCCTTTGGAGGGGGGAGGACAGGGAGTACACTAATAATGGTACCAACATGGTTGTTTACACACTGAGTATGTGCATAACTAATAAGCAAATATATATATATAAATGGTAGAAGAACTCATTTCCACCTTGTCTGCTTCATTTCCTGTGTCTGTCTCACTCACTGTGCCCTGTCACCTGGAATCAAGGTTGCACCTGCCTCTGGGCCTTCATGCTTCTTAGTACAAAGTATTCTGATGTCACTTTCTCCATGGAGACCTGTGATGTGGTAACTACCCCTTCTGTGAACATTCCAGCTGCACTCCAAATTCTGGTCCATATTACCTGCTTTTTTTTCTGGTCTCTTCACTCCTGTCTAGATACAGAGGAGACAACAGAGCACCAGAGAGTAGAACCCAAAGGTGGGAGGTAGGCTGGGTTTTTTTCTGAATTGGATAGGAAAACATAAAACAAAATCAAATTTTCTCCTGCTACATTTTCAGTACAGCACAGAACATTTCTGGTAGGAGAGGTATATGTATATATTTTCTCACACACCAAGCAATTCTCCAATGGATACAAATTGAGTGTCTCATAACTTAGTGTAAATATGTACTTAGAGTTAAAATCAGATCCCACATGTATGAATTCAGTCCCACAAGACAATTCTGCAGGTTAGATGTGTCAACCAGAAACAGATTACTCCCAACTACCTGCTTAAAATGAAAGTTCTGGGGCTGGAGATATGGCTTAGTGGTTAAGTGCTTGCCTGTAAAACCTAAGGACCCTGGTTTGAGGCTTGGTTCCCCAGGACTCATGTAAGCCAGATGCACAAGGTGGCACATGCATCTAGAGTTTGTTTGCAGTAGTTGTGAAGGGTAAAGTGGGGGAGGGGAAACTGCAAATTGGTCGTATTCCTATCATAAGGTTTCCTTCTGTCTCCTCTCTCTTGACCCCATTCCTCTGAGGGCCCTCTTCAGTGGTGTATTAGTAATCACCATGGTGCTATGAATGTACAGGTTACTTCCTGTGGGGAGGACAATATGCTGCCTCACAGTACATCTTCCCACATGTGGCTCTTATATTCTTTCCATTCCCTCTTCTGCAATGTTCCCTGAGACTTGGAGGATACAACTAAGTCAATGTTAGTGTTGAGCTTTTAGCAGCTGTTTTGTTTTTTTTTTTCCTTTGATGAGTTTTTTGTGTCTCCTCAGTGTCTACTTCCATCTCACTGGAGAAAGTTCTCAGGCTAGCAGTGAGAGTGGCACCCGTTTAACCTACATTCTTCTATAATGCTTCTTGTCCCTGGCAGATGTGATAGAGATGACTTGTCTTTTTTTCTAGCCATTCTGATTGATGGGTCTCCCCAGTATTCACTGCCACCTATAAAAAGTGGGTTCTAGCCGGGTGTGGTGGCACATGCCTTTAATCCCAGTACCCAGGAGGCAGAGGTAGGAGGATTGCCGTGAGTTCAAGGCCACCCTGAGACTACATAGTGAATTCCAGATTAGCCTGGGCTAGACTGAGACCCTACCTCGAAAAACCAAAAAAAAAAAAAGCGGGTTCTACAACCAAGATTCAAAACAGCATTGCTCAAAAGAAATAAACATACACAATTGAAAGCTTTTTGCTGGGAATAATCTCTCCATTTACACAGAGTCCACTGCAACTTTCACTTTAAAGCACAAATATCGGGACTGGAGAGATGACTTAGCAGTTAAAGGCACTTGCTTGGAAAACCTGATGGGCTAGGTTTGATTCCCCAGTACCCATGTAATACCAGATGCACAAAGTGGCACATGTGTCTGGAGTTCCTTTGCACTGCCTATTCACTCTCTGACTCTGAAGTAAATATTTTTTTTTTAAGAAAACAGTAAATTTTGCCATCTTCTAAATACCTCACATTTCAACACTAGTTGAAATATTCCATGAGAATGAAGATGCAGGAATACTTCAAAAGTAAGTTTTAGTGTTTGAATGAGATGTTGATATTAAGATCTTATCAATATTACTGTTATTCTTTTTATTGTGTGGCCAAATACCTAACAAGCAGCAAAATAAAAGAGGAAGTTTTTACTTTGGCTTGCTCTGCAGTTTGGGGACAGTTCATCATGGCACGGAAGGCTTGGCTGCAGCCGCCTACCACACATGACCAGCAGCTGTACAAATATGAGGCTACGGGAAACATTTCATATTCGTGCCACAACATACTATAAAAATTACAGAAAAATGCTCCCTTCTGCATTTACATAGAAAAAGTCACATGAAATATTAGAGAACAATTGAAGTTGGTTTAACCAGTATAAGATGAACAAATGCAATTTTTACCAGGAATGCACACACATCTTTATTCTCCACATTCAGGAGGCTGAAGTAGCAGTACTACAGTGAGTTAGAGGTGAGCCTGGGGCTACATACTGAGTTCCAGCTCAGAGTGAGACCTGCTTTGAATAAACAAACAAAAACAAAAACAAAAATGTGAATGAGAGCTGGGCATGATGGCCCACTCTTAAATTTTTTTCTTGTTCATTTTTTATTTATTTGAGAATGACAGAGAGAGAGAAAGAGACAGAGAGAGAGAGGGAGAGAGAGAGAGATTGAGAACGGGCGCGCCAGGGCCTCCAGCCACTGCAAACGAACTCCAGACGCGTGCACCCCCTTGTGCATCTGGCTAACGTGGGTCCTGGGGAACCGAGCCTCGAACCGGGGTCCTTAGGCTTCACAGGCAAGCGCTTAACCGCTAAGCCATCTCTCCAGCCCAGATGGCCCACTCTTATTGGTTATTGTTGTTTCTTGGTTTGTCAAGGTACTCACTCTTAGACTAGCCTCAAACTCACAGGATCCTCCTACCTTGGCCTCCTGAATTCTGGGATTAAAGGCATTGGCCACCATACCCCAGCATGAGGACCAGGAGTTCAAGGCCAGCATCCACTACATACAGATTTGGCGCTAAGGTGGAAGACATGAGACTGTCTCAAAAAAAAAAAAAAAGATGAGTTAAACAAAAGCCTGTGAAATAAAAAAGAACAGAAGAATAAACATCTTATGCAATTAGATCCTGTCATAGCATTTCTATACCTGGGGGTCCTCACAGAGGGCCTTTAGATGGAGAGCCCTCACCCCTCGTATTAGCCCATAGAAAATTTAAATAATAGGGGTAAATTTGATTCACTATGATACACATCCACCATGTGAGTAGGCAGCAGATATCTCCCTGCTTGGTAAACTGAGGCCAGGAGAAAGGGTTTCTAAAAGTCATGGGTACACTATTAGGCGGGCAGGAGACTGGGGAAGGACCGAGGGGCCTCTACTCGGATTCTGAAGGCAACCTTGCGAACCTCTCTTCACCTGCCGGTACAGCCACATCCATGCACCTCTTACTAAGCCTTGTATGTGAAGGACACAGACAGACACCGACGGATCTCCCTTCCCAAGACTGCTCCGCTCCAACACCAGCCGATGCTGGGGGCGCCGCCCAGCGGTCATCCAAGGATCCGCCCCGCCCCGCCCCGCCCCGCCCAGGCCCGCCCCGCCCAGGCCCGCTCCGCCCCGCCCTTCCCCTCCCAGGCCCGTCCCCGCCCGCCCCGCCCCGCCCCACTCCACTCCGCTCTGCCCAGGCTCGCCCCGCCCCACTCCACTCCGCCCCGCCCAGGCCCGCCCCGCTCCGCTCTGCCCCGCCCAGGCCCGCCCCGCCCCGCCCCACTCCGCTCTGCCCCGCCCAGGCTCGCCCCGCCCTGCCCCGTCCAGGCTCGCCCCGCCCCACTCCACTCCGCCCCGCCCCGTCCAGGCTCGCCCCGCCCCACTCCACTCCGCCCCTCCCCGCCCAGGCTCGCCCCGCCCCTCCCCGCCCAGGCTCGCCCCGCCCCGCCCAGGCTCGCCCCGCCCCGCCCCGCCCAGGCTCGCCCCGCCCCGCCCAGGCTCTCCCCGCCCCTCCCCGCCCAGGCTCGCCCCGCCCCGCCCAGGCTCTCCCCGCCCCTCCCCGCCCAGGCTCGCCCCGCCCCTCCCCGCCCAGGCTCGCCCCGCCCCGCCCAGGCTCGCCCCGCCCCGCCCCGCCCAGGCTCGCCCCGCCCCGCCCCTCCCAGGCTCGCCCCGCCCCACTCCACTCCGCCCCGCCCCGCCCCGCCCAGGCTCGGGCCCCACTCCACTCCGCCCCTCCCCGCCCAGGCTCGCCCCGCCCCGCCCAGGCTCGCCCCGCCCCTCCCCGCCCAGGCTCGCCCCGCCCCTCCCCGCCCAGGCTCGCCCCGCCCCACTCCACTCCGCCCCTCCCCGCCCAGGCCCGCCCCGCCCCGCCCAGGCTCGCCCCGCCCCGCCCCGCCCAGGCCCGCCGGCCGACTCCAGAGCCCCGCCAGGCCCGCCCCCAGGTGCCGCCCCTCTCCCATCAAATCCCGGCTTCTGGGGCGTCCTCCTCGCTGCGTGCGCACTTTCCCACGGACCCGGAAGCGGTTCGCCGGGGAGGGTCACGGCACGGAGCGTGAGTTTCCCGGTGCAGAGTCAGTCCCGGCTCTCCCTTTCCCGCTCCGCCTCCCTCCAGGCCTCTCGTCCCGGGGCCACCTCCGCTCGAGTGAGCGCCAGGCTCGCGGGCCGCGCGGGCGCCTCCGAGACCGGATTTCCGCTCGGGAGAGGACCCCGGGCCCGGACCGCCGCCGCAGAGCGCATCGGCCCACATCGGGCCGTCCTCGGGCGCTGGCAGTCCGTGGGCAGCGCCTCTGGTCCCCAGCCCCCATGCACCCCACCTCGAGCTGGCCACCAGGGCCAGGCTTGTGACCCAGATGCGGCCTTGCCACTCTGTTCTTTCGCTGCCTTTTGTGGGTAGACGGGTGGGGTGGGGTTGTCAAGAGAAAGAAGAGGGAGACGGAGGAAATGGGAAACTGGAGGCAAGCCCTAGAAGTATGGCGAACTGGAAGATGAGTGAGAGGTTCTCAGGGTGCAAGCGGGAGTCAAGAAAGTCGGAGGTGGGGGCAATAGAGACTGTTAACACTCTCATCTCCAATGGGGGGAAAAGAGAAGTGTTTGCAGACTTGGCAGTCAGACCCAGGTGATGCCTGGACAAGAGAAGACACCGGGTGACAAGAGCAGAGCGGGAAGCACACCTTCCAGGACGCCTGGGAATGTGGGGTGCAGAAAGGACACGGGGGAGCGGAAGAAACAGGGAAGAGGCAGGGAGCTCCGATGTGAGTGGAGGGCATGCGTATTGATTTATAAGACGGGCAGGGAAGGGGAGCAACTACAGGTGAAGCACATTTCAAGAATGGAGAAAGGACAGGACAGGAGAACCAGTAGGAGGGAGAGGAAAGCAAGATGCATGCAGAAGCCCGGAGAAAAGCAAAGCTGGAGATAGGAGTTTACATAGAATGAATGCGGAGGAAGAGAGGGAAACAGTCGTAAAGAAAGGGAAGGGAAGCCTCAGGAGTCAGATAAGTGATGAGTTGATTGCTGACGTGTAATGAAGTTGTGGTATATTGATTTCTCCAGATAATTCAACAGACTTAAAATTTGCTTAAATTACACAAGTGAGGAAGATTGCAAAACTTCTCTACAATGCATGCACATTTTTAAAATCTTTTATTTTTATTAATTTACTTGAGAGAGAGGTAGATAGAGAATGGGTGTGCCAGGGCTTCCAGCCACTGCAAACAACTCCAGACACATGTGCCACCAAATGCATCTGACTGATGTGGGTACTGGAGAATTGAACCATTGCCCTTAGGCTTCACAAGCAAGCGCCTTAACCACTAAGCCATCCCTCCAGCCCTGGCATGTGCATTTTTAAATTAACTGATATTATGCTGGGCATGATGACAGAGCTGTAATTTCAGCATCTGGGAGGCTTAACCCTGTCACAATTAACAAAATAAATAAACTACTGGGGTTAGAGGATAGGAACTGCTTGTATTTCCTATTCATTGGAACATAGTAATGTGACTCATTCAGTTGGTCACTCCTGTCTGTTTTCCTGGAGTGTGATGTGGAGGAATGTTTACATTTTTAAAAAAATATTTTCATTTACTTGAGAGGGGAGAAAGCATGCTAGGGCCTCTTGCTCCTGTGTCACCATTGTGCCTTCTGGCTTTACATGGTTACTGACAAATAGAACCTGTGCCAAAAGACTTTGCAAGCAAGTTCATCTAACCTCTGAGCCACCTCTCCAGACCCATATTTAAATTATTTTTTAAATTTTTTTATTATTATTTATTTATTTGAGAGCGACAGACACAGAGAGAAAGACAGATAGAGGGAGAGAGAGAGAATGGGCGCGCCAGGGCTTCCAACCACTGCAAACGAACTCCAGACACGTGCGCCCCCTTGTGCATCTGGCTAACGTGGGACCTGGGGAACCGAGCCTCGAACCGGGGTCCTTAGGCTTCACAGGCAAGCGCTTAACCGCTAAGCCATCTCTCCAGCCCTTAAATTATTTTTGTTCTCATACTTAAACACCTAAATGTTTGGGGATTTTCCCTCAGCAAGCAATTCTCTGTCAGATACCATCTTAGTGTTCTGTAGTTTACTTCAGATCTGACAAGTCACTCATTACTTGGAGATAGAGTCATATGTTGGTGTGTGTGTGTGTGTGTGTGTGCGCGCGCGCGCGCGCGGTATGTTTGAGACAAGCTGTCATGTTACTCTCCAATTCATTGTGTGGCTGAGAAGGAACTTGAGCTCCTGAACCTATGTTCCACCTCCTGAGTGCTAGGATTACAGACATGCACCACTGTGCCCAAGTTGCTCTCTGTTTCTTTTTGCCACTTCAAAGGGAGAGCGGAGGCAGAGGTGGGAGGTTGGCTAGATTTGCCCCTGTGAGTGATGCTCAACCCTGGCTTCTCATTAGAATGTTGAGGCAGTCTACAAATAGATGTCCTAACCAGAGATGCCCCCTTACCAAGGAATTTCATTTATTTATGCTTTAAAATTAGCAAGGCATAGTGGGGCATATATGTAATCCCAGCATTTGGAAGGCTTTGGCAGGAAGACCACAAATTTGAAGCCTACATATCTCAGACAAAACATCAACAACTTAAAGTGATTCAGTACTATGCTCTTCATTTAGTCACCATGCTCTCTGCATTCCATGTCTGGGGATTCAGATCAATCAGCCAGTGAGCCGCGGCAGGGCAAGGCGTGGCTTGGTCTCTGGTCGTAACAGGAGCTCAGTGAATCCCATACACCCACTGCTGCCAAACATGTGTGCTCTTCACCTGAAGGGGAGCAAGTTTTTTGTAGTTTAAGGCAGTCTCATGAATGCGAATCCTTCATAAAGGGAACAAGTTTTGCAGAAAAGCATCACAGGAGTCTTGTTGGGTGTCCTGCAGGAGACTGAACCTATTACCTCTGCATCTTCAGGCACAGTGGCCAGGAGAGGCCCATCCTCCTCTCTGTATGCTGAGGTCCCTGCTATATATCTGGCTGAATTCAGCATAGAAAGTTGATGTGCTACGAGGCACAGTGCTGTACACCTTGAATCCCAGCACTGAGGAGAATGAAGCAGGAAGATTGGCAGTTCAAGCCCAGCCTTGGAAATGGTTTCGTTTGTTTGTTTGTTTTTATCCTGAACATTAAACAGTGTGCTTCTTTTATCTTACTTTTTTTTAAATTATTTATTTTTATTTATTTATTTGAGAGCAACAGACACAGAGAGAAAGAGGCAGAGAGAGAGAATGGGTGTGCCAGGGCCTCCAGCCACTGCAAAGGAACTCCAGATGCATGCGCCCCCTTGTGCATCTGGCTAACATGGGTCCTGGGAAATGGAGTCTCGAACTGAGGTCCTTAGGCTTCACAGGCAAGCGCTTAATCGCTAAGCCATCTCTCCAGCCCCTTTATCTTACTTTTAATTTTCTTTTTTTATATATATATATATTTTTTTTGAGGTAGGGTCTCACTCTAGCCCAGGCTGACCTGGAATTCACTATGTACTCTCAGGGTGGCCTGGAACTCATGGTAATCCTCTTACCTCTGCCTCCCTTGTGCTGGGATTCAAGGCATGCATCACCATGCCCATGCCTGGCTGTTTGGTTGTTTGTTTTTCGAGGTAGGGTCTCACTCTAGGCTGACCTGGAATTCACTATGGAGTCTCAGGGTGGCCTCAAACAGCGATCCTTCTACCTCTGCCTCCTGGGTGTTGGGATTAAAGGAGTGCACCACCACGCCTGATTCTTTTTTTTTTTTTTTTTTAATATTTATTTGAGAGAGACAGAGAAAGATGCAGATAGAGAGGGAGGGGGAATGGGCGTGCCAGGGCCTCTAGCCACTGCAAATGAACCTCAGACGCCTGCGCCCCCTTGTGCATCTGGCTAACATCGGTCCTGGGGAATGGGGCCTCAAACTGGGTCCTTAGGTTTCACAGGCAAGCGCTTAACTGCTAAGCCATCTCTCCAGCCCTTGTTTGCTTTTTTTTTTTTTTTTTTTTACATTTTATAAAAAGTTTAATATGAAAATGTACATGGCCTGATTTCACATCAATAGTAAAATAGGCCTCTTCAGAAGGGGACATGAATTCCTCTGAAAAGCCACTGTTAAATTCGTTCCAAAGCTTCCAACATGATAATGCCATTTCCTCGTATGACCACCATCCCAATATTATTTTGCTGCCCACTAGTTGCCATTTCCACACATTCATCAATCACAAGATTCATGAAGGGATCAAATCCCCGCAGTATTCCTTGGACATGTCTGCCACCATTTAATTTCAGTGACAACTTCTTGTCTATAAATTTCTTCTGCTCGGGCTGGAGAGATGGCTTAGCGGTTAAGTGCTTGCCTGTTAAGCCTAAGGACCCCGGTTCGAGGCTTGATTCCCCAGGACCCACGTTAGCCAGATGCACAGGGGGGCGCGCATGTGTCTGGAGCTCATATGCAGTAGCTGGAAGCCCTGACGCACCCATCCCCTCCCTTTCTCTCTCTCTCTCTCTCTCTCTCTCTCTCTCTCTCTCTCTCTCTCTGCCTCTTTCTCTCTGTTATTCTCAAATAAAAATTTTTTTAAAAAATTGCTTCAGCTCGGGAGGGTGGGCCTTGCTCATGGCAGCTCATCCGCCCCTGTTTGCTTTTTAAGACAAGGTCTTACTCAGGCTGGCCTGGAACTCACTGTGTTGCCCAAGGTGGCTTGTTTCCTGGGTACCACCATTCCCACCCTATTTTTTTTAATTATTTCACAAATTAAATGATTTAATTATGACATTTCCATACATGCATAAAATATGCTAAACAGCATACTTTTGGCATCTAGGACTCACTTATAAGCACTATGTTACCTGAAGCAGAAGCTGGAAGGAGGAGGAAGAGGAAAGGGAAGGAATCAGGAATGCCTCTTAACCAGGTGAGTGACACTCTACATTGGTTCTTTTCTTAAGTGCTAGGCATGGGAGCTGCTGGCCTCTCAGTGTAGGATCCTACCTGATATGTTGACTCCCACTCACCTGTGTCTTCTTCAGCCCCTCTCATCTCTCTGTGACCCAGTGATGTGGCGCTTGTGAGGTGGCTCTGT
This sequence comes from Jaculus jaculus, assembly GCF_020740685.1. Lineage (NCBI taxonomy): Eukaryota > Metazoa > Chordata > Mammalia > Rodentia > Dipodidae > Jaculus > Jaculus jaculus. Next base: position 17,165,953 of record NC_059115.1, on the reverse strand, counting down.
TTTGCATCGTCCTGAGAAAGGCTTTGCACCCAGACAAGGATTGGAGACAAGCTGTGGGGCATGGATATCCATGTTCTTGACCAGCATGAAGTGTATAGTTACTACATCTAAGTGCCCTGTCGGATCTCTGTAGACATAGATGAAAGAAGGTACACATAGATGTAGTCTGTCACTGTGCACAAAGACTGGATTATGGGGCACAAGAAACCCTTCAGTAGGGAATTAAACTATAGTTTTTCTGAGTCCAGAATCTCAATGACTGGAAGTGGAAAGAACAGTCAGACATACATATAAAGACTTCTGTATTCCATTATGAAGAAATAAGGTCTCTGTAGCCCAGGCTGGCCCCCTGAATGCTGTGGTTTCAGTGAGTGCCAGGCACTGTTATTGTCAATTAGAAAATAAAAATTGACTCGAATGTCTAACAATAGGGTGTGCCTTAAATCTGCCCTACGTGAGATTTGTTCTCTTTTTCTTTCCTTTTTTGTTTGTTTGTGTTTGTATTTTGTACTGATGGGGCTAGAACCCATTGAGGTACATGCCCAGCCATTATTGGAGGAGTTTGAGAACGATTGGTGGTAATCTTTCTTTAAATGCCAACATTTAAGGAATTATTGCAATGAAGGCACCTGTCTCTGGCCTTTAAAAAAAAGAACTTGATAACCTTCATACATATAGACAATATTCCATGATCATAATCCCCTCCTACCACCTTCCCTTTTACCCCTTCTCTACCCACATCCATGGAATGCCTTCTTTCTGACTAGTCTGTCTTGTTTTTTGTCCTGTTATGCCGGTCTTATGTAAGTAGCATCAGCCACTGTGAGGTCATGAACTCCATATCCACTTTGTGTCTAGAAGACAGCATTCATTGTAAGCAGTCCTCTTCTGCCTTTATCTTTTTAACATTCTTTCTGCCACTTCTTCCAAAATGCTGACGCCTTGCAGTTTGTGATGGAGATGTTTCAGTGCTGAACACTCCACTTTCACTTCTCAGCACTATGATGAGTTTTGACTCTCCCAGTGGTTACGGGGAGAGAATCTTCTCTATCCAAAAGTGAGAGTTGCATTAATATATAGGCACAATCATAAGTACTTAGAGGGCAGTTGGGTGAGAAAAATATACCCATTTAGCCAGACAACAGTTGGGCTTTTGTGTTCATGGTCTTTTTGTTTAGAGTGTTTTGATTGCTGTTTCATTGTCTTGTCATATTGTTTTGATCTATTCTTTTTTTACTTATTTTTATTGACAGCTACCAGAATTATAGACAATAAGCCATAATACTTCCCTCCCCCCATTTTCCCTTTGCAACTCCACTCTCCATCATATCTCCTCCCCTCTCATTCAGTCTCTTTTATTTTGATGTCATTATCTTTTCCTCCTGTTATGCTGGCCTTGTGTAGGTAGTGTCAGGCATTGTGAGATCATGGATATCCAAGCTATTTTGTGTGTGGAAGAGCACATTGTAAGGAGTCCCACCCTTCCATTGGCTCTTACATTCTTTCCCTTCCCGCCACCTCCTCTGCAATGGACCCTGAGCCTTGAAAGGTGTGACAGAGATATTTCAGTGCTGAGTCTCCTCTGTCACTTCTCCATACTGTGTTTGCCTTCTGAGTCATCCCAAGGTCACCACCATCTAAAAAGAGGAGCCTCTGTAACCAAAAGTGAGAGTAGCATTAATAAGTGGGTATGAACATTTAACAGAAGTTCTTACCGGGCAGTTTGTTGAGCATAGTATATACATTTAGCCAGACACCAGAAGACGCTACACCCCTAGGCCTCAGGACTGCCCCTGTTGTAGGTTTTCAGTATCAGGTATATATTCCCTTCCATGGAGTAGGCCTCCCATCAAATTAGAGGGCAGTTGGTTTCTTCCATAACAGACATGTGTTGTCTCATTTGGCCTAGTTGGCCAATTATAAGGTTTGCAGTGTCCACTGTTGAGTATCTTCACTGTGATTTTTCTCTCTCCCATTGATGAATGTTGATGGGCCCAATATTGTGCAAGTGAGATCATGAATGCAACCACCACTTTATGACTAAAAACAATCTTCCAAGCACACCCCCCTGTCCTTGGTTCTTACATTCTTTCTGCCTCCTCTTCCACAATGTTCCCTGAACGTTGGAGGGCATAGGAGAGATGTCTCATTGAGTTCCAATCACTCAACTGTCACTTTGGTGAGTTTTGAATCTTCTAGTACTCACCACCATCACCTAAAAGAAGTTTCTTTGACCTAAAATAAAAGCAGCACTAATCTATGGGCATAAACAAAAATTTAGAGGATAATTTGATAGGCATAACATGTTCATTTAGTCAGACAATATCAGTACCTTGTTGCCCAAGGTTTATGAGTTCTGCCATTCAGCCTTTGACTAAGACTTTGATACCAGGCATGAATTCCTTCCCATGGAGCAGGCTTCATATCCTGTCAGATAACAGTTGGTTATGCCTGTAAAAGACAGACTAAGTGTTGCACTTGTAGGCACATCTTGCCTGGCCGGCTTGCTGTGTAGCTCACCAGGTCCATTGCTGATTAAGCCTGTTGATGACTTTTCTCCACGAGCAGTGTACATAGCTCTTTCTAGCACCATGCTAGCACTGTGAGAGCTAGCCAGAAGGAAGGTGGCTTCCAGTTGGGTTCTAGCTTTATTTCTCAGTGTCCGATAGCTGGAGTATGTGGTGCTTCAGTAGGGTCTTACCCATCTATCTCTTGTGGGCAACTCACACTGGCAGTAGTCTGCATAAGGGGAGAAGCAGTCAGGCCTCTGATCAACATCTCACTGGGATGTTTCCCACCACTGATCTTGGAATTCTCAGCAGCCCGTGGCTTCTGGGAGCAGAATTATCCATCTTTGCAGGGTACTTCTACTCAAAGTCTCTTTAAAATCATATTTTTTTAAGTATGGAAAGGTGTCAAGCATTGTATTTTGCATTCAGCAAACAATTTTATCAAATATTCTTTAATTTCACAGACTACATTATGAAACAAGCACAACAGTTTTGCAGTACAGTTTCAAGATGTATACAAATTAGAATACAGAGTTTAACACTTGTGTAACTGACAGTTTGAACTTTAGATTTCCATGTAAAACTTACAATTTCATATATTAGCCAATCTGATAACTTTTTCATAATATGAAAAGGATGAGATGCAGATTTTCACTAAAAAAACTACATAAAATATTTAAAGTAATCATTAAAATTCAGCATTAGAATTTATAAAGATTAGCTATAAAAATATATTGGCAAGTCACTCTTCTTATAAAGGTACCATTCGCTACATTACAAAATAGTCTTAACATAAAACTCCCTCAACTAACTGCTCTATCTCAGAACCTAACAGCCCTTACGTGAAGTTGATTGTAAAATTCTCTTGGAAAGTTTTGGTATGCATTTTTAGAAGGTTTTATAAAAAATATTTTCAGAGCTCTTGTAAACACTTCATTCTATTAAAGCACAAAAGTAATGGGTATCCAACAGCATTTAGGATATAGAATCAAAAAACCAAATCAGAGCCGGGCGTGCTAGCGCACGCCTTTAGTCCCAGCACTCGGGAGGCAGAGGTAGGAGGATCGCCGTGAGTTCGAGGCCACCCTGAGACTCCATAGTGAATTCCAGGTCAGCCTGGGCTATAGTGAGACCTTACCTCGAAAAACCAAAAACCAAAAAAAAAAAAAAAAAAAAAAAACCAAATCAGTATATATTTGTAAAAATCACCTTTACCAGAGTAGGCAAAAAAAGAAAAAAAGAAAAAAAAAACTATTTCAAAGTATCAAACTTTAAAACAGTTCTTTTTCCATTTTTCTGATAAAGAAATAAATGCTACAAAATTATCCCATTTAATTCATGTACCTAGCAAGCCTTTTAGGAAAAGACATTAGAAACAGTTAGCCCATTCTTAAAAATCCTCTGCAGTTCAACAAACTTACTTTTAAAAACTCATGTAAAAAACTTCACAATATAACAGTTATACACAATCAGACCACATAATTTATATATTTAATAATGTATCAAGCTTTATTTTACATTTGTAATTTAGAATTTATTGGTAGAAATAAAATACACATACAACTGAAAAAGGCCAACCCCAAGAAACAGTAAGAAATGCGTACCTACAGGGTAAATTGATTTACAAATTCAATTACTAAATTTCACCTTATATGCCATTTTTGGACTGACGTAGAAAACTTGAACTGCTGAGGTTCACTTCCTGCTTCTTGAGGACGTTTCTTGTGTGCAAAGCCCCCAGTTGTGCCGGCAGCTTCTTAAGGCCATTTGCTACTTCATCCTGTGACCAGGTCTCGTGCATAGCCATTTATTTACCTTTGCATTGCAAAAGCCTAAATAAAAATTAACTTCACTTTTATAAAACTTCACTAAAAAGAAATCCATCTAATTTTTGGGCCAGTCCACAAAAATACTTTCTTTTTAAAAAAAAATCAAACACTTTTATGAGAATAAAGATCTTTCAAAGTTTTTGACTCTTCTATGAGAGTTTTATTTTGATTTTCCAGGACTGCAACTCAATTTTCTAGACATTTGACATACTCTGTCTTCTTTCTTCAACATTCTCAAGCAGCTTCTCTGTTTTTCATCAGTCTTATTTCGCTTTTCAATTGGGGGTCATCTGTCTTAGTTGCCTGAGAGTTAAGAGTGACAGGCGACGTCATCACCACAGCTTGTGGCAGCAAAGTGGCCGATGGTATGTCTGCACATCTCCTGATGCAGTTTGCACAACCATCTGGTTTCTGGGAACAAATATTTGCTGTCCATGAGAGGTCTGTGCATACTGGAGAATCATACCTTGCCGGGGATTGCCTGAATTTGTCATGGTTAAGGTCTGTAGTCCCTGTTCTCCCTCTGTGCCTGGACTGACCAGCAGCAAGGCTCCATTTGGGGCAATGGCAGTGTCCTGTCCGCTGCTGGTCTGATAGGTGGGAGTTGGAACAGACATGGAAGTAACAGCTGAAACTCCAGGATTTTCTCCATCTCCTTTTCTGCTTCGTGTTTCTTCAGAAGAGAGGTCTTTCAAATTTTTTCTGTAAGAAAGGCGCCCTGGTAGGATCCCGTGAGCTTTCTGCGAGGAGCCTATGCTGTCAGGTGAGTCCTGAGATTCTCACTTTCTGATAAAGATGAAACCTGTTGGGCCATATGAGAAATAGGAGCTCCCTGAACTGCCGAACCGGGCTGAGGTGCAGTCTTGGAAGTATCACTCTTGTGTGAATCTTCCATAATCAACTGTGGCCGTCACCCCGCTGCCCGGGGCGGACACGGTCCACTCCCCCACCTGGGTGGACCCGAATTCACTTCCCAGTCCCCCTCTCGCGGCGAGGGCTGCCCCTCTGTCTCCGGATCAGGCGGGTCGCGCAGGGCCACTGGAGAGCTAGCTGTCCCGGGCTGCGCTCCTCCGATCTACACCAGGCCGAGGCAAGGGAGGGGCACAAACTGAGTGCAAGCCTCTAAAATCATATTTTAAAATATGTAACAAAGAAGTAGATCCCTACATGTCTCATTCAGAATATCTTTAATTTTTTTTTAATTTTTATTTATTTGAGAGAGACAGACACAGAGAGAAAGACAGATAGAGGAAGAGAGAGAGAATGGGCGCGCCAGGGCTTCCAGCCTCTGCAAACGAACTCCAGACGCGTGCGCCCCCTTGTGCATCTGGCTAACGTGGGACCTGGGGAACCGAGCCTCGAACCTGGGTCCTTAGGCTTCACAGGCAAGCGCTTAACCGCTAAGCCATCTCTCCAGCCCTATCTTTAATTTTTTGATAACCACTCCTCCACCCACCTCTCCTGACCCTACTTAAGCCTTTCCATCCCCAATATTCTATCTGATGATTTCTTAAAGTATGTTCTAACATTTTATATATTTTATTTTATTATTCTGTTAAATTAATAGATAAACTATAAAATTTCCAGACATTTTGTTATGGTCTTACTAGTCAAATAAATTTACAAATTCTGCTTATTGCCTAATATCTAAATTTAAATTAATGACGCTAATTTTGAATGTGGGCACTATACAAACTAAAATTCTAAGTTTGTATTTTATATTTATGTTGTATAATTTTTTTTGAGAATAGGAGTGCTGAAGATTGACCTCGGGCCTCATGCATGCTAAACATGTACTATACCACTGAGCTACGTCGGCAGTCACCAGGTTGTTCCGTTGTTAATATACAATAATGTTTGCAAGCACAATGCAGTAAAATTTATACATTCGGGGCTGGAGAGATGGCTTAGCATTTAAACGCTTGCCTGTGAAGCCTAAGGACCCGGGTTCAAGTCTCCATTCCCCAGGACCCACGTTAGCCAGATGCACAAGGGGGCGCATGCGTCTGGTGTGCCCATTCTCTCTCTCTCTCTCTTTCTCTGTCACTCTCAAATAAATAAATAAAAATAATAAACAAAAAAAATTTTAAAATATATACATTTTGTTGTCCTAAACATTCTGAAGTACATATGAGGAAAACATGAGGATTGAAAATACCATTGGGAAATACATGTAATTGAAACAATTCTCATGTCAGATTAGTGTATACATGTGATGTGTGTCATGCATGCATGGATATGTAAGCAGATGGCCTTTTTAAAAAAATCATTTATATATTTACAAGCAGAGAGAAAGAAAGAAGAGAGACAGACAGAGAGAGAATGGGCACACCAGGGCCTCTAGCCACTGAAAATGAACTCCAGACACATGTGCCCCTTGTGCATCTGGCTTACATGAGTCCTTTGGCTTCACAGGAAATGCCTTAGCTGCTAAGCCATATCTCCAGCCCCGCAGGTAGCTTTTTAAAGTGAAAGATTTATACATTCTGAGTAGAAGCTAGAGAAGTGTGGTTTTAAATTTCTGCCAGTGAAATTTTTCTGTGGTTTTAGTTTGCATTGTCTTGTCATGTTGACACCATTGGCCGTCAGTGCTCACCTGAACCTTCAACCCTTGTTGCCTTACAGGAAGTTGAGGGGAGGCTGAAAGTTTCAGCCCTCTAATCCTGCCTTGGTCATTCTGGTGCCCAGGCCTCTTCCTGAAGCTGTCTGTTGGGCTTCCATCAACTTAGCAAACAAAACCATCCTTACCACTCTAGAATGGCTACATAGCTGCATGTTTGTAACTAAGCAAAACCCTAATATTTATTTCATATCACAACATGGATATAAATTGCTCACTTCAGTTGAATCTAATCCTTACATTTATCTCCTTTTCTCATCTTTTTGTAAGGAGCATATTTGTATGCATGGTTAAAGGTGTTTGTTTCTTTTTAGGGACAGTTGACATTCAGTGATGTAGCTGTAGAATTCTCCCAAGAGGAATGGGAATGCCTAGACCCTGCACAGAGGGCATTGCACAGAGATGTGATGCTGGAGAACTACAGCAACCTGGTCTCTGTGGGTGAGGAAGACTTCCTCTAGAAATGGGGATCTATTGTGTGTCTTTGTATTTTTCCTTCTGTGCTTCTGGTGAGCCACATTGTCTCCCTCTCATTCTTTACTGGACATGAAATCTAAGACATTTCCACATACTAGGCAAGCACTCTACCAGTGAGCTTGTCCCCAACCCTCAATGCAGACTTTGCTTTCTTCTTTTTGTTTTTTATTTATTTTTTATTTATTTGAAAGAGACATACAGAGAGAAAGAGGCAGAGAGAGAGAATGGGCATGCCAGGGCCTCCAGCCACTGCAAATGAACTCCAGACGCATGTGCCCCCTTGTGCATCTGGCTAACGTGGGTCCTTGGGAATTGAGCCTTGAACCAGGGTCCTTAGGCTTCACAGGCAAGCACTTAACCACTAAGCCATCTCTCCATCCCCTTCTTTTTGTTTTATGCCTGGAACTCACAATCTTTCTGCCTCAGGCTCCTAAGTGCTGGGACTACAGGCATGTACATTCACATCTCATTCATGACAGATTTCTGCTTGTTTGTTTGTTTGTTTGTGATAGAGTTTCACTGGTTGGCCTGAACTCACTTTGCAGCCCCATGCTAACTTCAGACTTAGGATAGTCTTTCTACCTCAGTCCCAGGTGCTGAGATTATAGGTGGGACCTACCACCTTAGACTTTTTAAAATGTCCAATTCCTTGTTTTCTTTCTCTAGTCTTTTGATTTAGTGGGTTTTTTCTTTCTTTTTTTTTGTGTGTGTGTATGTGTGTGTGTTAGTGGACATGTGTACGTGTGGAAGTCAGATGACAATTTTTGTGTTGCTCCTCAGGAGCACTGTCCACGTCTTCATGAGACAAGTCTTTCATTATCTTGGAGCTCATCAACTAGTCTAGACTGGCTGGCCAATGAGCTGCCAGGATCTTATGTCCATCTTTCTGGCACTGAGATAATAAGCATGTCTTACCATGCCTGGCTTCTTATGAGTTTTGGTGATTGAACTCATGCTTATAAACCATGCATTTTACTTACTGAACTATTGCTACAACCCTGACTGAAAAAGAACTAGGTGTCCACATATTAGCTTTCTGAAGGTGGCAATGAGTGATGAATTTGAAAAATTCTAGATTTTTTTTTAGACCTATATTTTTTTCCCAAGATCTATGTTTTTCTAGATCTATCTGCAGTGTCTTCTCCACATAAAAAATGCCTTTCTATTTTACAAACAGGAATCTCTCTTCCTAACCTGAATGCTATTGCCATGTTGAAACATATGAAAGAGCCCTGGACTGTGGAAAGTGAAGAGAAAGTAAAAAGAAACAAAAGTGAACAAGAAAGTGCTAAAGGTACGAGTGCAGATAACTCAGCCCAGGTGGGCAGAGTGGAAGCGGCACCTTTCTTTTTGGGAAACTCTACAAATGGAACGTTTTTGTGAATATACTATATGCTCTAAAAGGAAATTATGTTTATGTGTTCTTATGTATGTTTGTGAATATTTGGTATGTGTGCATGTAGAGTTCAGTAAGGAAAGTAGAGATCAGACAACAAACTCAGATATTATCATTAGGAATGTCATACATCTTTTTTTTATTTCTATTTATTTTGAGAGAGTCTCTCATTGGCCTAGGGCTCACCAATTAAGTTAGATTGGCTTGCCTTCAGGTTCCAGGGAATTTTCCTATCCCCAATCTCCCCAGTGTTGGGATTAAAAACTCATATCATCATGCCCAGTTTTTATTTTTCTTGAGTTCTGGGAATTGAATTCAGTCTTACATTACCAACTGAACGATCTTTTGAAGAGGTGAAATGTAATTAAAGCATTTAGGCAGTTAGGTATGCTACCATCAACACATTCTTGTGTGTCCACTAGAAGCCTCCCTAGGGCTAATTGAACAGAAGTCAGAATCATGCACTTAAGTCTCCAAAACGGGAAGCTAAATAAACAAACTTGTTTTCTTTAGACATACATTACTCAGCATCCTTTTGTATGTGTATGTGTGTGCTTTTTTTCTTCTTCTGGTGTTGGAGATTGAACCTTGGCCTGGCATGTGCCGGGTGAGTGCTCTAACCTGAGCTGCTTTTCAGCCTGTGTTTTTATTTTTTTAATCCTTTGTTATAGCAACAGAAAGCAGACAGTCTAGTATAGTTGCCAAGGACATATAACAAGGTAACACCCCCACAGTAAATGTTGCTTTTAAAACCTTGCTATCTATACACAAAAGAATGAAATGGAACTTTTATTATTTTTTTCTGATTTGTTTTTATTTCTTTATTAGAGACAGAGGGAGAGAGAAAGAGAGAGTGAGAACAGGTGTACCAGGGCCTCTAGCCACTGAAAATGAACTCCAGACCCATGTACCACCATGTGCATCTGGCTTACATGAGACCTGGAAAATCAAACCTGTGTCCTTAGGCTTTGCAGGCAAGTGTCTGAACCACTAAGCCATCTCTCTAGCCCCTATTCTTTTTTTTTTTTAAAGATTTATTATTTATTTATTAGAGAGAGAATGAGAATTGGTGTACCAGGGCCTCTAGCCACTGCAAATGAACTCCAGGCCCATGTACTACCATGTACATCTGGCTTATGTGGGACCTAGAGAATCAAACCTAGGTCCTTAAGTTTCACAGGCAAGTGTCTTAACCACTATGCCATCTCTCCAGCCCTGAGCTTTTATTCTTTTAAAACAAGTCAGCTCCACAGAAGCCAGGTGTGGCGGCCTGTCCCTTTGGTTGCAGCTACTTAGGAAGTTGAGAAGGAAAGATCACTTGATCCCATGAGTAAGAAGCCAGGTGTGGTGGCCTGTTTTTTCATCCCTGCTACTTAGGAAGTTGAAATAGTAACATCACTTGATTCCCATGAGCATTAGATCAGCCTACACAACATAGAAAAACCCTCCTTGAAAAGACATGGATTAGACCCTGTAAAAGTACTATGAAAAATACTTCCGACAGGGCACTAATATCCAAACTGTATAAGAATCAGACCCAATTTGGCATGAAAATAGCCTAATTGAAAATGGTAAAAATACCTTAATACCTTCCAACCCCAGTGCTAGGGTTCAAACCTATGGCCAGCAAAACAAGCACTACACCAATAGCTATGTCCTCAGCCCATTAGAGATAATGTGATGTTTTTTTTTTTCTTTTATTTATTAGGATTCCAGTCTTTCTATGTTGACCTGTATTCCTAAGCCTAATGAGTACCTAAGATTAGAGGTATCCTTAGCAAACATTTATTGTAAGAAAATATTGGAAAGTGCAACAGATACATTAGAAAATACTCAACATCTCTAACCATTATAGAAAGTAAATGTAAGCTCAAATGAAATACCACCTTCCACTAATCAGAACATTTATTGTGTAAAAGGTAAGTATTGACATGGATATGTGGAGGAAAAGGAACATTGTATAGTGTTCGTGAGAACGTAAATTTGGGGCTGGAGAGATGGCTTAGTGGTTTAGACACTTGCTTGTGAAGCCTAACAACACATGTAAGCCAGATGCATAAAGTGACGCATGAGCACAGGTTGTGCATGCGCACTAGATGCATAAAGTGACGCATGAGCACAGGTTGTGCATGCGCACTAGATGCATAAAGTGACGCATGAGCACAGGTTGTGCATGCGCACTAGATGGCTCATGCATCCCCCCCCTTCTCTCTCTGTCTCCTGTTCTGATAAATAAAAAAGAATGTAAATTATTATTCATTAATAGAAAAATATATATAGGCTCCTGAGAAAAACTATAATTACTGTATAATTTTAGAATCCAGCTTCCAGTTGTATATTCAGAAGATTTGGGATCATTATGTCTTTAGGTAGATATAGTCAAGTATTCATTGTAGCATTATTCTCATCATTCAAGTTATGTAATTAACCTATGTGTCCATTAACATGATTGGATTAAAACCAGGTGGTACATGTATTGGAATATTATTTGTCCTTCAAAAGTAGGAAATTCAAAAAAATGGTAGGAATTTCTGCAGGGCATGGTGGTACACACCTTTAATCCCTGCACTTGGGAGGCAAAGAGGTAGGAGGATCACCATGAGTTCAAGGCCCCCTGAGACTACCTTGAAAAAACAAACAAAAACCAAAGTTCTGTTTGCAACAATGTATATTGCCCTGGAGAACCTTTTCCTAGACAAAAAAGCCAGGCAGAGAAGTATATTTTACTTTGCTTAACACAATACTCTCTAGCTCTGTTTTCCTGTAAATGATAAAATTTCATTCTTTATGGATGAATAACATTCCATTGTGTGATTATCATATTTTCTTTATCCATTAATCTGTCAACACAAGCTAATTCCATTATTATTGACATAAAGCTTCACAGTTTTGTGTAGACTCTAAACAAACTAAACTACAAGCAGAGAACAGAATGATGGTCACCAGAGGTTCATAGATGGGGATAAATGAGTTATTTGTCAGTGAGTAAAAAATATTAATTGAAAAGTAGGAGCAACTGACAAGGTCATAGATTATTTGAAACTAGACTTTCTAACTAATTTCAATTACACATACCACCTTTTTTAAACAATACTATTTTATGTTATTAAAAATTGACTTTTATGGTCTGGAGAGATGGCTTAGTGGTTAAGGGCTTGCCTGTGAAGCCTAAGGACCCCGGTTCGAGGCTCATTTCCCCAGGTCCCACGTTAGCCAGATGCACAAGGGGGCGCACACGTCTGGAGTTCGTTTGCAGAGGCTGGAAGCCCTGGCGTGCCCATTCTCTCTCTCTCCCCCTATCTGTCTTTCTCCCTGTGTCTGTCACTCTCAAATAAATAAACAAATTTTTTAAAAATTGACTTTTATGGTGCTGAAGGTTCACCAGTCAACTCAGTATAAGTATTAGTTTTGTTAAGAAATTCTTCAATGTGTAATTAGAACCATGTTATTTTATATTTTATAGATATCTCCCCTGAACATACAATTAAAGAATTCTCACCAAAATGGGTCAGTGATACCAGAGAAATATCCAAAACAGTGATACTAGAAAGACATAAAAGTAATGGCATTAAAGAGTTTTGCTTCAGGAATGTCCAGAAAAATATACATGACTTTAAGTTTAAATTGAAAGCCAGCGCAGGAAATTACAAAGCGATGCTTGTGATTCATAAAGAACATCTAACTAGTAGAAGAAATCAAGGTAGTAGAAAGAGTACAGAAAACAAACTTATGAACAACTGGCTTGAATGTGTTGAGTCTCACCTACCTGAACTGCATATATGTCAGTCTGAAGGGAAAAGTGATAATGAAATTGAGAAGTCTATCAACAATAGCTCTACAATTTTACCATCTCAAAGAATTCCTTCTAGTGTCAAGACCCACATTTCTCATGAGTATAGGGATAACTTACACTCATTACTCCCACAAAGACAGAAGGGACACAGAGAAAAGCCTTATAAATGTAATGAGTGTGGCAAGGTCTTCAGTTATACCTCTTCACTTGCACATCATCGGCGAATTCATACTGGAGAGAAGCTTTACAAATGTATTGAATGTGGTAAGGCTTTTTTCAGACGTTCCTATCTTTTGGTACATGAAAGACATCACACTGGAGCAAAGCCTTACAAATGTAATGAGTGTGGCAAGGTCTTCACTCAAAATTCACACCTCACAAGTCATCGGAGAATTCATACTGGTGAGAAACCATATAAGTGTAATGAATGTGGCAAAGCATTTAGTGTTCGTTCAAACCTAACTAATCATCAGGTCATCCATACTGGAGAAAAGCCCTACAAGTGTAATGAGTGTGGCAAGTTCTTCAGTCAAACCTCAAGCCTTGCGATTCATCGTAGAACTCACACTGGAGAGAAACCTTACAGATGCAATGAGTGTGGAAAAGTCTTTAGTTCCCATTCAAACCTAAATACTCACCAGATAATCCATACTGGAGAAAAGCCCTACAGATGTTCAGATTGTGGCAAGGTCTTTACTCAGAATTCTCACCTTGCCAATCATTGGCGTATCCATACTGGAGAGAAGCCTTACAAGTGTAATGAATGTGGCAAAGCCTTCAGTGTGTACTCAAGCCTGACTACCCATCAGGCAATTCATACTGGAGAAAAACCTTACAAATGCAATGAGTGTGGCAAGGTCTTCGCTCAGAATTCACACCTTGCAAGTCATCAAGGGGTTCATACCGGGAAGAAACCCTACAAGTGTGAAGAATGTGGTAAAGTCTTCAGTCAGACTTCAAACCTTGCAAGACATTGGAGAGTTCATACTGGAGAGAAACCTTACAAGTGTGATCTGTGTGGCAAAGCCTTTAGTGTACGTTCAAGCCTCACTTCTCATCAAGTTACTCATACTGGAGAAAAACCTTATAAGTGCAATGAATGTGGCAAGGTCTTCAGTCAAACTTCAAGCCTTGCAATTCATCAGAGAATTCACACTGGAGAGAAACCTTATAGGTGCAACCACTGTGGAAAAGCCTTTAATTCACATTCAAACCTTAATACCCATCAGGTTATCCACACTGGACGAAAACCTTATAAATGCCAGGAATGTGGCAAGGTTTTCACTCAGAATTCACATCTTGCAAATCATCGAAGAACTCATACTGGAGAGAAACCTTACAAGTGTAATGAGTGTGGCAAAGCCTTCAGTGTGTACTCAAGCCTGACTACCCATCAGGCAATTCATACTGGAGAAAAACCTTACAAATGTGATGAGTGTGGCAAAGTCTTCACTCAAAATTCACACCTGGCAAGTCACCGGAGGACTCATACTGGAGAAAAACCTTACAAGTGTGATAAGTGTGGCAAAGCCTTTAGTGTGCGTTCCACCCTAACTACTCATCAGGCAGTCCATACTGGAGAAAAACCTTACAAGTGTGATAAGTGTGGCAAAGCCTTTAGTGTGCGTTCCAGCCTAACTACTCATCAGGCAATCCATACTGGAGAAAAACCTTACACTTGTAATGAGTGTGGCAAGGTCTTCAGTCGAAGTTCCAATCTTGCAAGTCATCAGAGAACTCATACTGGGCAGAAACATAAGTGAGTGTGGCAAGGTACTTAGGCACAGTGCACTCCTTGCATAGTATCCAAGAATTAGTTATTAAGAGCCTTTGTAAATGCAATAACTATAGGAATTCACCAAGAGTTCAACACCGCTGGTTGTAGTATTACACACAATCCAGCTGGGCCTACAAAGTGAAATCCAGACTTTAAAAAATAAAACAAAATAAGAGCTGGGTATGGTGGTGCACACCTTTTATCCCAGCACTCAGCAGGCAGAGGTAGGAGGATCTCCATGAGTTCAAGGCTACCCTGAGACTACAGAGTGAATTTCAGGTCAGCCTGAACTAGAGTGAGACCCTACCTCAAAAAAAAAAAAAAAAAAAAAAAAAAAACAGTGTCCTTACTACAGTGACATTCATAAATGTAAACCAGAGTCTTTATTCTAATGCTCAACTTGCTAAATGCCAAAACACACACTTTTAGATGTACAAGGTGGTGCGTGTATCTGGAGTTCATTTGTAGCAGCACGATGCCCATTCTCTCCCTCCCTCCCCCCCCTTCCTCTCTCAAATACATAAAATAAAAACAAAATACACATTTTTGATGAAACCATGTAAATGGAATGTACTTACTGAGACTGTCATCTGTCTATCATCTGGTAGATGAGACTTAGTCTTCATTATTAACCTTCATTGTCACAGTTTATGGAATAATTATTTTAGAGAATGAATGCCAGTCAAGTTAGAACCATGTATGTAAGTGTGAACATTGCAAGATTAAAAAATCTTGCAGGTTATAAATTATTCATTTTTGAAGGTATTTTTGAGAAAGCTACTTTGCTATTGGTGATTTTCAGTCTCAACATAGAAATCTGTTAATACATTATCTTCATTACATTTTTTTTTTCATTGTTTTCTCTGGGTGAAAGAGGATGAAAGGTCTCAACTCATTAGGTAAGAATCATTTCTTTCGGATTTCTAGGAAGAATTCTTCTACCCTTTAAAATTAGGTACTGCCTAAATTAGCATTTGGAAGGCAGAGGATCATAATGTAAAATCATCATGCTAATTGTGGATTGGGACCCTTCTAAGTTATGACAGTTTGTAGGACAGAAATGATGTACCAGCCTATTATGAGGTACATACTGCAAGTAAATGGAATGAGAGTAATAGGCTACTATGGGCTGCCTATTTGGCTTGAAAATTCAAATGAGAGTTGGGGAGATGGTTCAGTAATCAGAGGTACTTGTTTGCAGAGTCTGATAACCTGGATTCAGTCCTAACCACCTACAAAGCCAGACACACCAAAGTGGCACATTGAATCTGTAGTGACAAGAAATCCTGTTATGCCCAAACACATGCATGGAAATAGGTGCCACCTATATTGAATGAGAAGTTTTTACATAGCAAAGATTGGGGAATGGTCTTATTTTTAGAATTGAAGAAACATGGGAAATTTAAAAGACCTAGGATATGTTTTATGGGGTGTGTGGCTCAGTGGTAGATTGCTTGTCTAGCATATATGGAGTCCTAAGTTGACTACCCAGCAGGACCAAAAAGAGGAGAAACAAGCATCAGCATTTTCCTTAGGGCAATTATGTTTAACTGCTCATGTTAAACTTTGCTAGCCTCTGCTATACTGAAAGATGTATCATTGATGTTAAGGCTTCAATTCATAAAACTTTAGCTTTTTTGTTGCTACAAATGATTTATATTTTCTTCTGTGTATATAGTCATATTTCAGTACAATACTTTTTAACAGGCAATGCCAGTCAAATGTTAAACACAAGGTTGAGAGCTCTAGACTGAAATAAAATGCCATAGACTTATTAACCTATGATTGTGTTTTTCACTGGACTCAATTCTTCCCACACTCATAGGATACTTGTGTAGATTATAATGAAACCACACAGAAGTGCATTTTCAGAGCCAATTTCTTGTTGAGAAATAGGCATTATGTTATATTTCTATATGGCAGAGAGAGAATGGTTGCACCAGGGTCTTTTGCCAATGCAAACAAATTCTAGATGCATGCACCACTTTGTGCATCTGGCATTATGTGGCTACTAGGGAATTGAAACCAGGCCAACAGGCTTTTCAGGCAAGATCCTTTAACTACTGAGGAATCTCCCCATGGTATTGCCAAAATGAAGAATTCATTTGTTATATGTAGAACATTAAGCACTGCTTGAACCATAAAGAAAACTTAGGAAGTAATGTGAATAGAAAATGCAAGTATTAGCCGGACATGGTGGCATATGCCTTTAATCCCAGCACTTGGGAGGCAGAGGTAGGATTGCTGTGAGTTCAAGTCCACCCTGAAACTACATAGTGAATTCCAGGTCAGCCTGAGCTAGAGTAAAAACCTACCTCGAAAAATGAAAATAAAGAAAATGCAAGTATTTTTGAGGGGAGAATAGTAATCATTTGTCATCACAATAGTGAAACATCTCACTGCAGCACACCTTCACTCTGAATGTACATGTTGGTATCTGAAAAGACAGTGGCTTCTAGGCATTTAATAGTATCTACCACAGGAAATATAGATGAACTTTTGTGGATCTTCCTCTTTGCATTTCTATCTCATTTCCATGACCTCCAACAAAGTGTTTTATCCCACTCTCCTACAATTTTGTTTAACCTTTCTCTACAGAAGCTTTCAGCATGCCCTCTTGTATGTGTCTGTTACTTTCGTTGCTATGACAAAATGCCTTATCAGAAGGAGCTAAATAAAGGGTTTAGTTTCAGCTTTTAGTTTTGAGGAGAATTCTTACATTGATGGGGAAAGTGTGGCAGGAGCAGGGGTAGGGGTCATATTAGCAAAGAAGTAGAGTATGGCAAGCAGAGCTGGGCTCATGTCCCACCCTCAGTGACACACTTCCTCCAGCAAGGTTCCATATGGAAGTTTCACAAACCTCACAGCTACCAACCTTTGGTTACGCACTCAAACCTATGAGTCTATAAGAGGCATTGTACATTCAAACCATCACAACATGTATTTCTGTCTCCTTTACCTGCCTGTATTCCCTATTCCCCCTCCAGTTCTGATGCCCCAGATCACTCAAGTTTTCTCCCTGCTTTTCCTGTGTTCCTTGTCACTGCTACTTTTCCTACACATTTCTTTGTTTTCCATTGCTGAAGTGCTTCTTGCCTTTCCTATTTCTATCTCAGGTATAGTTTCTTCAACTTGTTCCCCTACATCTCTAGAGAAAGCTGAACTGATAGCACTGACCAAGTCTCTGATATTGGGAAAAGACAAGACAGTAAATGTCTACCCAGGCAGCCATTATGCCTTTGCCACGGCACATGTACATGGGGTCATCTACTTGGAGTGGGGCCTATTAACAGCAAAAGGTAAACACATTAAAAATAAAAAATGTAATTCTGGACTTATTGGCTGCCATTTGGGCACCTGCTAAAGTGGCTATAATCCTTTGGGTCATCAGAAAGGGGAGACCACAGAAGCAAGAGGGCACAGACTGGCAGACCTAGCAGCAGAGTGCTGCCTCTCATCATCGGCCAGATTGTCTGGTCACCCTCCTGGCATCTACTCTTCCTGAGTGACCAATGTACATGGAACAGGACCTACAGCTCACCTCTCATCTGATAAAGGAACAGACTCTCACAAGGATGGTACCAACTGGAGGATGGACAACTGTTGGCTGCCCCAAGCCCTAGGGCAGAGGCTGGCTAGCAACTACATGAACTAATAAGAAGAGTTTTTCTTCCCAGGAGTGGACTCAATCATCATGTACATCACTACCCGCTGTCAGGCCTGCCAACAGACAAATGCCTCCTCTGGTAAGGTACCACCCATGGGGGTAAGAGATCAGGGAACAAAGCCAGGTAGATATTGGGAAGTTGATTTCATAGAGGTAAAGCCAGATCAATGTGGATTTGTACTTCTTCAGCTGTCATAAATGCACTATGCTTACAATATATTCTTGATCCACTTACATTGTCATGGAAGGTCTTAGGAAGACAGGGAAGGGGCTGCATGTAGATATGGCATTGTCAGGCTCTTTCAGATGTCAAAAGACAAGTAAAGCCTTTTGTGTCAGGTCCTATGGCCTCATGCCTTCTGTGGTCTTTAAACTTATAGGGTGAATTTTTCCATTATTTTAAAGATGGTTGGCATTTTCTCATAGTATTGGTGATTACAGTGATGATGGTAGAGGCATGACTTTTGGGACAAGAAAGGATAATGACTCTCTTTGGGCCTAAAATGGGAAGTCAATTATCTAAGGAATACTAGAAGCACATGTGTTCAGCTTGGTGAGGTGAAAAGAAGGGTCCCTCACTATCTTACCTTCTAATGAGAATGTAGTGCAAGAGAAAGAACTGTACTAGCTCAGGCAGAATAATGTGCTATATTAGTGGTTCATTCTATCTCTGATATCTACACAAGAAGATGGCATAAGATCCCCTCTTAACACAGAGCCAAGATTTTTTCAGTTCATATGGTTGTCTGCTTGGTAAACCTCAGTGGCTGAGTATTTGCCTTGGGTTCAATAAGAAGCATGCTAAAACGGGGCTAGAGAGATGGCTTAGTGGTTAAGGAGCTTGCCTGCAAAGCCAAAGGATCCCAGTTCAATCCCCCAGGACCCACATAAGCCAGATGCACAAGGGGGTGCACACATCTGCAGTTTGCAATGGCTGGAGGACCTGGTGTGCCCATACTCTCTCTCTCCCTATTTCTGTATCTCTCTCTAAAATAAATAAATAAAAATAAAATATTTTTTTAAAGCATACTAAGACAAGAAAGTTAAGCTCATGTGGTTGAACAGTTATCACTGATCAGGAACCTGGTATAAAAAGCAAGGGAAGTCAGATGTCGTAGTGCATGCCTTTAATCCCAGCATTCAGGAGGCAGAGGTAGGAGGATCACCAAGACTACATAGTGAATTCCAGGTCAGCCTGGGATAGAGCAAGATTCTACCTCCAAAAAACAAAAAAAAAAGCAAGGGAATGAGCCCTGTTATTACACTATATACCAGCAAGAGTCACTCTGAAGCTCCCAAATTCTCTGTTCTCTTCAAATATCACTTAGGAAGTTTAGAGAAAATAGCTGAATATACTTGGGAATTAGGGATACAGGCCATCTCAGACTGCTTGGTATCAATAACCCAAATCACTCCAAGGCTTGTGAGTTGTCTCGACTTACAGGGTCATAGTGTTTTATGTTATGACCCCGTGCACTGAATGATGTTACCTGGAGAATATGGATTCCTTATCTCTTAACTCTGCCTCAGTGTAACATTCAGTCTTAAATCTCGCCTATTAAAATCTTCTCACCACACTTGGGTACAATTCTGAGTCCATCATTAATCTTGCACCCCACTCTAGCATCCTTTCCATCCTGTATTGGGTCCTTAGGAATGTAAGGTAGGCATGTCTCCTGGAAGCACAGTTTGGTTCACTGAATGGTGATGATTATGATTTTGGTTTTTCTAGGTAGGGTTTAACTCTAGCTAAGGCTGACCTTAGCTAGAGTAGCTACGTAGTCTCAGGGTGGCCTCAAACTCACAGTAATCCTCTTACCTCTACCTCCCAAATGCTGGGATTAAAGGCATGTGCCACTATGCCCAGCTCAGCTCTTCCTATCTTTTTACTTGTAGAGAGAGCAAGAGAGAGAGAAAATTGGCACGTCAGGGCCTCAGCCACTGCAATCAAACTCCAGACACTTGAGCTTGCCTCATCTTTGTGCACCTGGCTTATGTGGAATCTGGAGGGTCAAACATGGGTCCTTAGACTTTGCAAGCACCTTAACTGCTAAGCCATTTCTCTAGCCCTTATTCTTGCTGAATCAGCTGAAAATCTACTGGCTTCATTCTGTTTGACTGTTTAATCCCCAGATAGTATCACTGTCTTTGGAAGATTCTGGAACCTTTAGGAGGTGGAGACTTGCTTGGATAAAGTGGGTCCTTGGGGGTGGGGGTTGTTATCTTATAGTCCAACACAACCTTATGTTTTCTACTTCCTATGTTGTGATGTGATGTTGGCTTCCTGCTTCTGTCATGCCATCCCTGTCATGTTGAAACTTTCCTTCACAGCTACACACTATATTAAATCTTCTCCCTTCCATAAGCTGGTTCTGGTAGGGTATTTTGTCCCAGCAATGACAAAGTAACTAATACAGAAATGGATAAACAAGGAGATGGAGTCTTTGATGTAATTAATCTTACTATGTGGTTCCTAAGCTTTTAGAACTGGTTTGCAGGAGGAATGTGAAAAATTTTGGAACTTTTGAGTAAAAAAGCCTTACCACACTGTAAGGAAAGGTTAATGGGCCATTCTCATGGGAGTTTGGAAGAGCAGGAAGGCTGAGAGAATGTGTAGTCCTCATATTTTTCAAAGGGAGACAAACCCATGGGAGTGAGCTACAGGCAGTTCATATAATATTCTGGCAAAGAAACTAGGTACATTCTGTCAGTGTCCTGAGAAGTTAAATTAAACTGAATTTTTTTCTTTTAAAAAAATATTTATTTGGGCTGGAGAGATGGCTTAGCGGTTAAGTGCTTGCCTGTGAAGCCTAAGGACCCCGGTTCGAGGCTCAATTCCCCAGGACCCACATTAGCCAGATGCACAAGGAGGCGCATGCGTCTGGAGTTCCTTTGCAGTGGCTAGAAGCCCTGGCGTGCCCATTCTCTCTTTCTCTATCTGCCTCTTTCTCTCGCTGTAATGTCACCTTCAAATAAATAAATTTAAAAAAAAAATATTTATTTGCCAGCAGAGAGAGAAATAGAAGATAGACAGACAGAGAGATACTGGGCATTCCATGGCCTCCAGCCACTGCAAACAAACTCCAGGTACATGTGCCCCTTGTGCATCTGGCTTACGTGGGTCCTGGGGAATTGAACCTGGGTCTTTTGGCTTCACAGACAAATGCCTTAACTGCTAAGCCATTTCTCCAGCCCTAAATTGAATTTTAAAATTATGGGCTAATGTGTTTGATGGAAGAAATTTCGAGGCAGAATAGTGTTGAGCCTGTGGCATGGCATTTCTCAGCTACCCATATGTGGCTTATATGGAAGAAAACAAAATTCAAAGTACAAAGATGAAAAATTTTGACTTTGGAATAAGGAGAACTGTGATCAAGTTTAAAGTCCCTCCTAGAACTCAGAACCCTTTCCCGCTTTCTCTTTGTTCTGAGTCCTGCTAGCATCACGACTGGCATTAAATAAATACCATACCCCCAATAAAATATCTTCACATTACAGCCTATCTGTAATTGATAAGGAGATAAATGCTATTAAAGGGAAATATATTGCTGTGCATTGGCACAATAGGAAAGATGCCCTGTGTACAAGAACCAACACATTAATGCTGTAATATAATAAAAACACAAGTTCTTGTGAAGGAAAGCAATGCTTGATCCCAATCTGAAATCTGAAGTTGGCAACACTGCCCATGTGGTATTGCGGTAGAAGGCCTGAAAAAAATGTATGATGGAGAGGGTTATGCAATATTTTTACCATGGTTTAGTCACTGACATAAAGCAATGTATGACAGGATCAGAATACATTCAGTGAGATGTTGAGAGGCTACTACAAGCAACTGTGAATGTGATCCCTAAATTCGTATTTTATGAGTTCTATATACAGTAGCTATACTTGATTATAATTTAGGGAAGGAAATATTGAACATTAGCATGTATTGAATAACCAAAAAGTTCAAACTTCCAACAGTTATTCCTGATTTTATAGAGCCTTATTTATTTAGGTTTTTCAAGGTAGGGTCTCTCCTAGCCTAGGCTGACCTGGAATTCACTATGTAGTCTCAAGGTGGCCTTGAACTCACAGCAATTCTCCGACCTCTGCCTCCTAATTGCTGAGATTAAAGGTGTGTGTCACCACACCTGGTACGCCTTACTTTTTAAATTGAGAGGAGAAAGAAGTGTTCTCATTTAACTTCTGTATATGTATGAGTTTTTCCATGTGTATATTTGTGTGTGGGTGTTTATCATATGCAGGGAGGCAATCCTGGTGAAGATACTGAGCAAAAGCTAAAGAAAGGTCAGTACCAATCAATCAGCCAGGCAAGATGTGCCCATGGGTGCAATAGAAGCACATAAGTTATAGAGATAACCAATTGTTCTCTGATTGAATTTGAGGCCTGATCAGTGGAAAGAATTCATTGTTGGTACCAAAAACTAAGTGAAAGGCTATAGCTAGAAAAGATATAGGCCCTTAAGGGAACATACCACTATTCTTTGGCTAAATATGTTGAGCCCATCAAACTTCCTTCTGAATATGTATGTTTATGCCTATTCATTTATGATGTTGCCACTTTTTGTTAGAGATGCCTCAGTTTACAGATAGTAATGAATACTGCAGAGACACAAGACTCATCAATTTGATTAGCAGAGAAAACCTAGTGGTTAGCACTGGATGGGTCATCTCTATTACACCCCCCAGGGCTCAGAGAATCTTGCAGAGGAGCTGGGCGTGGTGGCACACACCTTTACTCCCAGCACTCAGGAGGCAGAGTTAGGAGGATCACCATGAGTTCAAGGCCACCCTGAGACTACATAGTTAATTCCAGGTCATCCTGGACAGAGTGAGACCCTACCTTGAAAAAAACAAAAAATAAAAATAAAAAAAAGAATAATGCAGAGGAAGTGGTGGGCAGAGTATTACTATTAGTATTGCTCTCATTGCTAGCCAAAAAAGCTTTTCTGTAGAGAAGGGTGTAGGCTCTGAGGAAACTGAAAATTCAGCACAGCTAAAAATAAAAGGATGTTATGAGCACAACACTAAATGAGACGTCTCTATCACACCATCCAAGGCTCAAGGAGTATTGTAGATGTCAGGGTAGAGAGACTATAAGAGCCATAGGAGGGGAAGGGGTACTTTGGGGGCACTGCCATGATGACATGAACTAACCAGTGCATTCATGACCTCACAGTGGTTGTCATCACTCCCATAAGACCTGCAAAATTCTGAGCCCATCAGCATTTTGGCATAGAAAATGGAGGAAGACAAAAAGAATGAGATATCAAAACAGAAGGACTACTTGGAAAAAGGAGTTTCCTCAGTGGAATAGGAGTTGGGTCAGGAGAACAAGAGGGCAATAGCAGCCAGGTGTGGTGGCACATGCCTTTAATCCCAGCACTCTGAGGCAAAGGTGGGAGAACTGCCATGAGTTTTAGGCTACCCTGAGACTACATAGTGAATTCCAGGTCATCCTGGGCTACAGCGAGACCCTACTCACGACTGTGCTCAGAAAAAAGGACCTAACATGACAGCCATGCCCTCCACTAACCCCAACACCCACATTCTTAGCATGATGGGGACCAGCAGTTTCAAGACTCCCCAGCCAGCCAACAGCTGGTCCCCCTCCCTAGTTGGGACCTTATAAGGAGGCATCTGCTCCCTCCCATCCTTGAAATACTTTCCTCAGCCTGCCCCTGGTTCCCAGCTAACACGTCAAATTCCCCCACCCTCACCTTTAAAAGTCCTCCATCTTAGGTCCCAGATGCAACTTCTTAGGCTTCACATCTTGGGACCAGTGAACCTCACTGAGAGTTGTGCCAATAAACCTGAACTAGCTTTACTGATTTGGTCTGATATGGCTCCTCACACTGGTCAAGCCTTTCACCTGCCTTGAAGAAAAAAATTTTTAAAAAGAAGAGGGTAATAGGGCTGGAGAGATGGCTTAGCGGTTAAGCACTTGCCTGTGAAGCCTAAGGACCCCGGTTCGAGGATCAACTCCCCAGGACCCACGTTAGCCAGATGTACAAGGGGGCGCACGCGTCTGGAGTTCGTTTGCAGTGGCTGGAGGCCCTGGCGTGCCCATTCTCTCTTTCTGCCTCTCTCACTCTCAAATAAATAAATAAATAAAAATGAACAAAAAAATTTTTTTAAAAAGAGGGTAATAGCACAAAAATACAATTTATATTATGTTCATGTATTAAATTCATAATCAAAATGGTTTTAAAAAGGTATCACTCATTATGAAAGATGAATATATCAAATCATCCAAATTTAGGAAGTTTGAAGGTTTTTCCCTTTTTGACCATGTTTCTTTGAACATTGCTGCCGACAAGGATGAATGTCAGTCTGGAAATATTGTACACTCTTAACACAGAGGAAAGAAGAGACACACAGGTCATGTGCACACACAGAAAAGGATCATTGAAAAAACCTTACCAATTATCCATTCTATGTTACTCTTTGCAATGAGGTAGATGCAATTTATATCTGGAAGAGAGGAGCAAGTAATATGAGTAGCTCAAGCCTTGTTCCATGCCACGCAGTGCTTGAGAGGCAAAGGTGTTGTGAAGCGAGATGCTGAGATGAAATGTGAATAATTCTTGCAGAAAACTTAGTTGTCTGCTGACCCATTGTACACATGGGACCTTCAAAGCCCCTTGAGTGTGCAGAAGTGGGAAGGACATCCACTTTCACTTCTTGTTCTGTGGTGCCACAAAATGATGACTCAATATAACTTTTTTTCTTACTGCATCTTTGGCCCAAAGTATAGGTACAAGGTGATTTTTGAATAGTTATTTTCCACATGCTCTCTCATTATTCCTTGCTTTAAGTCTAGTTAGATTAAAACTGATAAATAAAGCCGGGCGTGGTGGCACACACCTTTAATCCCAGCACTCTGGAGGCAGAGGTAAGAGAATTGCCTCGAGTTCAAGGCCACCCTGAGAATACAGAGTGAATTCCAGGTCAGCCTAGACTACAGTGAAACCCTACCTTGGGAAAAAAAAAAAAAACTGATAAATAAGGGCTGGAGAGATGGCTTAGCAAAAAAGGCACTTACTTGCCTGTGAAGCCTAAAACTCATGTTCGAATCTCCAGGTCCCACAAGACCAGGTGCAGTGCTGCAAGCGTGGAATGTCGCACATACACACAAGGGGGCACACATACAGTGACTGAAGGCCCTGGTGCACCCAGTTTCTCTAAAACCTAAAATAAAATAAGGGCTGGAGAGATGGCATTTGTCTGCAAAGCCAAAGGACCCAGGCGCAATTCCCCAGGACCCACATAAGCTAGATGCACAAGGGACACATGCGTATGGAGTTCATTTGCAGTGGCTGGAGGCCCTGGTGACCCCATTCTAGCTCTCTGCCTCTTTCTCTCTGTCGGTCTCAAACAAAACTAAAAAATAAAAATACTAAAGTAAATAAATAATGTTTTTTTTTAAAAAGAAAAAGTAAACAAAACCTGATAAACTAAGTTGACATTGAGCCAAGCAAGGCAGGCACCCAACCCAACCCAACTTCCGGCTGGAAGAACCCTGGCGCAAGACCCCACGCGGGCCGAGGCCGAATGGAGGCTTCTTCCTGTGGGCTCTTCCAGTTAGCAAAGCTGTGGAAACGCAACGCCCTGGTTGTATTCTCCACCTCACACGGACCCAGGGCGGAGATAGCCAGCGGCCATAGATGTCACTTCCACTGCACGCTTAATGTACACGCGCTCTGCGTTGCCCGGGGCCACGTAACCACGGTCCCCGCCGCGGGTCGCGTCATCATCCGGCGCCCTCCGCTCTCGCGTCATCATCCGGCGCCCACTGCTCTTGCGTCATCATCCGGCGCCCTCCGCTCGCGCGTCATCATCCGGCGCCCACCGCTCGCGCGTCATCGTCCTGCGTTCGAGGGAGTAGCTCCCCGGGGAAGACCCGCGGGGGTTCTGGCCCAGTCGAGGGAGCCGCGGTTCCTCGTGCTGCAGCTCGAGGCCGGCCCGGTCGGGGTGTACCGCAGGGTTCCCCCGGGGCCGGGCCTGCGAGCTGCTTCCGGCCTCACGGTCAGTTGGGAGGGGAGCTGGGCTCGGCGAGCGCGGGCCGGGGCGGAGCCGGGCACTCTCGCCACGCAGTCGGCTCGGAGCAGGACGCGTGTGAGAGAAGGATCCCCGAAGGGAGGCGGAAGGCCTGCTTCCCGGGTTGGTTTCCGGGCTGGTCGAGAAAAACAGGCGAAGCAACCCACTTTAAGCTCGTTCCCGGCCGTGAGGGCCTGAGTCGGGAGTGGAGCGGAAGCCCAGTGGCTTCCTCACTCCCTTCTACCCCGGAGATCTCGCACGCCCATCCTCTCCTGCCCTTCGTCTGACGGTGACCCAGGACCGTGCAGAGCCCCCACGCCTCTGCCGCCGGAATATTGTATCTGGGAGAGGGCCTGTTAGCTTGCACCCAAGAAGGGCCCCGGGTCTGGGCCGCCCCTACACTTGTGGACCGTTGCCAGAAAGAGAAGTAACTGCCTGCAAGAGTTTAGCTGAAGTGTGGGCCTTGGATGTATAGAGAGGATGCCTGCAAGGTGAAGCTGGGGTCACCATGGGAGCCCATTGAAGGAGAGACAGCGTAAGCCCCAAGTTTTAAATCACCATTTTAGAGAGAATTAGCTCAGATTTGTTGAAGATTCATACTTTTCTGATGTATGCCCTCCCTTTATTTTGAGGAATTTTCTCTACTCAAAAGTGAAAGTAGTAGGCCATTACAGGTTAATCACTAAAACATGTCCCCTGCCCCTTCGGATTATGGCTTCAGGTACTGCTAGTTCTTGGGACCTCGCACACTAAAAACAGAACTTCTCAAAGAAGCACTGAATGCACCAGGAAAGGCTCCAGGTGACGGTAACCACAGAGCATGGTGCTTAGAGCTATTGATTATGATTCCGGTGGGTGCAGTGGGATTGGAAGGTACGTCTGCAAAACTTAAGAGAAAGTGACTGACTACAGTCTCAAGCGGTAAACTGCTAAACCGCCAAGTTGATTCTCCTTGGTGGATTAGACAGGAATTACTTCCTGTGTCGCTTCATAGTTTTCTAATGGGTGCCTCAGAAGAGAAAACTTTGTGGGTTTGGACTTCATCCCACAAGGAAACTGGGAGAAGTGAGACCTGAAGGGTTTCCTTCATGATGAAGGTCCAGGGTGCCTTACCTGATGTGACACCTTTGTGTGTGGTGAGGAACTCTTTCCATTAACACATGGTATCTTGCAGTAGAGATTTTTCCTTAGAGAGATGCTAGGAGTGGGTTTTTTTGTTGTTGTTTGGTTGGTTTGGGGGTTTTTTGGTTTTTTTGTTTGTTTGTTTGTTTGTTTGTTTTTGGTTTATTTACCCCAAGGCAAGGTTTTTCCCTAACTCAGGCAGACCTGGAATTCACTATGTAGTTTCAGGGTATCTTCAAGCTCACGGTAATCCTCCCACTGCCTCCCAACGTGCTGGCATTAAAGGCGTGCACCTCCATGCCCAGCTGTTTGTTTTTTTGGTTTTTTTTTTTAATTATTTAGTTATAAGAGAGAGGAATGAATGACCACACAGGGCCTCTTCCCATTGCAAAAGAACTCTAGATGCATGCACTGCTTTGTGCATCTGGCTTTACATGGGTACTAGGGACTTGAACTCCATCTGGCAGGCTTTGCATGAAAGTGTTGCTAACTGCTGAGGCATCTCCCCACCTGGGGAGTGTGGTTATTAATAGCGAGTCAGGCTGAGGTGGCTGAGGATTTAAAGCAGGACAGCAAGTTAGCAGATTAGAAAAGACCCTGGAAGAAAGGCTGAGTTTGACTACCATGAAGTCATTTTTATAGAAAAATCTTCCAGAATGTCTTTAATAGTACAGAACAGGCTGGGACACTAGCTCAGCAGTAGAACACGTACTAAGCGTGAGAAAGCCCTACCCTGAAAAGTGACTGCAGTTTCTCTGCTGGAAAATAATGAATCGGCAGTATTTGTTGAGGAATGTTGTGATGTCTGATATTAGGCTCAGGAGTTCTGAAAAAATATAAACAGCAGTGTTCTAAATCCTTTATTAAAGCATTGGTACCTTCTTTACTTGTTCTCTTTAAATGATACAGATCATTTTATCATGTCTCTTGAGAGTGTGTCAGATGTCTTCAAAGTTCATAAATTCAGAGTTCTTTTTTAGATTATGGAAGCAACTCAGAGAACATGTTAGAGCCAGGAAAAAGCCAAGGCTGGCACATTTTTACATTAAGACAGTTTAGTTTGCTAGTTACCTTGCTTACCAGCATGAGTCCTAACTCTTGCATTCCCTGGCCACTCTATCCTACAAGATCACATAAGGGTATTTAAGGAACAGTCTGACCATATTGTGGAATTAAGAGGACAGGAGCACCTCGGGTTTTTATAGTCCAACTAGACAACATTTCCCCACACTCTGTAAGGTGCATGAGACATTTAGAGAGATTTGTTGCAGGTGCTAACAACCTGTGCAGACTGAATGGTGTAAGTTTCTATAAGTAAGCCTGTCTCTAAGGTTCAGTCTTACAACTTCCTTGAACTCTGACCCTTTCATAGACTGGTCATCATACTTAGGCACATTTCAATGCCCAGATTTTATGCATTGTTACTAGCATTCTCTGACCCTATCATGGAGTCTGGGAAGTGTGTGTTCTTATGAGTCAAAGTGAGTAAGAATGTCTTCCTGGTGTGTGTATGTTTCTTTACTGTATTCAGGAAAACATTCCTGTTGACACTGTAAGCTGAATAAATATAAGCGTCATGCATATGGATGGATATGTGTAAATGCTACACAGTAGGTAAACAAAAAATACATGAACTTAGGAAATTTTCCTCACTTATGTGTTGGAATCAGCCTGGTTATGGGAAGATGTGAGCATCATTGAGTCTGCATTGCAACAAAAATGAATGAGGAACTGTCTAGAATAGACTCCTGACATTTACTCAGGAGTTGTTATGGGATGTTGAGACACACACACAAAATAATAATAATAATAATCACAGACAGTTTGTAACAGCAAACTCACAGTGTGAACTTGGACTGGAGAAGAGCAATGCTGAAGGGGAGCTTATCTATTACAAAAATTGCATCTCTACTCTCAGGATTATAGGTAAAAAGTTCAAGTAGTAAGTAATCAAGGAACTTAAGCAAGCACATGATTTAGATATGACTGATGAGTCTAAAATATTCTGTTCCTCTCTAACAGTGAAGGACCAAGTCCAAATAAGGGAATTCCAAACAAGTCACAATTTTACATCAGCAAGATGCCATTCCTACCTTTGGTGACAGGAGGATATTGAGAGTGGAGTACTTAGAAGTTAGCAGCCAGAGTTGAGGTCGTGGAGGTGAGCATCTAAAAGGATATTGAGCCCTGCAGCAAACATACCTCATGATAGAGAGGCTGCCTGAGGCTGAATGTGAGACCAATATGCACCCTAGCCTCCACCCCACACACCAATATCAGGCAGTATTTTCTTGGGTTAGAACCTGCCTGTAGCCAACAGTCAGGGGAGCTGGGATAAAACAGATCCCAGATCAGTCCAGCAGAGATGGTCATGGATAAGCTGGGTCTGCAAAGCATAAGCAGACAGTGGACATAGTCAAGAAGCAAAAACTTATACAAACTGATCCAGCATCCATTGTGTGTCTGCCGTGGCCTTATTAGCTTCTAGTTGATTTGGAGTCCTTCCACCTATTCTGAGTGTTTGGAAAACTGATGCACCTTCATGCCTGTGTGTTGATAGCCCATTTTTTGCATACTTCTCAGTGTCAGCATGTAAATGTGTCATTCATGGGGAAGAGTATGCTTACTGTATTTCTTTAGCTATTTTTCCCCCATCCACTATGAGCTTGTAAGCACTAAATAAACAGATATTTAAGAGGGGCACACCTCCTGCTATATGGTCTACATTTTGTAACATTCCTGGATGTTGCCTTTGCATGATGAAGTTTGAGAAAAACTATTTCAGAACATTAATAACAGTTATTAAATTTTTTCAGCATAAAATCATATGGGTGATGGATCTGATAGTTACTTTGACTAACACAACTCATGTCATGTTCTACCTAATCCAGAATACAGAATTACTATTCAATACAATTGAGATATATTAGGAATTGTGTACATTTTCTCTTACCTGTAGTCTTTCTCCCTCACCCTCATCCATTTCATATCTACATCTTCCTCTTATCAGATTATAATGTAAAGTTTTAGATGTGTATTTTCTTATGCTGTTTGGAAAAAATCTCTCACCTCTACCAAATGTTTTTTTCCACATTCTGATTGAAAGAACATTGTAGTTCATAAAGAACCTAAATGACTAACGTGATCCTGCACAATATATTGAGAAGTGCTTTTGATTTGTTGTTTTCAAATTAACATACAAAATACTGGGTTTCCTTCTGACATTCTCATGCGTACTTTCTTGTTTATCCTCATCTTTTACTCCCATTCCCCACCCTCTCCCTTTAAAAAGAAAACAAAACTTGGAAGACATTTTTCTGATTGGTTTGCTTGCTTATTTGCAAGGAGAGAGAAATAGAAAATGGGCACACCAGGGCCTCTTGCAAACGAACTCCAGATGCATGCCACTTTGTGCATCTGGCTTTACATGGGTAATGGGGTATCAAACCCAGGCTGTTAGGTTGTGCAAGCAAGTGCATGTAGCTACTGAGCTCTCTAGCACCCTGCCCTCTTCCTACTGGTACCCAGCTTATCCCTGTTAACTTCCTTCCCATTTCATGTTACATGTGTTCTCTTGCCTTCTTTTTTCCTCTTTCCCCATTAAGGCTTTATTTTCCTCCTCCTCTTGTCCCTTTCTACTTTCATCTTCTACACCCCATCAAACACATATACCAGAACACAGATTCAGGTTGCCCTGAATCACATGGTAAGTGGTAGAAAACGTTGCATAAGCTTAGCCTGAGAGCAAAATAATATCCTAAATTAATGTATTGCTAGATATATTAGTAGGGATATCAGGTTATTAGAGTCATACTAAGTGAGGGAAATCTCTACTTTGGTTTCACACGCTTTCTGATGACATTATTATTGAGAACTGGTGGAAGCTACTACCTGCTAAGTTAACATTCCAAATGCTTTACCAGATAGCCAAAGTATATTAGGTCAGAAGCAGGAATTCACTATGTAGTCTCAAGGTGGCCTCAAACTCATGGTGATCCTCCTCTTTCTGCTTCCCAAGTGCCGGGATTAAAGGTGTGCACCACCGTGCCCAGCTTTACTCCACCAGTCTTAAGAATCTTCAACATGCATATGCTCTTTCAAAGAACTTCAGTTCACCATATTAAAGGTCTGAGTATACTTTGGGTACTTATAATGACCTCTGTTGCAGTCTGGTTCGCATTGCTGGTAGAATTCACCCAACCAAAAGCAGCTTCTGGGAAAAAGATTTATTTTGGCTTACAGGCTCGAGGGGAAGCTCCACGATGGCATGAGCAGAGGGTGGACATCACCTCCTGGCCAACAGAAGGTGGACCACAGCAACAGGAGGGTGTGCCAAACACTGACAAGGAGAAACTGGCTATAAAGCCCATAAGCCCACCCCCAACAATACAATCCTTCCAGGAGGCATTAATTCCCAAATATCCATCAGCTGGGAACCTAGCATTCAGAACACCTAAGTTTATGGGGGACACCTGAATCAAACCACCACATTCCACCCCTGGCCCCCATAAACTGATATCCATACATGATGTAAAATACAATGCATTCAGTCTGACTTTAAAAGTCCCCATAGTTTTTATCAATCCCAATGATGTTCAAACATCCCCATAGTCCAAGATCTTTTAACTGAGCCATAATACCAAAAACTAACCTCAAAAAACCCATAATGGCACAGAATAAATATTCACACTGCAAAAGATGGCATTGGGCATAGCAAAGAAACATTCAACCAATACAAGATTTAAAACAACCAGGGCAAACATCAAACTCTGTAGCTTCAAGTCCAGCAACTCAAACCAGTGACAAATCTTCAAGTCCGATAATTCTAACCAGCAACGAGTCTCTGGCATTCCAATTGCACCCCTCCAACTAGGCTACTCACAGTCCTGGGAAACTTCATCGGGCCAGCAGCTCCTTGGCAGCCATCTCATGGTCCCTGCATCTCCATTGGGTCTCCACTGCAAGCCACAGTTCATCCTCATGGCCCCATTGCCTCTAGTTATTCAGTGCCTGACAGTGGAGCTACCCAGGAGGTTAAAACAAGAGAATCTTAAATTCAGAGCAACCCTGTTCAACTCAGACCCTGTTTCAAAAAAGTGTATAGAGGGCTGTGAATATGGCTCAGTGGTGTGTGTGCAGAATTCCCAATTAAGGAGCTGGGAGTGTTGCTTAGTTGTATAGCAACTTAGAGTGCTTAAGAGTTCACAGTTAGGAACTCTCGCCATGCCTTAATGGTATATTGCCTACCTATAATTCCTCAGTGTGGGGCTGGCATGTGGCTTGGTGATAGTATGTGTGAGGCCCAAGCTCCAACCCATAGTGCTACAAACAAAAAAAGTGCATGCATCAGCTGGCCTTGTGCCTATTTTCTCATTGCACTTGAATGGTGAAGGCAGGCAGATTGGGAGTTCATGGCTAGCCTGAGCTACAGGATAAGTTCAAGGCTATTTTACACTTTAGAGACCTTGTTTCAATATAAGAAAACAAAACAAAAGGGAGGAGGAGGGAGTCTAGAACAAGATGAGTAGGGAGGGAGTGGGGATGAATAATAACAGAATTATGAAAATAGCATAATGAAGCCTATTTTATGCCAATTTACAAAAAGAATAAAAAATGCTCATAATGATTACCATGTCTCAGCATTCTTCCTCATCAAATTTCCATGTTTCCCATTGTGTTTGTGTCAGAAACAGATGAGCCCTCACTGAAACTCACATCACTAAATCCCACTCCTTCAGTGTGCACTGGTCACCATTTTATAGTAGGTTGCCTAGACAGTGCCTTTGTTTCTTCATCTGTTTGCTTTCCAAGTGGCTGTAGTTTCCATACATAGGGACACAATTTGGTATCCAAACAAGAACAGCTTTGACTACGGATGCATGGCATTTTTGCTGGCTGAATAGGTATTGTTATTGTATCTGAATCTATGGTATGGAGCTTAATGAATTTCTCAGTGGGGACAGCTGGAGTAGTAAACCTTTTTTTTCTTGGGCAAATAACACATTTACTCTGTTGTGGACTTCAAAGGCCATCCATTATTTCACTAATTAATTCAGTTGATGAATTCACTAGTGATGGGGTAATTGACTGCCAACCCAATGATATGCAGCTTGCTAAGAAAAATATCCCAGGTGACAATATAAGTGGCCCTATTTTACTTTATCATTTGCACTACTGGGAATTGAATCCAGGCCTTGAATACATCAGGCAGGAGAATCCAGAAGTTTATAACCATCAAGAGCTGGGGAGGTGGCTTTGTGTGTAAGAGTGCTTGCCTCAAGCATGAGGACCTGAGATGCCTGGGTTCAATTCCCCAGGATCCATGCAAGCAGCTGGGCACAGCCAGGCACAACTGTAACACCAATCTTGTGGAAAACAGACAGGAGATAAACAGAGCTCATATGAACTGCACTTCCACATTCCAAAAGAGACTCAGTCTCAAGGAAGTGCCCAAATGTGCTATAGTGGATGGACACCCAGTGTTCTCCAACTTCTGCATGGCTTTGAGTGTATTTGCAAATTCAGATGTATAAACCACACACACACACACTTCACATACAAATAAATAATAATAATCAGAGAACCAACTTGGCTTGGTCATTAGAAGCTGAGGAAAGAGGATAGCAAGATCAAGGAAGGCCTGCTTGGAGTTCATAGTGAGTTCAAGGCCAACATGAATGACTAAATGAGACTTTGTCGCAAAATTAAATAAATACGAGAAGTAAACCTTGCCTAACATGCACAATGCTCTAGGTTTGGTTCCCAGGGCTTGAAAAAACGCATTTCTTTTGTATGGTAGCTGTAAAAAAGGCATGGTGGCTCGTGCCTACTAGCCCAACACTGCAGAGGCTGAAGTAGGGTCCCCATGAGAACAAGGTCAGGCTGGGCTAGAGTGAGACCCTGCCACAAGAGGAAGAATTCTAACTATGGATAAAAGTATCAGTCAGGAAATATTTATATTAAACATTTATTTTGCCCTTAAGGAAAACAAGGGCTTACTGAGCAGAAGCAACCAACACCTAAGCTTCCAGAGGCTGAACTGCAGGAGGCCATGACTGCTCGCTGGGCCTGTGCACTTTCTTCCTGTGATGCATTCAAATTCCTGCTCTTCATGTGTAGTAGAGCTGCCTGATACCATGCTGGTTCCATCCTATCCTGCTTTTTTGTGCACTGGTCAGTTCCTTGGTACACATCCATTTAACATGTGAACAGTTCCCTTCAGACCAGTAAATGAATCTAGTTAACTACCCCAGCAGAAAAAGTTTTTCAATTTTCTTTGAAAATCTGCCTTGGTGGTCTCAGGAACACCGCTCCATACATTTCTGATGTTAAAATTCCCCACCCTGTGCCCTTGGGGAAGTATCCACGTGGAGGCCTGCCAAGCCAGACCTGTCTGTGTGGACTGGCATGCCTATAGTCTGCATTTCTTCAGACAGAGCCCAGTGTCCCATTTTCTTACATGAAACCTTCCACTCACCTCCCGTCTCTTCCCCCTGCCTTGCCTGTGCTCCACCCCCACCTCCACCAGGTGGCCACAGTGTGTTGATGGGTAAGTCTGTGGCCTGCAGGCCCACAAAATCAGTCCAGTCCAGACCCTGTCACAGCAAGATTGACCTCCAGAGCATCTAGTTCTGAAAAGAAAGGGTTCAACAAAACTTCATTGCAGGCCTGTGCACCCTCGAATCCCTCCTGTTTCATTGGTCAAACGGAGGGTCATGACACATTTACAGTGGTCAGGCAGAGGATCATGAACATGTTGAGGCTGTCCTTGTGCCTGTACAGGAGTGGGCAAGTTGTGTGGCTGGAAAGGGGGTTATGTTGACCATTAGCATAAAGCAGCCTATTTTCAACACTCAGGATTCCTTTCTCAAAACGGACTCTTGCCTGAGTAAGAAGCCTGGAAGAAGAGAGGAAGGACGTCAGAAATGCCCGTTTCCCAGGTAAAAGTCACATTCTTGATTCGGTGTGTCTATATTTCTTGAAATGCTGCTTTAAGAGACTTCCTCTGGCTCAGAAGTGTTCTGGTGACATATTTGCTTGCAGTTACCCATCCCTTCCCATTGGCTCTATCTTTTTCAGTAGACCCCGCCTCACAGTAATCCATATTATTTTGATTGAAAGAGTTCCATCCGAGGATCCTTTGTAGTAACATTTTATAGGCTTCTGTTTTGTCAGGAAGGCTGGGCAAACGGTAGTGTCATATGAATACAGTATGTTTCTAGCTCTAAAATATTAAACATTTGGAATAGAACAGAAAGTTTAGAAACGTTTATCAATGATGAAGCATGTTTTATTATATAAATTATCTGAACCTTAAAACCACATCACATCTGTACCTTGAAGATCTTTGTGTTTGTTCTAGGTCTCTTACTGATGAGGTGTTTTAGATAAAAGAGTTTTCTGTTGTTGTTTTTAAAAGTTGCCATATACTTTTTTTTTTATACTTTCTAATTTTGAAGGTTTTGTGACCCTTCATTTTATTCCATGATGTATTCAGAAAACTCAGTAGCATATAATATTGTCAGCCATATCATAAATTTGTATGTTTAGTACCTCCTTTTGACTCAGTTGTAATTCAAAGTAGAACTCAAGATATTTAAACTGAAAATATGTCCTAAATATTCCTATGATTCTAATTGAAAATAACAATTGGAAACCATTTCTAGAATGTTCTGTTCTGTTTTCTTACTGATTGAGCAAAGATTGTTACAGAGAAGTTTTATCTTTGTCAAGAGAAAGGCTAGAGCCATGAAAAACATTTTTATTTATGGTTAATTGTAAACAATGATGAAGGTTACTTTTATTTTTATGAAGGTTATTTTTATTTCAGGATCTGTTAACATTCAGGGATGTGGCCATCGACTTCTCCCAGAAGGAGTGGGAATGCCTGGAGCCTGCACAGAGGGCTTTGTACAGAGATGTGATGTTGGACAACTATAGCAACCTGGTCACTGTGGGTGAGGATATTTTTCAAGCACAACTGCTCATCCTCAGGGTTCCTTGATATGTATGCTCATTTTATGGGAATGATTTTTAGTTCCTATGTGAATTAAGAGAAATTCTAACAGTGTAGTATGATATTTCAGATTCTTACCTCTTTTTTTTTTCCTTGATTTTTTGAGGTAGGCTCTCAGTCTAACTCAGGCTGGCCTGGAATTTACTATGTAGGTTGGTCTCAAACTAATGGTGATCCTCCTAACTCTGCCTCCTGAGTGCTGGGATTAAAGGTGTTCACCAACATACCCAGCTGATTTTGTCTTTTATACTTTCTAATTTTGAAGGTTTTGTGACCCTTCATTTTATTCCATGATGTATTCAGAAAACTCAGTAGCATATAGTATTGTCACCCATATCATAAATTTGTATGTTTAGTACCTCCTTTTGACTCAGTTGTAATTCAAAGTAGAACTCAAGATATTTAAACTGAAAATATGTCCTAAATATTCCTATGATTCTAACTGAAAATAACAATTGGAAGCCATTTCTAGAATGTTCTGTTCTGTTTTCTTACTGATTGAGCAAAGACTATGTTGAAAATCTCACAAATTTCTTAAGAATCCCAGTAAGCTCATGTGCCTCCTTGTAATATGCAGGTATTATTGTGTCTAAACCAAACTTGATTACTTGTTTGGAGCAAAACAAAGAACCCTGGAGTGTGGAGAGAGATGAAACAGAATCCAAACAACCAGGTATGTTGGAGTTAATGAAGCAGGGCCTCAGGTGAGAGTTCAAGGTCAAGGAGGAAGCCCAGACTTGAAAATGGTTTTGCCACGTTCTTTTTCAATAAAACTCATTCTTTTTAATTTGGGTAAAGTAATATTCTCAAGACATATCCTATTGGAGATATTAGAGTACATTTTGGCTTCTTATATTTGAATTATTTCAGGTTTCACACCTTAACCACTAAGCCATCTCTCTACCCATCTTGTGTAAGCTTTATCTAAATGTTACATAAAAGCCAAAACAGGGGCTGGAGAGATGGCTTAGCGGTTAAGCGCTTGCCTGTGAAGCCTAAGGACCCCGGTTCGAGGCTCAGTTCCCCAGGTCCCACGTTAGCCAGATGCACAAGGGGGCGCACGCGTCTGGAGTTCGTTTGCAGAGGCTGGAAGCCCTGGTGCGCCCATTCTCTCTCTCTCCCTCTATCTGTCTTTCTCTCTGTGTCTGTCACTCTCAAATAAATAAATTAATTAAAAAAAAAAAAAAGCCAAAACAGATTTTTGAAACAATTCTATTTCACCTTTTATATAATTATGATTGACAATATTCCTCAAAATACCACTAAACAATGCATATTAGATTAACTACTACAGATATCTCTTTCAGGTTAAAAAGCATTACTTCTCTAGCTGCTTTCTTCACTTTCTAAACAAATTTATCAAGGTTTGTATTTTTTCCACATAAATAAAAAGATTTATAAAACCAAACTATTTGATTTATCAATGATTAGTTTCTGCTTTATTTATATAGATAGATATATGTAATCAAATAATTTTAGTCAGAGTTTTATTTGGTAAATCTGTCTTAATTTGATATCACAAGAAGTCCTATTGCTTAAATTATCTCTCAGCACATGTTGTCTCCTGCCCCATAGTATCTTCTGGGCTCTACTATTCCTAAAATTCAAAAACTGAGATAATTTATCTCTGTTTACAGTTCTCCTTGAATAACTAATTTGTTAATCTACAGAAGAATACATATAACCAAAAATGTTATAAAATGGAGATGTAGAAGTTAATTTTGCTTTAGTTGCCTCAAAAAAAAAATTTCTGGGTGTTTATTAAATCTTTATCAAATGGATTAAATTTGTTGGTAAAATGCTGTTTCCAGGTTACTAATATGTTTTGCCTGTATTTACAACCATTAGATATTTAAAGGCAAGATATACGTTTTTTTCTGTCATAGATTTGGCTTAAAATGTCACTAGGCAACTTAAGATAGATCTTAGGCAAAATGACATTAAACTTTTATACTGTCATTCACTAGATATGTTTTTCTAAAAATAAAAGGTGACCAGATGCCTTGTATCCACACTTTTCTTCAATACTAGTGCAAATGTCCTAATTGGTGTGAAATAACCATAGTTAGAAGCCAAAGCCAATGAAGACATAGAGCTAAAGGACAGCCAATATTTTCTGTCCCTGTCCCCAGGTCAGGCCTGCCCCAGGAGACAATGGGATACTTGTAAGTTGCCCTGTAGCTTCAGTAAGTCACCATCTTAAAATCAGTGATGCCATGGAGACCTAGAGTTTGGGCTTTACCCAACATATAGTGTACAAGAGGAAGGTTAAATCAGAGGGAAAGATCCTCAGTGTTTCCAAGGAAAGCCACATGGTCAGCAAGATCCTCACTCATCCCAGAAAATTATTTAATAATCATGTTTGTGCTAGAGTGGATGTATGTGCCCCAATGGACTCAGGTGTTTTATTAAAGCTTGTAACTTGGACATCCAGTGTCTGGCTGGAAAAGGTATCACTATGGGTAGACCCTGGGGCCCATCCCTAAGGTATGTTTGAGGGCGGTTCTAAATTCCAACTTCAAGGTATGCAGAGAGGTTTTGAACTCAGTTGGGCTTGCTAGTGGTGCTGGCTGTTTGATGGTGTCACTCTGCTTGGATTTGTGCATGGGAGCCAGCTTCTTCCACCATTTGATGGAACTTCCCCCAGATCTGTAAGCTGAAAATAAACCCTTGCTCCTCCAAACTGTGCCTAATTTGGATGTTCATCCCAGC
Organism: Jaculus jaculus; assembly: GCF_020740685.1. Taxonomy (NCBI): domain Eukaryota; kingdom Metazoa; phylum Chordata; class Mammalia; order Rodentia; family Dipodidae; genus Jaculus; species Jaculus jaculus. Next base: position 17,126,988 of record NC_059115.1, on the reverse strand, counting down.
AACTTGGAGATGTGTACAACAATATTCTTCTGTTACCTCACATTCAAAGCAAGAGGGCACACATGTGTGTGTGTGTGTGTGTGTATTTTTAATATATTCATTTATTTGAGAGAGACAAAGAGGCAGACAGAGGGAATGGGCACACCAGGGCATCCAGCCACTGCAAATGAACTCCAGACACACGCACCCCCTTGTGTATCTGGCTAACGTGGGTCCTGGAGAGTCGAGCCTATATCCTTTGGTGTTGAAGGCAAATGCCTTAATAGCTAAGCCATCTCTCTAGCCCCCTTCTATATATATTTAAAAGTAACCAGTAAATCTCATCCTAACTTGTTGCCTAATTTAGAATACCAGGCATATAAGCAATCCCAACCCAATCACCAAGTACCAACCTCCGGCCCCCTCCAAGTCCAGGAGCTTACCTCTTTGTTTGTTCCTAAAATAAATCTGCTTAACTTTCACTTCTGCCATGTCTGCACAACACAATGAAGTCAAGAGCCAGTGTCTTAGGAAGTATTGCATCTCTCAAAACTTATAACAATGCTGTGCTGGGTTCCACAACATGCTTATGGTCATCCTGTGTCTCTTTCCAAGCAATGACAAAGGAGGTAGCTTTCTATGTTGATGTTCCCAGTAAACCACAGTTTCCTTAGTACCTCACTATATTAGTCAGAGTTCTCTAGAGGAACAGAACTGATAGAATTAAAAAGAGAAATCAAGATGGGTATGGTGGTGCACTCCTTTAATCCCAGCACTCAGGAGGCAGAGGTAGGAGGATCACTGTGAGTTTGAGGCCAGCCTGAAACTACAGGGTTGAGTTCCAGATAAGCCTGGGCTAGAGTGAGACCTTATGTTGAAACCCACTCACTAAAAAGTGTGAGGAGGGGCTGGAGAGATGGCTTAGAGGTTAAAGGCATTTGCCTGGAAAGTCAAAGAATCCCAGTTTGAATCTCCAGGACCTACACGTAAGCAAGATGCACAAGGGGGCTCATGTGTCTGGAGTTTGTTTGCAGTGGCTGGAGGCCCTGGTGCACCCCACCCTTCTCTCTTGCTCTCAAATAAATAAATAAAATATTTTTGAAAACTTTAAAAGTAGGGCTGGAGAGATGGCTTAGCGGTTAAGCGCTTGCCTGTGAAGCCTAAGGACCCCAGTTCGAGGCTCGGTTCCCCAGGTCCCACATTAGCCAGATGCACAAGGGGGCGCACGCGTCTGGAGTTCGTTTGCAGTGGTTGGAAGCCCTGGTGCGCCCATTCTCTCTCTCTCCCTCTATCTGTCTTTCTCCCTGTGTCTGTTGCTCTCAAATAAATAAATAAAAAATGAACAAAAAAATATTTAAAAAAAAAAAACTTTAAAAGTAAAGCGGGAGGACATTTTTTGGATTAGCTTACAACTGCAGTATGTTCCAGGTCAGCCTGGACTGGAGTAAGATCCTACCTCCAGTCTCCTCCCAAAGGGGAGGGGATTTATTAGATTAGTTTGCATCTGTCCAACAATAGCAGTCTGCAAACTTGAGAGTCAAGAAACCTGGGAGCTACTCTGGCCACATGGTTGGATAACTCAGCAGTCCCAATCTGGTACTGAAGACCTAGAGGATTCCTGGAAAGCTGCAGGTCTTCAGTCCAAGTTGGAAGGCTGAGGAAACTTGTTTCCAATGCCTATGAACGATAGCCAAACAGGATAGATGAACATACAAATTAAGGCACTTGCCAGCAAATAGCACAGACAGGAGGAAGGGAGCTCTTTCCTCTCAGAGTTTCCTTACATGATGCCCTCTACCAGCAGGATTTCCCACTCTGCGGGAAGGGCTCACTTTGCAAGGACAGTCAATCCTTTGAAGCAAACTCAGAGACTCACCCCAGAGGAATGTCTGTAGATTCCTAATGAGATCAAGTTGGCAATAGAATTTAACAATCACACTCATCAAATCAATTCAGCCCCTACTATTCTCCCTACCCCCTCTGTGTATACTTAAGTAGGCTTTTTTTTTTTTTTTTTTGACAATCTATAACCTGGATATTTTTCAGGCTCTAACAGATGGCACCATTACTATTGGGACAAATGTTTGCTGTGTGATAATGTAACAAATTGTACTATCTAATTTTATGAGGATATTATTGGTTTTGTGGTACTCTGTTTAGCTACAAATTCATAACTCTTTCAGAGTTTGTACAAAATCAATGTGGTAAATATATTTTTCAAGTATATTTATTTTATTTATCTTTAGTTTTCTGGATGTTACCATGCTAATATAGTGCTATGATTTTCACATAAATAAAAGTTTTCACCTGAGTCCCTGAAGTAGGATAATTGTCTTCATTTTTTTTTCAGATTTGTCTTCACATTACTACCAACAACTTTTTGCATGGGAGAATGCTCAACTACTCTTCCAGAAAATGATGTCAGGTATATATAAAAACAGTGGCTTTGGAAAATTGTGCTTAAGGAAAGGTAGGGAATACAGGGTAAGTGTGAAGGTCATAAATGGAAAGATACACTTATCCCATATGCCACAACTTTACATGACATTCCTGCTAACACTGAAAAAGTGTAAGGTTCAGGAGTGACCAAGACCACGGAGACCACTCTGAGGCAAAGGTGGAAGCTTTTATTTAGGGAAGATACGAGCTGCCAGGACTAACTCTCAAGAGCAGAGCAGTCAACTTGGGATTACCATTAGTGGGCTATATAGAGCTCTTCAGTTGTGGAAGGTGAGGAAGGGGGAAGTAAAAACAAGGTTTCTTTAGGGGAAATCAAAGATAGCCAGGGTGTGGCACCAGAACAAGGTAACCTGAGAGATAAGATAAGGGGACAGGAAACCTAGACCTGGGGCATTGGTAGGCAAGGAAGGGATGATGGCTGGTGGTTCCTGGAATGCGGATGACCTCACTTCCTTATGCCTCTGTTGCCCTGCTGCTGTCCTCGGTTAATCCATTTTGTCCTAACCTAACAAAAAGAACTTTTAATGTCTGCCCAAAATATTTATGTTGTGTCAGCTTATGTTCAAGATTGTGTTTTGGTTTTTTTGTTTGTTTGTTTTGTTTTTGTTTTTTTGTAATGCAGTGTCCCTATCAAGCTTTCAAACAAGGCTTTATTGCTACAAGAACTTTGAAAATTCTGAATAATGATATATACCCCTTAATACTATACATATTTGAAATATTTTGCATATAGAGTTAGAGAGAACTATCCATCATTTCTTTAGAAAGGAGATTTACAAGTAAAGAAAGATGCTTTAAACGTAATCAGTCTGAGAGATCCTTTGCCAAATCTTTATTATTGCTCTGTTAATAATTAGTTCCAGCTTCTGCCAGGTTATATAAATTAGATAACTATGAAAACTGATTACAAATTCTTTTTTTTTTTTTTTTCTGGCTTTTCAGGGTAGGGCCTCAGGGTAGCCTTGAGCTCATGGTGATCCTCCTACCTCTGCCTCCTAAGTGCTGGGATTAAAGGTGTGTCACTATGCCCGGCTTGTTTATAAATTCTTTTAAGTTAAGGGTATCAGCATGTGAGTGTGAAAATTCCTACATATGTAATGAAAGTAAAATGGCTAGCACTGAGATACCCTTTTAAATAACTTTCTAGATTCTCATCATGGAGATGCATCATATCAAGAAAATATGTTTCTCAATGTAATCAATTGTAGATGTAACCCTGTTAATCATCACAGAGTTCATTCTCCAGAAGACAACTGCAAATGTGGTAAAAGTACAAAAGTTTTGGATCAGTGTCCAAAGCTTAATGTCCATCAATACATTGGTATTCAGGAGAAGCCTTATGAAAGCAATGAACACAGCAAACTGTTTAACAGTTCCACACAAGGTAGTCAGTGTAAGAGAAATAGTACCACAGAAAACTCCAACAAAAACAGATATGGTCAATATGGGAATGCCCCAATGGATTCATCAAACCTAAACAGATACAATAAAATGCACACTGGAGAAGAACCTAGCAGAGGTAGAGACTGTGAGAGATCTTTCAGTGTGTGCCCCAGCCTTAGTCAAAATCAGACAACCCTCACTGGGAAGAAACAACACAGATACAAAGATTGTAATGAATATTTTGCATCTTCTTCAAAACTTGTTTCTCACCAAAAAATCCATAATGGAGAAAACCCAGACAAATGTAAGAAATGCATAAGATGTTTTGAGACTTGCCAACACCTCACTAGACTTCAGATATTTCATACTGAAGAGAAACCCTACAAATGTAAGGAATGTGGTCGGTCCTTTAAGTGGTTGTCATACCTTGAAAACCATCACAGTATTCATACTGGAGAGAAATCTTTCAAATGTAAGGACTGTGACAAATCCTTTATCAAGTGCTCACACCTTAGAAGCCATCAAAATATCCACACTGGAGAGAAACCTTTCAAATGTAAGGAATGTGACAAATCTTTTACCCAGTGCTCAAATCTTCGAAGACACCAGAAAATCCATACTGGAGAGAAACCTTTCAAATGTAAGGAATGTGACAAATCCTTTACACAGTACTCAAATCTTAGAGCTCATCATAAAATTCATACTGGAGAGAAGCCTTTCAAATGTAAGGAATGTGACAAGTCATTTAACCATTGCTCAAATCTTAGAACACATCAAAAAATTCATACTGGAGAAAAACCCTACAAATGTAATGAATGTGCTAAGTCGTTTTACAGGTTTTCAGACCTTGAAAATCATTACAGAATTCATACTGGTGAGAAACCTTTCAAATGTCAGGGATGTGACAAATCCTTTACCCAGTACTCATATCTTAGAATTCATCAGAAAATTCATACTGGAGAGAAACCTTTCAAATGTAAGGAATGTGACAAATCCTTTACCCAGTGCTCAACTCTTAGAGCTCATCAGATAATTCATACTGGAGAAAAGCCTTTCAAATGTAAGGAATGTGACAAATCCTTTACCCAGTGCTCAACTCTTAGAAGACATCAGGTAATTCACACTTGAGAGAAAGCCTGCACATGGAGAGTAACCATTAAATGTTAGGAATGTGACAGATCTTTTACCCTGTGCTCATGTATCAAAATGCATCTCAAAATTCATACTGAACAGAACCTGAAAACTGTAAAGAATATGGAAAATCATTTACCCAGTTCTCAAATTTTAGAACCCATCAGGAAATTCATACCAAAGGCAAATCCAGCAAAATGATTTAATAAAAACTTATAGTCACTCTCTGTATGCTGCAGAAAAACGTTTCAAAATTCAAGAATGTGACAAATCCTTGTATAGGGATATACAGGAAACTGTAAACAGCTTTAACATCTACAGAGAACGTAGGAAAATATCTCCCTGTTTGCAAAAAAAAAAAAGGTGGGCCAGCATTTAATCAATTTTAAATCTAAATAGTAACAGAAAATTTGTACTAGAATGGAGCTACATAGCAACCATTTCAGACATTATACTATGGTATAGCATCAAAAAACAAAATCAATGCTGATTATATTTTATTTTAATGGGGTAGGATATTACTATGCCGGCATTTATTATTTGGAAGCATTTTGAATTACTAATATTTGAAGTTTAAGAGAAGATCATGTTTGTGTGGTGGAGTGACAAGGATGATCCGCTAATCCCAGTAGTAATGGTTCTCTATTGCTTTTAATCTTCATTTTGACCGAATCACATATACTGTATCTTGAAATGGTTTATAAATGCTGCATATATTTATTTTATTTTCATAAATAAAACTGATATATTTTATATTTTAATATGGAACATCAATGAAATGTGGTTTGTTGTTGTCAAGTTTGAACATTAAACTGTCCCATGTGTTGGTACGGGGACCGTTGGTCCTGGAGCATGGTGAATGCTGGGTAGACTCAAGATAGCTGGAGCTAGAGGCAGCCTGATGTGTTTCCCATGTGGTGCCCCTGGGCCAAAGGGTGGCGAGAAGTTGGTATATACAGTTCCTGCCTGACCGGGGACAGAGAGCAGTAGCCCAGAGGCTAGGTCTCCTATTCATAGGATGGAGCAAATGGTTGCGTGGACATGGGGCACCTGTTACCAGATATGACATGGACACAGAACTTCCTGATGCCAGAACATGGTGACAAGTTGGTAGGTGCAAGGTTTTCTTTACCCAGGGTTAGAAAAGCAATGGTGCAGGGAAAGAGCCTTCTAGTCATGGGATGTGATGGATGGTGATTCTACACAGGCCTCCTTTATCAGAGGCACATGGAGAGGGGCACAGGTGCAGGACCTGCTGTCCCTGGAGCATGAAGAACAGTCGCACAAGCACAGGGCTTCCTAGACATAGTACAGGGTATGGTGGTGCAGGGGCATGGCCTTATTACCCAGCACTCAGGGAGAGAGAGCACAGTCACACCAGTGCTGAACCCAGAGTGCAGCAAACAATGGGCGGGTACAAGGTGTTCTTTACTCGGGACTCAGCAAGTGGTGGTGCAGGCACAGAGCTTCCACATCATGGGACATGGTGATGGTGGCATAGCCCTATAATGTCATTTATAGGATCACTGCACCATCTGACCTCTCCACAGACTACTGATAAAAGAGGTGCTGTCAACATGCCTCTTATTCACTGTGCTCCATGACTCGGAGGCCGTATCCATGCCACCTATAGCTGCACCCTGTGTCCAGCAGGCCAGTTGCCTGTACCACCTCTTGCTGCACCCTGGGTAAAGGAGATCCTTAGCCTACCCACAGTTCATTGAAATTCATGTTCTTTTTGACCTTTCTTCAGTGATACTTCCTAGGCCCTGGAGGGGACGATGTATATGCCCCATCTAGAGCCAGCCACTCACTCGTCACTTATTTGCAGCATGTATCCATCTATGATTCCCTGCATTAGACACCTCCACTGCTACCCCCCCTCCAGACCAAAAATTTAAAAAAAGCTTTTCTAATTTGGGCTAAGAACAGAACAGATCTGTGTGTTTAAAGATAAATATTTGGGCTGGAGAATTGGCTTAGTGGATAAAGCACTTGCCTGCAAAGCCAAAGGACCCAGGTTCAATTTTCCAGGACCCATGTAAGCCAGATGCACAAGGTGGCACATGCATCTGGAGTTTGTTTGCAGTGGTTAGATGCTGATTGATAGATAGATAGATAGATAGATAGATAGATAGATAGATAGATAGATAGATAGATAGATAACTGATATTGAACTCTTGGCCAACAACACAGTAACTCATTTCTGAAGGAAGGTTATCTAACACAAGTGTTTCCTCCATAAATAAAACCATACCTTTGTCAAACTTACCAGCAGCAGACTGCACCTTGGTGCTGTACTGGGAAGTCATTGTAAACAGTGAAGCTCCCAGAAAAGACACAAATGGAAAAACCAACAGCAAAAAAGATGCTTATTTACCACAAGTTCTGAGAGAAAAAAGGCAGAACCTTGGCTTGCTTGCCCTTAGTGGGAATGAGCACACTGGTGACATAAGGTCTGGCAGTTGTGCATATCTGTGAGTAGCTGGGAAGATTCTGTGATATCCATTCTGATATGTTGGCACATTACCGAAACAAGAAACCCAGAGTAATGAAGATTAGCTATAATTGTGCTATGTAAAGAGATTTAGGGCAATAAGAGACAAAAGACAATGACATCCTGTGAGATTACAATGGAGCTGAACTATCCTACTGCCTAGTGATATTTCAGCTGTCCTTAAACATAGCACAGCATGCTACTTCTGGTTTTGAGGTAATGCTGGTGTATTATGAAAGTATTACATACACAATTCTGTACAGTGCATAATAGTTGGTAATAATAAAATATTCTCACTGGCTTAGATTTTTACTGCCCTATACATTATTATCATCATTTTAGGATGCACTCCTACTTAATACAGATGAATGCAACTGTAAACAGCATCATAGGTTATAGCAGCAGCTTCATAAAACTCATGCTTTTTACATCGGATGATCACAACATTTTTTTGTACTTTATCTAATCTCACTATTTGGTTCATCATGGCCCAAGGAATAATAATCTATTATGTGCATATACAGATAAGTACTTCATATATATTATAGAAACACACACATACCATGGGTCAAAGTGTGTGGTAGATAATATCACGATCTGTGTAACTGTTGTTTGTGTAATGACAAAACAATGTAATACCACATTTCTAAGAACCAACCCTCATAATTGATATATAACTGTAAGTATACTTGTTTAATAGTCTACGTCCTTTCTGAATCTGCCTTCAGAGGGCAAACGCTCTGCTTTATAGCTTTATTTCTTTTCAGCACCATGCTGGTTCAGGGCAGTTGCACAATAAATATCTGTTGAAAGTGTCAATAGAGGTCAGGTAGAATGATAAATATATTTGCTATTGTGTGGTGAAAAATACAAAGATGAATTAATTTTGAAACCCAGCCACTTATATAAGATAACAGTGCACACGTACACATATTTTCATGCCAACAGGTGTAATGGTTTCAGTGACATCTAGACATTTAGAATTGTAGCTGAAGATCAAGGAATACTAAATGAATAAGCTGATTCTAGAAGCAAGTAGAAAAATGAGCAAAGGAGAGAATTTCTTCTGGAGAGGATCAAGCATAATCAAAAGATGTGAAGCCAGAGCCGGGCGTGGTGGCACACACCTTTAATCCTAGCACTTGGGAGGCAGAGGTAGGAGGATCGCCGAGAGTTCGAGGCCACCCTGAGACTACATAGTTAATTCCAGGTCAGCCTGTACCAGAGTGAGACCTTACCTCGAAAACCAAAAAAAAAAAAAGATGTGAAGCCAGGCATGATGGCACACACGCCTTTAATCTCAGGCTGAGGTAGTAAGATTATTGTGAGTTCAAGGCCAGCCTGGGGCTGGCTACAGGGTGAGTTCAAGCTCAGTCTGGAATAGAATAAGACTCTAGCATGAAAAATCAAAAGGGAAGAAAGAGACAAACTTGCACCCCTGCACTTTGTACTTTGGTTTGACTTGTGTCTGAGAACATGGATGGCCAGATGTTTTATTTCTCATTTGAATCTTTCTTTGTTCTCTTTTCAAATTCATCTCCAGCCTTTTTTTTTTTTTCTTTCTCTCTCTCTCTCTCTTTTTTTTTTTTGTCGAAGTAGGGTCTCACTCTAGCCCAAGCTAGACCTGGAATTCACTATGTAGTCTCAGGCTAAGTTTGAACTCATGTCAATCCTCCTACCTCTGCCTCTTGAGTGCTGGGATTAAAGGCATGTGCTACCACTCCAGACCAGTTAAAGAATTATAAATATTAAGATGCCTACCATGAAGTAAAGAGTACTTGAAGAGCTGGGCATGGTGGTGCACACCTTTAATCCCAGCACTCAAGAGGCAGAGGTAGGAGAATTGCTGTGAGTTCAAGGCCAGTCTGAGACTAAATAATGAATTCCAGGTCAGCCTGGATTACAGCAAGACCCTATCTGGGAAAACAAAAATACAAAATTCTTAATTTGATACATAGCTGAAACCCAAGGACTCCTTAGTGAACAGTTCTCCTCTTCCTCTTCATTTTAAAGTATTATTTCATTGTTTACATAAGTTTTTGTTCTGTTTCTTTTAAAATATATTTTTTAAATTTTTTATTTATTTATTTGAGAGCGACAGACACAGAGAGAAAGACAGATAGAGAGAGAATGGGTGTGCCAGGGCTTCCAGCCTCTGCAAACGAACTCCAGACGCGTGCACCCCCTTGTGCATCTGGCTAACGTGGGACCTGGGGAACCGAGCCTCGAACCAGGGTCCTTAGGCTTCACAGGCAAGCGCTTAACCGCTAAGCCATCTCTCCAGCCCTTTAAAATATTTTTTAATTTTTATTTATTTATTTGACAGAGAGAATGGGTGCACCAGGGCCTCCAGCCACTGAAGACAAACTCCAGACACATGCACTCCCTTGTGCATCTGGCTTACATGGGTCCTGGAGAATCAAACTGGAATCCTTTGGCTTTGCAGGCAAATGCCTTAACTGCTAAGCCATTTCTTCAGCCCCGGCTCTTACATTCTTTCCACTACCTCTTCTGCTATACTCCCTGAGCTATTGGAGGGTATGATAGAAATGTCTCATTTAGTGCTAAACCCTCAATTATCTCTTGTCTGCACTTTGATGAGCTTTGAGTCTCTCCTGCACTTGTTGCCATCAGAAAAGAGGAATTTTTAACTAAAAGTGAGAGTAACACTAATATACAGGTATAAACATAAGTATTTAGAGGGTAATTTGGTGGGCATAATTCATTCATAGCCAAACAACAGTAGTAGCTTCCTCTCTAGAGCTTATGACCTTCCATAAACTTTTTAACAGGTTTTCAATATCAGGCATGAATTCCTTACTGTGGAGTGGGCCTCAGTTCCAATCTGAGGTGGCTAGTTACCCCTATAACAGTCATGCCACTAATGTACTATTGGGCATAACTGGCCAGTTGTATAGCACCACATTATTCACTCAGGGTATTTCTGCCCAAACTTCTCTCTAACATATATTTTCCAATAGTTAACAAAGAAGTATATTTTCTTACGGTTTATTCATACCTGCTTTTTTGTTGTTTTTCTTTATTTTTTTGGTTTTGTTTTTTTTGAGGTAGAGTCTCACTGTAGCCCAGCTGACCTGGAATTAACTATGTAGTCTCAGGGTGGCCTTGAATTCACACAATCCTCCTACCTCTGCCTCCTGAGTGCTGGGATTAAAGACATACGCCACCATGCCCAGCTCTGTTTTGTTTTCTTTTGTTTTTCTAGGTAGGGTCTTGCTCTAGCCTAGGCTGACCTGAAATTCACTATGTAGTCTCAGTGTGGTCTCAACTGACAGCAATCCTCCTATTTCTGCTTCCTGAGTGCTGAGATTAAAGGTATGTGCCACCACATTGGCTCTAACTTCTTTAGTTTTGATTAACTACTCTCCACCACCCACTCCTCTCCTCCACTCCCCTTCTCTGAACCTACTTATGCAATTTCTGTTTCTTGTTAAAAGATAAATGTGACCACCAACTGTCAAGTGTGGAATCATCTGATGGCTCCTCTTCCTAATGTCTCAAAGATGCAAATCTAAGTGGTGGGTCAGCAAACTTTCTGTGCTTTAGTTTAAATGCACAGTGAACAAGGCAATGAGTAGCAATAATAATAAATAATAATAACAGCAACTTAGTTCAGTGGAACATGTAGGTTCACAAGCAAGGAATGAACACAGTGCATAATTACAGAGTAAACATAGAGTAGACTTATGATAGATGTATTACACCAGGATTCCTGAAAACAATAAGCTCTCTGAAATGAGTGAAAGTCATTATGGCCCATATTATTTCTTGGATAAAGTAAATATGTCTGTTGTTATCTTTGTTATCTTTGCATTGCTAGGAGAAAGCATCAAACCAAAAGCACCTGATGGGAGTAAAGGTTTTATTTTGGTTTACAGTCTTGGGTAGAAGTTGCATGATGACAGGGGAAAGCATGGCATGAACAGAGGCTGTACATCACCTCTGCCACTGCAGGGGGAAAACAGCAGCAAGAAAGTGAACCACACTCTGGCAATGGGGAGCTGCCTATAACACTTCAAAGCCCACCCACAACAGCACACCTCCTCCAACAGCCTCGACCTCTCAAATTGCTATCTACAGCCTACCACATTGGTTCTTTCTGGCTCATGGCATGATGCATGATGTCACCAAAAATACACATGAAAGGATATTAGGAATGGGATACATAGATGGCATGGATGACAGAGTTATTGTCTCCCTCTTGAGACTGAAGAGGCCACAGTTACTGCAATGAATGGTACAAATGAAGGCATATTTTAGGCATTTAATCCATCTAAATTAAGTATATAGATAACTTTCAAGATTCTGCCTGGGCCAGGGTGAAAGAGACAGGTGCTGGGGATAATCAACAACTACCAAAGCAGAGATCCAGAGGCTCCTAAGAGCTCATCACTAAAGTAGACTTAAAACTCACCAACCATGGCTCAGGGAATTTTGCATAAGAGGGAATGGAAAGATTGTAGGAGCCACAGGTTGAGACATCATGCCCAGAGGTGTGGCCTCCCCCCAATAACTGCTGCTCCCACAATGCATAACCAGCAACCCCATGGGGAATACCTGCAACTCCACTGAGGAGGGCCTCCAGCAGATGGAGGCAGGGCCAAGGGAAAGTTTCATTACCAACACATGATGTACCCATACCCAAGTATGAACATAGTAGGAAAAAAAAAAAAAGGATTCTGCCTGGACCTAAAACTCCCTCATGGAGCTCACCTGTAATGAGTTACTTTGTTTGCCTAAGGATGTGATCCCCAGGAAGACAGGCAGAGGGATAGATGGGAATGCTGAATAACACAGAAGGTGCCATACATACTGGCATCAGATGTTGACGTTCCATTACAAAATTAAGATTAATACTTTGTGTAAAATAGTTCCTGACAGCTTAATAAAGATATGAGAATTTCAACAACCAGACACACCTGACTTTCCCAAATATTAGATATGAAACATAGAGTAATAACCTACCATGCATAATAATTGATTTTCTGTCTAAAAAAAGGATAAAAAGAGATACTAATATATAGAAATAATTTAATAAAATGATATGTGTAAGATTGTCTCACATGTTAGATTGTTTTCAGGTACTTTATTTACTACTTGCCTTATTTTCAAGAACTCTAGGCCAGGAGGAGTTAGTGTAGACAAAGTCTTTGTCATTTTGGAACACTATCACAAGTTAATATATTCTGGTGACATGGCTCTTGAGGCTGGGATTCACATATCAGGGTGTCAGCAGGATCGTCTGAGGGTGGGTCATTTTCCAGGTTGTAAACCACCAGCTTCTCATTGTGTTCTCTCATAGCAAAAGTACAAGAGAGCTCCTTGCTGTCTTATAAGATCATTAATACCCTTCACAAGAGCTCTAACCTCATGACCTAAATAGTCCCCAAAGTCCCTTTCTTCATATTGGAGGTTAGATCCAATATCTTTAGGAGACAAAAGGCATTCATTTCATAGCAATTAGTGAATAAAATTGACACAACCCCTTTCCTAACAGAAGTAAGAATTTACAAGGGGGAGACAATGTCAATCAGATTTTTTTTTCGTTTTTGAGGTCTCACTCTAGCTCAGGCTGACCTGGAATTCACTCTGTAGTCTCAGGGTGTCCTCGAACTCATGGCAGTCCTCCTATCTCTGCCTCCCGAGTGCTGGGATTAAAGGCGTGCACCACCACACCTGGCTATCAATCAGATTTTTTTCTGCTAGACTCTTAAAAGTGCTATGAATGATGAATATGAGGAAAGATAGGTTGTCATTTGCTTGAGACAGAGTCCTGTTCTGTACCAAAGGCCAGACTTGAACTTGTGATCCTTACGCGTCAGCCTCTTGGGTACTCAGCTCATAGGACTATGTCACCTGACTCAGTTGAAATCATAGACTTTTTGTTTCTTGATGATTTGGTTAAACTTTAAGGGAAAGAGAATAGCATCAGTAGGGGCTTCCCTGAAGGAAAGGCTTGGTCTCATAACTCAAAGAGCTAACAGACATTTCCTCAGTAGATGGGTATTTTTTAAGAGGGTCTTCTATAGCCTAAAGGCCCAAATTTGATGAACTTAGAGATTTTTATTAAACTGAAACAACTCTATAGGTCCTGAAGAAGACAGCATGAATCAAAACATGTGTTTCCATACTGTTAAGATTTATATGCTTTGAAGCTGGAGAGATTGGTCAGGGGTTAAGGTGCTTGCACATAAAGCCTGGTGACCCAAGTTTGATTCCTCAGTACCCATGTAAAGCCAGATCTACAAAGTGGTAGATGTATCTAGAGTTTATTTGCAGTGGCTAGAGACCCTGGTACCCCCATTAATTCTCCCTCTCTCTCCTCCCCCCTCTCTCTCTCCAAATCAATAAATATTTTTAAAATATTAGATTGCCATGAGTTCGAGGCCACCCTGATACTCCATAGTGAATTCCAGGTCAGCCTGGGCTAGAGTGAGACCCTACCTCAAAAAAAAAAAAAAAAAAAAAAAGAAATTAGCCAGGCATGGTGGCGCACACCTTTAATCCCAGCACTTGGGAGGCAGAGGTAGGAGGATCACCGTGAGTTCGAGGCCATACATAGTGAATTCCAGGTCAGCCTGGGCTAGAGTGAGACCCTACCTCAAAAAAACCAAAAAAAAAAAAAAGAAAAGAAAAGAAAGAAAGAAAGAAATTAGAAAGGTATCAAGTAACAACTTAATGCTTCACCTTAAAGCCTTGGAAAAAGAAGAACAAGGTAAACCAAAAATCAGGAAATGGGATGCCCAGGACGAGTGCACAGTGGCCGGTGCCAAGGAGAAACTGCAGCTGTGGCTGCCGCCCAGACAAAACCCCCCATCAAGAAGCGGCTGCAGCAGGGACTGGGCCACCATTGCCGGAGGCCCTGGATGCAAAGTTCAGTTCTCACAAAATTATAAAAGTGGGAAAACTCAAGACAAAGAAATCGAACAAGACTAGTGAGTTCATTGATATGGCAAATTGGCCAACACCAAGTGAATTAGTGAACACTGGATCTCAGAATGTCCTCCTCCAAGGAAATAAAAAACACAAATTAGAAAAGGAAAAGAAGAGAAAGTTGAAAAGAGAAGCAACAGTGAGATCAAAGAAAACTGAGAAGCAAAATTAGATGGTCTTGCTGAAAATGTCAGTGAGGATGAGGCTCATTCAAGTAACCAGCGAAGAAGAGCTAATAAGTACAAGTGGGTACAACTGCACTTAGATGATGTGAGACCAGATATTCAGGAAATACCTGGATCCAGGAATAGTAGATATCAACCTGAAGCAAGTAAAGCAACACAAAATAGGAAAAATGACATGAGGTGGAAGAAGAGATAAAGAAAAGAAAGATGATAAAGATGAAGTGTGCAATGTGAAGCTTGAGGGTGGCAATACCTGAGGTTCCACTAAGGGTGGAGGAAGAGGCAGAGGAAATCCTCAGCTGAACTTTGATTATTCATATGGCTATTGAGAACATGGTGAAAGAACTATCAGCCATTTCCAACAGAACTCAACACCAGCATGATGTATCACTACAATGATGTATCCTGTAGAAGAAGCTTTGCTGAAAGAGTCCATTATGCATCAAATGGAGTATGATTTCAGTATAGAAAATTTGGAACGGGAATTTTTTCTTCAGAGAAAGATGGATGTACAAGGTTTCTTGCCTATTTCTCTGATTGTTGGTTTTCACCATGTTCAGGCTGTTACCACAAACCTTAATCTAATTATAGAAGCACTGAAGGATAGCACAGAAGTAGAGATTGTGGATGAGAAAATGAGAAAAATGGCCAATACCTACTCCTCCTCATGGAATGTGCCACAAACAGATTTCTCTCAGCTGATTGATTGTCCAGAGTTCATACCAGGCCAAGCCTTTGGCTCACATGCAATCAGGGTGATGATCTACTGATGCTCTTGGATGTCATTTGATTGGACTATGAAGTGGAATAGGTGACTCACTGAAAATCCATTGTGCATATGGGCTCAAACTATGCTGCAGACGTGGATCCACCACAGTGTTGTCTCTGCAAGAATGTCTTCTCCCCACCCAGAAGGGTGGGCCAGCACCACCGTGGAGAGAACCACGTTGACAATCACAGTGTGAGAGAGCACAGGACTTCTGTGATTGTAGGAACCGCCCCTTTTGTGTTATTAGCGGAAGCTATGTGAGCTAGTTTCACTCATGGTGAAAAAATTAATTATCATTGTGGAAATACTGCAAGATTCTATTGCTTCTTGGCATATGTGCATGTGCCCAGATCAATAAAGTAGAAAGGGGAGAAAAAAAACATCTCCCAATTAAAAAAGGCCAGGCTCAGATGGATTCAGTGGTGAATTTTACCAGACCTTCATGGAAGAGCTAAAACCAATCCTTCTTAAACAATTCCATAAAATAGAAAAAGAAGGAATCCTACCAAAATCCTTCTATGTAGCCAGCATCACCCTGATACAAAAACCAGGCAAAGATAGAACAAAAAAAGAAAATTACAGACCAATCTCCCTCATAAACATACATGCAAAATTTCTCAACAAAATATTGGCAAATAGAATACAAGAATATATCAGAAGGATCATTCATCCTCACCAAGTAGGCTTTATCCCAGAGATGCAGGGATGGTTCAACATACACAAATTGATAAATGTAATACAGTATATAAATGGACTGAAGGACAGATATCACATGATCATCTCATTAGATGCAGGAAAGCATTTAACAAAATCCAACATCCCTTCATGATAAAAGTCCTCCAGAGAATGGGAATAGAAGGAACATATCTCAACATAATAAAGGCTATGTATGACAAGCCTAAAGCCAACATAATACTGAATGGAGAAAAACTTGAAGCTTTTTCACTAAAATCGGGAAGAAGACAAGAGTGTCCGTTGTCCCAACCTTTTTTTTTAAATCTTTTCTGTGTTTGTTTTATTTTTTTAATTTTTATTAGCATTTTCCATGATTGTAAAAAAAAATCCCATGGTAATTCCCTCCCTCCCCACCCCCCACACTTTCCCCTTTGAAATTCCATTCTCCATCATACTACCTCCCCATCACAATCATTGTACTTACATATATACAATATCAACCTATTAAGTACCCTCCTCCCTTCCTTTCTCTTCCCTTTATGTCTCCTTTTTAACTTACTGGCCTCTGCTACTAAGTATTTTCATTCTCATGCAGAAGCCCAATCATCTGTAGCTAGTATCCACATATGAGAGAGAACATGTGGTGCTTGGCTTTCTGGGCCTGGGTTACCTCACTTAGTATAATCCTTTCCAGGTCCATCATTTTTCTGCAAATTTCATAACTTCATTTTTCTTTACCGCTGAGTAGAACTCCATTGTATAAATGTGCCACATCTTCATTATCCACTCATCAGTTGAGGGACATCTAGGCTGGTTCCATTTCCCAGATATTATAAATTGAGCAGCAATAAACATGGTTGAGCATGTATTTCTAAGGAAATGAGATGAGTCCTTTGGATATATGCCTAGGAGTGCTATAGCTGGGTCATATGGTAGATCAATCTTTAGCTGTTTTAGGAACCTCCACACTGATTTCCACAAAGGCTGGATCAGATTGCATTCCCACCAGCAGTGTAGAAAGGTTCCTCTTTTTCCACATCCCCACCAACATTTATGATCATTTGTTTTCATGATGGTGGCCAATCTGACAGGAGTGAGATGGTATCTCAATGTAGTTTTAATCTGCATTTCCCTGATGCCTAGTGACGTGGAACATGTTTTTAGATGCTTATATGCCATTTGTATTTCTTCCTTTGAGAATGCTCTATTTAGCTCCATAGCCCATTTTTGATTGGCTTGTTTGATTCCTTATTATTTAACTTTTTGAGTTCTTTGTATATCCTAGATATTAATCCTCTATCAGATATATATCTGGCGAAGATTTTTTCCCATTCTGTAGGTTGCCTCTTTGCTTTTTTCACTGTGTCCTTTGTAGAGCAAAACCTTTGTAATTTCATGAGGTCCCAATGATTAATCTGTGGTTTTATTGCCTGAGCAATTGGGGTTGTATTCAGAAAGTCTTTGCCAAGACCAACATGGTTTTTTTTGGTTTTTTGAGGTAGGGTCTCACAGTAGTCCAGGCTGGCCAGGAATTCACTCTGTCATCTCCGGGTGGCCTTGAACTCACAGCGATCCTCCTACCTCTGCCTCCCAAGTGCTGGGATTAAATGTGTGTGCCACCATGCCCAGCTCCACTGTCCCAACTTTTATTTAATATAGTACTGGAAGTCTTAACCATAGCAATAAGGCAAGAGACACACATAAAAGGGCTACAAATTGAAAAGGAAGAGATAAAGTTATCATTATTCACAGATAACATGATTCTATATGTAAAGGACCCTAAATACTCTACTAGCAAACTGTTAGAGCTAATACACACCTATGTCCGTGTAGCAGGATACAAAATAAACACACAGAAATCAGTAGCCCTCCCATATACTAACAACAAATACACAGAGGATGAAATCAGAGAATCACTCCTATTCACAATTGCATCAAAAAAATAAAGTACCTTGGAATAAACCTAACCAAGGAAGTAAAGGATCACTACAATGAAACTTTAAAACACTCAAGACAGAAATTGCAGATGACACTAGGAAATTGAAAGACATCCATTGTTCTTGGATTGGAAGAATCAATATTGTGAAAATGGCAATCTTACTGAAAACAATCTACACATTTAATGCAACCCCCATTAAAATTCCAATTACATTCTTCACAGAAATAGAGAAAAAAACAATCCAAAACTTCATTTGGAAGTACTAAAAAGCCTCGAATAGCTAAAACAATTTTGACCAACAAAAATGAGGCTGGTGGTATCATCATACCTGATTTTAACCTATACTACAGAGCCATAGTAACAAAATAGCATGGTACTGGCACAAAAACAGACATGTAGATCAGTGGAACAGAAAAGAGGACCCAGATGTAAGTTCAGGTAGCTACAGTCACCTGATCTTCGACAAAAATACTCATTGGAGAAAAGACAGCCTCTTCAGCAAATGGTGCTGGGAAAACTGGATATGTATCCGTAGTAGAAGGATGAAAATAGATCCTACCCTCTCTCCATGCACGAGAATTGAGTCCAAATGGATCAAAGAACTTAATATCAGACCTAAAACTCTGAAACTGATACAGGAAAAATAGGAACAAAAATTAGCCTTAGTTACTCCCAACAAAAGCATTTCCAAATGTGTTATAGGTATTGATAAAGAATATCCCCAAAATTGGGCTGGAGAGATGGCTTAGTGGTTAAGCACTTACCTGTGAAGCCTAAGGACCCCAGTTTGAGGCTCGATTCCTCAGGACCCACGTTAGCCAGATGCACAAGGGGGCGCAAGCATCTGCAGTTTGTTTGCAGTGGCTGGAGGCCCTGGCGCACCCATTCTCCCTCTCTCTCTCTCTCTCTCTCTTTCTCTCTCTCTCTCTCTCTCTATCTGCCTCTTTCTCTCTCTGTCTGTTGCTCTCAAATAAATAAATAAAAATAAAAACAAAAAAATTAAAACAAAGAATATCCC
This sequence comes from Jaculus jaculus, assembly GCF_020740685.1. Lineage (NCBI taxonomy): Eukaryota > Metazoa > Chordata > Mammalia > Rodentia > Dipodidae > Jaculus > Jaculus jaculus. The sequence goes on along the minus strand of NC_059115.1, from coordinate 17,107,998 downwards.
CAAAATGGTTACCATGTTTTGCCTTGTATTCTTAAAAATGTATGAAGTTAATTAATAGGAGCTGCCTTAAATAAATATATAAAATCTGAAGGTATATATACTGGTTTTATAAAGCAAGTCTGGTTATCAGGTAGAGATATTTTGATAATCTAAATACTAAGGAAGTCTTTTTCTCTACAAATTTCCATTAATAAGTTGGTTAACTCTTTGAAGCCAGTCTACTTGCTGCTTTGCCAGTAGGTAATAAGATTAATCAATTTGGTATAGTTTTTCTTTATAGCCTATAAGCAAGATGGTTAATTGTGGGTTGAAATGAATGATTAAAGGAACTTGGAAGGTATATTTCAATGTTGGACATACAATTCTTATTAAAAATGCTTTTTGAGTGGAACTTAGATCAGAATGTTAAAGTATGTGGATAAAGATGTGTGTATGTAGAAAAAATATCAGAGATCTAAAAAGACCATATTTTGCCTAAAATTAATTTCCTTTTAGAAGGAACAGAAAGCTAATTCTCAGGCTAAAATATTTTGGGATAGTTTGTTTAAGCCTTATCAAATTTACATCATAGGTAAAACATAAAATTGTTTTATGTTAATAGAAATTTCTATGGCACATAAAATCAGTGGCTATCAAGATTAAGCTAAAATCATTGGTTGTCAAATGGTGTTTTTTTCTTTCAAAACAGGTTTGTTGATGGTTGTATTAGAGTTTAGCTAGGTATTTTGGCTCAAAAGGGGCCAGATTCTGCTTTATTGTATATAAAGTAACTGTTTCATTTTTTGCATCTTAAGTCCAGTGCTTATAACAAAATTAACTCTTAAGACATATTCCCTACTTTAGGGTACAGCCTCATGCTCAAACAATGGTCCTCATCTGAGAAAAAATATTTCAAGCCCTGCTTCTGATTCCAATTTTGTCTGGGTTAACTGAAGTAATCAAAGATGTTTGGAAACACAGTTCCTAAGACTTTATACTGTCTTGTACTTTTATGACAATTTCTAGGTTAAATTAATTGGTACTGTTTTCAAGACTGGTAACTGGTTCTGCCTGCATTTATAACTGTTAGATATTTAAAGTGTAAGATTTGCCTACTTCCTATGCCTCAGATATGACTTATTTTGCCACAGTACAACAAAATTTTAAAAGGTTAGACAAAGTGATTAAATTTTTTTTTGTTTTTATTTATTTGAAAGTGACAGAGAGAGAAAGAGGCAGAGAGAGAGAGAGAGAGAGAGAGAGAGAGAGAGAGAGAGAGAGAGAGAGAGAAAGAGAGAGAGAGAGAGGGAGAAAGAATGGGCACACCAGGGCCTCCAGCCACTACAAACAAACCCCAGGTGTGTGTGCCCTCTTATGCATCTAGCTAATGTGGGTCCTGGAGAATCAAGCCTCGAATAGAGGTCTTTAGGCTTCACAGGCAAGTGCTTAACTGCTAAGCCATCTCTCAGCCCAACAAAATGATTTTAAGATACTCTTGTGCCATTCTTTAAATCTATTTCAGTAATCAAATGTACTGTATATGTACATACATCCAGGCTGGTGTAACTTGCTTTCTAAGTGTGTTAATCACCTATGTAGAAGCCAAAGCCAATTGGAATCATTGGAGCAAAAAGGGCCAATATTTGGCCTCCAGTGGCCAGGTTATGAGGCCACTGGAGATTATGGGGCACTTCTACACTGGCTCCCTGGTAAGTCACCTGTCTTCCTGAGCAGGGAGGATACAGAGACCCAAACAAAATTGGTGTACAGTCTGAAACAGGAATGTCACATTTGAGGAGCAATCAGTTCTTCTGACTTCCCAAAGAAGATAAAACTACTTGGCCAGCACAGCCCTGACTCATCCTAACAGACAGAAAATACAAGTAAGCTACAGGGCTACACCTGGGTCCCTAAAGACTCTTTAGAGAGTAATTAGTGACCTCCAAAGTTAATCCTTAATTAAACTTTGGCTATCTGCATGGTCTTAAACACTCAGAGATAAATGTATAGCCAAAGATTAAAAATACCTTAACTAGAAACAGGTGTGGTAGCACACGCCTTTAATCCCAACACTTGAGAGGCAGAGGTAGGAGGATCACAGTGAGTTTGAGGCCACCCTGAGACTACAGAGTGAATTCCAGGCCAGCCTGAGCTACAGTGAGACCCTACCTCGGGAAAAAAAACAAACAAACAAAAAAAACCAAAAAACCTTAACTATATGAATGGCCTATTAAGTAATACAACAAGAGCTTTCCAAGAAGGGAAACAAACAAGACCTTAAGACACCTTTTCCCCATAGTTTTAATTCTATAATAAAGAAAAATAACTATAAATGTCAAAAGGGTATTTTCAAATCTAAAAATATATAAGTAAGTTCTGAGACCAAAAATATATATATTTGTACAGTCTTTAGTAGCACCCAGTGACTCTATTATCGAAGTTAAATGTTGTATATATGTTTCTGATAACTTTACTAACATCTCTCATCTGTTTTACAAGCCACATAGAAAAAGATTCAGGCCATGTCGAATACTGTGCCAATTGATAAACAGTTCTGGAAGAAAATCTCAGAATACTCATGCTCAGATGGTCCTGAGACAATCCAAGTCTGTTTACCTGGGTTCCCTCAACCACAAGAAGAACCAGTTTGCTGTGTGCTCACTTTTCATTAACTCCTTACTTTTTTTTTTTTTTTTTCTTTTTGGTTTTTTGAGGTAGGGTTTCATTCTAGTCCAGACTGACCTGGAATTCACTATGTAGTCTCAGGGTGGCCTTGACCTCATGGTGATCCCCTACCTCTGCCTCCCAAGTGCTGGGATTAAAGGTGTGCACCACCACACTGGGTCTTACTTTTACTCTTTCTCCCTAATGTTCTTTTCCAAGACTATCTTTCTGCACTCCAGGATCCATTAGAACAGTTTCCCTCTCTGGAAGAGACTCTCTAACTGCCACAACTTCATATCCCAGTCAGCAGTAAAGAGTAAACAATCCTACGTCTTCATCCTTTGTCCCCTAACAGCAGTTAGAGTGTCTTCTCATGAAAGGGAGAAATAAAGGGGGTAGAGTTAGGGTAACTGGACTCCTGAAGGTAAAAAGGACAGAAAAGTTTTTCTTATCTCTTGACCAGTTCAAAGAACTGTTTTTTCATGTGTATGCCACAAATCTGGCTCTGCAAAGGACAGGCCACCTGCTCTTTGTTGCCAGTCAAGATATGTCTCTCTGCCTATCCAGATATAAGCTGACCAGAGCTGAATATCTGCTCAATATTTCCATAAACAGGGCCAGTTGTGTCAAGACACCCACTCTCCTTTGGTGCAAAAAGAGTAACCACCCCATACATAAATATTTCCTTTCCCACCTTTTGTTCCCCAGTCTTGATTGTTTCACAGGTAGTATCTCTACAAAAATAAAGGGGAGCCTACAAACTCCACCTGTGCCAACAGAGAGAGATTTTCATCCCTATGCTAGTGGGCCTCGGTGTGATGCTGTCTCTAGGTGCCTCTGGTGACCAACAGCCTGGAATCTCTCCAGAGACACTTGAGCTCTCTTGTGGGTGTGGTACTTCAAAACTGTTTGGCCTTAGACCTCATTACTGCTGAACATGGGGGGATATATATGATCTTGAGACAAGAATGTTTTTTTTGTTAGTGAATCAAATGTTGTTAAACAAAATGTTAAAACTAGCCGGGCGTGGTGGCGCATGCCTTTAATCCCAGCACTCTGGAGGCAGAGATAGGAGGATTGCTGTGAGTTTGAGGCCACCCTGAGGCTCCATAGTGAATTCCAGGTCAGCCTGGGCTAGAGTGAGACCCTACCTCGAAAAACCAAAAAGAAAAAAATGTTAAAACTCAAACAAGGAGCTGCTTGACTGCTACAAGCCTGAGGACCCCACCACCTGGTTCTCTAAACCTTTAGTTACTTGGCTTCTCCCACTCCAATGGCTTTGAGAGTAAAGGAAACAAAATAAAAGAGGATTAGACTTACTTTTTATAAAACAAGGAGGCCTATGTATGGCTTTAGATAAAATAATAATTTGTTTCAGTCTATATTTAGCTGGTCTCCATGACAAACTTCCTTTATATATTGCTGGTCCCTAGACCTTACCATAGGAACCTGCATTATTAATAGTTTTAGTAAATATATAAAAAATAGAATTAGTTCTGCTAATCTTATGGTATTATGGACACAATCCGCCCCCCTATCTCAAAATGAACAAACCCTAGATGTTATCTCTCATGAGTCAAAGATTTAACTCAGTGCCATGTCAGAGGGGGAAATGTAAAGGGAGCAAAATGTTATATTTCTCTACATTTACTTATATCTAGCCTCGAAAAATATACAAGTCTGGAGGCTCTGCTAATGGCAGGTAAACGCGAGACTCTGTTGGAACAAATAGCTTTTCCTGAGGCCTGCATTGTAGGGCAAACTCCTTAAGATAAGCGGGACTCCTGGTCACAGGCCTACTTCACACCCCCCAGGTGGCGATTCCTATAACTGACCTATAGATCTGTTTACAAGTTCCTTTTTTATTACTCTAGTCTCAGGGTGGCCTTGAACTCATGGCAATCCTCCTACCTCTGCCTCCTGAGTGCTGGGATTAAAGGCGTGCACCACCACACTCAGCTTCCTTTTCTTTCTTTGTTACCCAATAAAACTTTGCCTCACATTCCATGAATCGGTGGTCTTACTTGTGCGACATCAGACCCCATAACAGTTTCCATGTTCTGTCTCTGTCTGCCTCTACTTTCTCTGGGATACATGCAAGTCTGTCCCACCCTACCCCCAGCCTGACTGGGTGAGGGGGGTTGGAGGGGAGCAGAATACTGTTGGCCTGAGTAATTTTCTGCTTTCCTTTGCTTCATACTTTGGGGTGACTTCTCACCTTAATTACATATATGGTTTTCCTCTAACCTCTGAATCTACCACAAATATATTTCCTTTTAACTCTAGATCTATCGTGTGGTTGATTTTTCTAAATTCTGGGCCTGCTACCTGTGTAATTTCTCTGAACTCCAGGGTAGCCGTTGGTGTACCTGTCTTTAGTATTCCCGTCTCATCTGATCTTCTTGGTCTCTGCTTTGATATTTTCTCTCTGCTATTCTTCCTTAAGCCACCACCATTTGTCCCCTTAGCTCCCTTCCATGGGGACGTTTCGGGCCATTGCTGGTGTCTCTTCTAAACCTCCCTACATGAACATCCACTTTCTATCTTCTGCCTGTTTGTGGCTGTACCCCTCCCATTTTTTCTTAGAGGAATCTCATGCATTTAACACATGAGCACAAATTTCTTACTTTCGACGTGCTTATGACTCTGTTCTAGCCTTCTTCTAATTTCCCGTCAATCTCCCCCTCCACAATTTGTGATTTCTCCCTAAATAAAAGGACAGGACCTGAAATTGGAGTTCATAACTTTGTAGGACTCCACCTGAACCACTTAATCATGCATCAATAATAATTAATGCACAAAAGCACTGGACATTTTTGTCAAAATACTGGTGACACCAAAAGCAAAAGCCAGGACTGGAGAGATGACTTAGCAGTTAAGATCTTTCCCTACAAAGCCAAAGGACCCAGGTTCAAATCTCCAGGACCCACATAAGTCAGGAGCACCAGGGTATGTATGCACCTGGAGTTTGTTTGCAGTGGCTGGAGGCCCTTGCTCACCCATTCTCTCTCCCCCTCTTTCTCTGTCAAATAAATAAATAAAAATATTTTTTTTTAAAGCAAAAGCAAGATTTCTTTCTGCTTTATCTTGCCCTTTCCCTGGTATTTATAGGAGAAGGAGGCTGTTAGCTTGAAACAGCCAAGTAATGATCAAATATCCTATTTTTCAAATTGTCACTGGATTTTTGCACTTGGCAAGATTCTAAAGTTTGGATCTCTTCTCCATTTGGTCTGCAACCATTGAAAGCTGTCACATTTTATTATTGTTGTTGTTATTATTATTATTACTGATTTTTTCTGATTTTCTAAGCAGGGACTCACTCTGTAGTTCCATGCTGATCTTGAATTTGCAGCAATCCTTCCACCTCAGCCTCCCTAGTGCTGAGATTAAAGAACTGGGCTACTATGCCCAGCTTCTGTCACATAGTTTTTGCTTGTCATTTCATTGGTTTCCCCCCAGCCCCCCGGGTATATTCTTGCTGTACTTGAGGCTGACCTGGAATTCACTACCTAGTTTCAGAATGTTTATTTTTTACCTACTGATGGAATGCAAATGATTACAAACTCAGTAGCAGAGGCCAGTAAGCTAGAAAAGAGATATAAAGAGAAGAGAAAGGAAGAGGTGGTGGGGATATTTAATGGGATGGTATTGTATATATGTAAGTAGAAAAATAGATTAATGGGAGTGAAATGGCCAAAGTGAGGTCAGGGGAAGAGATTGAGTAAAGGAAGGGTGGAGGGAGGGCTAATCAAAATCTAAGAGGATATAAATAAATAATGAATCATATGGAAACCTACTTTTTTGGACAATGGAGCTACAGGAGCTGTAGATTGTTGCTAGAAAAATTTTCAGTGCCAGGGATGGGATAAATTCCAGTGAGTTGTTGACCAGGGAGGTCCCTGATGCCCCCAAAACGTAATAGGCCATTGCCGAGGCCCTTGGTTTCCCACCAGGAATAAATGGTAGAACCCTATTGCTGCAGACTCCACATACTTGGGCTGCAAGGCCACTGAGAAATCCTGCTGGAACTGAGCTGATAACCTCCTCCATGTAGACCAGCTGACAGAAAGCTGGAAGAAGCCATTCTGCATGCAGTTCAATGGGAGAGAGAGAAATCACCAGTGAAGATACTCAACAGTGGATGCTACAAGTCTTAAATTTTGCCAGCCAGGCCAAATAAGCCAACTGGTGCAATAGTGGCACATCTGTCATGGTGGAAACCAACTGCGCTCTAATTGGACTAGAGGCCTGCTCCATGGGAGGGAATACATCCCTGATACTGAAAACTTAAAACAGGGGTAGTCATGAGCCCTAGGGGTGTAATGTGTGCTGCTGTCTGGATAAATGTATATACTACGTTTATCCAACTGCCCAGTAAGCACTTCTCTTAATGTTCATACCCATATATTAATGCTACTCATACTTTTGGCAGAGAATATTCTCTTTTCAGATGGCAGTGACCTTGGGATTACTCAGAAGGCATCATGATGCTCAGTACTGCAATATCTCTATCACTCCTTCCAAGGCTCAGGGTCTATTTCAGAAGAGGTGGCATAAAGAATGTAAGAGCCAAAGGAAGGGTAGGACTCCTTACAATGTGCTCCCCCCAGGACACAAAATGGCCTGGATATCCATGACCTTACAGTGCCTGACACTACCTACACAACACCATCATAATAGGAAGTAAAAGATCATGACATCAAAATAAAAGAGACTGAGATGGGGAGAATGGAGTTTCAAAGGGGAAAGTGGGGGGAGGGAGGGTGTTACCATGGGACTTTTTTATGTAATCATGGAAGTTGTTAAGAAAAATTTTTTAACTAAAAGAAATTATATATATATATATAAAAAATTGGACACAGGAAGACTGGAATGTAACCAGATAGATTGTATTTCCGGGCTCCTTTACCCTTAAACAAGATGGTGGGCGCAGTTGGCACATGCGCACCAGCGACTTACTGGCGGCCTGCTCCGCGCGTTTGGCTGTGCTCCCCACAGGAATCCGTAGTTTGCAAGCGGCGGCGGCGGCGGCGGAACCGGAAGCGGCTGCATTTTGGAGCTCACCCCGTTGGTTCCGGGCGCCTCTCTTGTTGTAGCCTGTGCAGATGGGTTTGTGGGTTTTGTGCTGGGGGAGCGGGCCATGGGGGAAGCGGAGCAGATTCACTACGTCTGCAGCTGTGACCTGGACGTCAACGTGCAGCTGAAGATGTAAGAGGAGCCGGGCACCGGGCGGGGTGGCGGGGCGGCGGGCCGTGACCGCAGAGCAGACGCACGGCCAGCGGGCGGCCCGGCGCTTCCTCCTGAGGAGTCGCTGCGGTCTCCTTGTTCACTCTGAATTTGGCATCCTCGTTTATAAAGTGAAAATGTGGTAAAAAAAAAAAATTGAGAAAGCGAATATACATTCCTGGAATGGTTTCTGTTGTAATCTTGATGATCTAGAAATACTTCTTCCTTCTTAGTAGTGCCTTGGCATCTCTTATGATTTGTATTCTAGTTTTCAATTTTAGGAAATAGTTAAATAGTATATGTGTGTTATATAATATGAAAAACAATCACAAAAATAATATCCAGGTGAAAGTAAGGTTTCCTTCCTTTAAGCTGTGACTCAGTCATATGTGTGTATGTATGAGTGTGTGTGTGGACATATATATGTATGTTTGTATGTTTATGATTATGCTTATGTTATTGGGGGTGGGGAGACAGTATATGGGCACACCAGAGCCTCCTGCCACTGCAAACGAACTCCAGGCACCTGTACCACTTTGTGCATTTGGCTTTACATAGGTCTTGGGGAATCAAACTCAACCCATCAGGCTTTGTAACCCAAGACTGTATTACATATCTTGCTTTACATATCTAGGGCTTTTTGACTACTACATTAAAGAATGGGTGAATAAGTAGTTATTGTGAAATGAATAACATGAAACTGGACTGGAAAGTGTGACTTTCAGAAAGTAGATCAAGTGTATGACCATACCACCCTTAACTCACCTTATCTCATCTGATCTCAGAAGCTAAGCAGGGTTGGGCCTGTTTAGTACTTGGATGGGGAAAAGTAGATCAGAGTGAGTGGCAGGATTTAAAATTAAGAAGTCCAAAGAAGTGAAATATGTTGCTAACAGAGAAAGAATAATCTTAGAAATGTTAGGATTTTAAGAGGACTTTTTGTATAAGAGTGACTTTTATGTGTAGGAAAATGTTCTTTAGACAGTATACGGTTACTTTGACAGACATAAAGATTTCTTAGTGGTTTTTTTTTTAACTTTTTATTTATTATTGACAACTTCCATATTTATAGACAGTAAACCATGAGAATTTCCCTTGACCTTCCACTTCACAGCTCCACTCTCCATCATATGCCCTCCTTCTCTTAATCAGTCTCTTCTTTTAATGTCATCATCTTTTACTCCCATTATACTGGTCATATGTAGGTAGTGCCAGGCACTGCAAGGTCATGGATATCCAGGTCATTTTGTGTTTGGAAGAGCACATTTTTAAGGAGTCCTATCCTTCCTTTGGCTCTTAACATTCTTCCTGCCACCTCCTCCACAATGGTCCCTGAGCCTTGGAAGGTGTGATAGAGATGTTCCAGTGCTGAACACTCCTCTGTCACTTGTCACCACTATGGTGCCATTTGAGTCACCCCAGAAGTCACAGCCATCTGAAAAGAAAGCTTCTCTAAACAAAAGTGAAATTAGCGTTAATTTATAGGTATGAACATTAAGAGAAGTGCTTACCTGGCAGTCTGGTGAGCATAATAGATGCATCTAGCCAGACACCAGCTGGGATTATACCCTAGGTCTCATGACTTCTCCGGTCATAGGTTTTTCAGTATTAGGCATGTATTTCCTCCCATGGATTGGGCTTCCAGTCCAATTAGAGAGTGGTTGTTTTCTCCCATAACAGACATGCTACTATTGCACACATTGGCTCATTTGGCCTGGGTGGCCCAACTTAAGGTTTGCAGTGTTGACTGTTGTTTATCTCCACTGATGACTTCTCTGTCTCCCATAGAGGTGCATGTCTTAGTGTTTTTAAAATTCGTGTATATATGTTTTAAAACTGTGTGTCTATAGCATTGTTCCTTGTGTTTCAGAGGAAGTTTGAAAGGGAAGAGAGAACAGAAGAGCTACAAAGCTGTCATAGAAGACCCAGTGCTGAAGTTTTCAGGGTTGGTCCAAGAGACATGCTCCGACCTCTATGTTACATGTCAGGTTTTTGCAGAAGGGAACCCTCTGGCGTTGCCAGTGAGAACATCCTACAAGGCCTTTAGTACCAGGTGGAAGTAAGTACATTCCAGACTGTGCTTCAATGCTTTTATTGATGGTGCAGGTAGGGGCAGTGTGGTAGGGATTACAGAAGAGTTCCTTCTTCGTAGACCTGTGGGCATGGATTTGATAGCTCAGAGAAGGGTCATATTTCAACCTGTTACTCCTGTGCCTTACTCAACTACTGTCCACTTTACTCTTTGAGACAGGGTCTATGACCAAACTTAGAACTCACTGATTTGGCTAGACTAGCTAGCTAGTGAGACTCAAGGTTTCCCTATCTCACCTTTCCAGCACTGGCATTTCAGGTATGCAATACAGTAGGTGGCATTTCACATGGTGGCTTGGGATCTGAACTCAGGTTCCCATGATTGATGCCAAGCACTTGACCACCTGAGCCATCTTCCCAGCCCCCGAGTTCTCTAGTTTTCCACCAGTCTATAGAGTTAATAATCTGAGATATCAAACCCTTTGTCAAAACTTTATAACTAAGTAGATCTATTGTAATATCATCAGTGTGATTTCTAGTGTCTGCTATTTTCCAAATGAAACTTTACCTTTAGGTGATGGTGTGTTTGTGGATTTGTATGTGTATTCGATCATTGCTAGGATATGGAGTAATACATGAACTTGTGGTTTTCCAAAGCAGTGTTTTGGACTCTTAATTGAGCCCCTTGGCAGACTTTATGGCAGCACTTCTCATCTTCAGTGACTTTTGTTTTTGTCTTTTGAATATTTGTTAAAAGAGGGAGATAGAGAGCCTATGATATACTAGGGTTTTTTGCTACTGCAAATGGACTCCACACATGTGTACCATTTGTGCAACTGGCTTTCCATGTGTACTACAGGATCAAACCCAGGCTATCAGGCTTTGTAAGAAAGTACCATTAACCACTGAGCCACCTGTCCAGCTATTGATGACTTTTTGTTTGTTTTTTAATTTTTTTTATTGACACTTTCCATGATTGTAAACAATATCCCATGGTAATTCCTTCCCTTCCTCCCCATAGAAACTCCACTCTCTATCATATCCTCTGCCCCTCTCAGTCAGACTCTCTCCTATTTTGATATCATGTTCTTTTCCTCCTGTTATGATGGTCTTGTGTAGGTAGTGTCAGGCACTGTGAGGTCATGGATATCCAGGCCATTTTGTGTCTGGAGGAGCATGGTATAAGGAGTCCTACCTTTCCTTTGGCTCTTACATTCTTCCTGCCACCTCTTTCACAATGGACCCTGAGCCTTAGAAGGTGTAATAGACATATTTCAATGTTGAGCACTCCTCTGTCACTTCTTCTCAATGCTATGGTGCCTTCTGAGTCATCCCAAGGTCACTGCCATCTGAAAAGAGAAGGTTCTCTAACCAAAAGTGTGAGTAGCACTAATATATGGTTATGAACAATAAGAGAAGTGCTTACTGGGCAGTTTGGTAAGCATCGTATATACATTTATCCAGACAGCAGCAGACGTTACACCCCTAGGGCTCATGACTACCACTATTGTAAGTTCTCAGTATTAGTTCCCTCCCATGGAGCGGACCTCCAGTCAAATTAGAGGGTGGTTTGTCTCCCCCAAAACAGAGGGACCACTATTGCACCTGTTAGCTCATTTGGCCTGGCTGGCCAAACATAAGGCTTGCAGTGTCCACTGTTGATTAACTTCACTGGTGACATCTCTCTCCCACTGAACTGCATGCAGAATGGCTTTTTCCAGCTTTCAGTCAGCTGGTCCTCATGGAGTTGGTTTTCAGCTCAGCTCCAGCAGGATTTGTCAGTGACCTTGCAGCCCAAGTATGTGGAGTCTTCAATAATAGGATCTTACCATCTATTACTGATAGGAAACCAAGGGCCTCAGCAATGTCCTGTAATGTTTTGGGGGCATCAGGGCCCTCAGTGGCCAACAACTCACTGGAAGGTATCCCATCCCTGGCACTGAAAATTTTCTACTAACAATCTATGGCTCCTTTGTGTTCCATTTTCCAAAAAAGCAGCTTTCCATATGATTTATTTATATCCTCTTAGATTTTGATTAGCCCTCCCTCCACCTTTCCTTTACTCAATCTCTTCCCCTGACCTCACTTAGGCCTTTTCACCCCCCATTAATGTGTTCTTCTACTTACAAATATACAATACCATCCAATTAAGTCCCCACCTCCCTCCCTTTCTATTCCCTTTATAGCTCCTTTATAGTTTACTGGCCTCTGCTACTGACTTTTATTCCTACTCACACAAAAGTCCAATCTTTTTATCTGAGATCCACATATGAGAGAGAAAATGTGACGTTTAACTTTCTGAGCCTGAATCACCTCACTTAATATAATCCTTTCCAGATGTAACCATTTTCCTGCAAATTTCATAACTTCCTTTTTCTTTACTGTTGAGTGGAATTCAATTATGTAAATGGGCCACATCTTCATTATTTACTTATCAGTTGAGGGACATCTAGGCTTGTTCCATTTCCTAGCTATTGTGAATACAGCGGCAATAAACATGGTTGAGCAAGTACCTCTAAGGTAGTGAGATTAATCCTTATGATATATGCCTAGGAGTGGTATATGTGGGTCATATGGTAGATCTGTTTTTAGCTGTCCCAGGAACCTGCACACTGATTTCCACAATGGGTAGACTAGATTGCATTCCCACCAGCAGTGTAGAATGGTTCCTCTTTTTCTGCATTCACACCAGTATTTAGGGTAATTTGTTTTCATGATGGTAGTCAGTCTGACAGTAGTGAGATGGAACCTCAACATAGTTTTATTCTGCATTTCCCTGATGACTAGGGATGTAGAACTTTTTTAGATTATATGCCATCTGTATTTCTTCTTTTGAGAACTATTTAGTTCCATAGCCCATTTTTTGATTGGGTTGTTTGATTTCTTATTATTTAATTTTTTGAGTTTTTTGTATATCCTAGATATTAAACCTCTATCAGATGTATAGCTGGCAACAATTTTCTTCCATTCTGTAGGTTGTCTCTTTGCTCTATTCATAGTGTCCTTTGCCATAAAAAGTTTCTAATTTCATGAGGTCCCAGTGGTTAATCTGTGGTTTTATTTCCTGAGCAACTAGGTTATGTTCAGAAAGTCTTTGCCAAGACCAATATGTTGAAGGGTTTCCCTACTTTTTCCTCTAGCAATTTAAGAGTTTCAGGTCTGATAATAAGCTCTTTGATCCATTTGGGCTTAATTCTTGTGCATGGAGAGAGATAAGGGTCTATTTTCCTCCTTCTATAGATACATATCCAGTTTTCCCAGCACCATTTGCTGAAGAGGCTATCTTTTCTCCAATGAGTATTTTTGTCAAATATCAGATAGCTGTAGCTACCCAGACTTACATCTGGGTCCTCTATTCTGTTCCATTGTTCTACATATCTTTTTTGTGGCAGTATCATGCTGTTTTTGTCACTATGGGTCTGTACTATAGGTTAAAATCAGGTATGGTGGTACTATCAGCCTTATTTTTGTTGCTCAAAATTTTTTTTATATATTTTCAGTTTTTTGCGCTTCCAAATGAATTTTTGTATTGTTTTTTTCTATTTCTGTGAAGAATGCAATAGGAATTCTGATGGGAATTGCATTAAATGCATAGATTATTTTCTGTAAGATTGCCATTTTCACAATATTGATTCTTCTGATCCAAGAAGGGATGTCTTTCCATTTCCTAGTGTCTTCTGTAATTCCTCACTTGACTGCTTTAAAGTTTTCATTTTACAGATCCTTCACTTCCTTGGTTAGGTTTATTCCACGGTGTGAATGGGAATGATTCTCTGATTTTATCCTCTGTGTGTTTGTTGTTAGCATATATGGAGGCTACTGATTTCTGTGTGTTTATTTTGTATCCTGCTACATGGCTATAGGTGTTTATCAGCTCTAACAGTTTGCTGGTAGAGTCTTTAGGGTCCTTTATGCATAGAATCATGTGCCACATTATAGCACAGAATGAGAAATAAGCAACTTGAATGTCTGGTGTACTCACTGGCCACACTCCACTCAGTCAAATACTACACATTGTTAATTGGATCCATCTGTCATCTGTCTGTCATCTATCTACTGGTTTTTTGAGGTAGAGTTTCACTGTAGCTCAGGTTGACCTGGAATTCACTATGTATTTTCAGGATGGCCTCAAAATCAGGGTGATTCTTCTACCTCTGTTTCTCAAGTGCTGGGATTAAAGGTGTGTGACACCATGCCTGGCCTTGGAGTTATATATTTGAAGTACAAGTTACATACTTTAATATACAGTTGATGGAATCCTTCAATACCCCTCATTCATGCTGGGGCCAAACTAGGAGTGCAATTTTAACATGCTGCAAGGTAAACAGGCAGAAGCAACAAGCAATAAAACCGAGAAAAGGGCCAGGGTCCAAATGTCTGCATGAAAATCCATATTTAGCCAGGCATGGTAGCATACGCCTTTAAACCCCTCACTTCGAAGGCAGATGTAGGAGGATTGCCATGGGTTTGAGGCCACCTTGAGACTACATAGTTAATTCCAAGTCAATCTGGGCTAGAGTGAGACTCTACCTTTAAAGAAATTTTTAAAAATTAAAAATAAAATCCATATTTAAATAAAATCTGTCATGAGTCTTTGTCTACCAAATGATATGAATCTGAGGTGTGCAACCCATGCAGGCCCTGCTGTAGCTGATGTGATGAAAGTAGGTTGTAACTGTACTAACCATGTATAGTGAAAGACACTATTATCCATGAGGATAGCTAGTGTTTGTGGTGCCATTGCATCAGGTTTCAGGGAACTGCAGGTACTCTCATTTATTTACTTTATAGTGAGTTGTTGGGTTTTGTTTTGTTTTGTTTTTGTTTGTTTTTGTTTTTGTTTTTCATAGTAGGGTTTCACTCTAGCTCAGGCTGACCTGGAATTCACTATGTAGTCTTAGAGTGGCCTTGAACTCACGGCAGTCCTCTTACTTCTGCCTCTTGAGTGCTGGGATTAAAGGCATGCGCCACCACGCCCGGCTATTGTAAATTTTTTTGACAACTTCTATACTCACAGACAATAAACTATGATATTTCCCACACCTACCCCATTTTCCGCTTCACAACATATTCTCCATCATATTCCCTGCCTCTCTCCATTTGTCTCTCTTTTATTTTGGTGTCATCTTTTTTTTTTTTTTTTTCACCTATTATAAGAGTCTTGTGAAGGTATTGCTAGGCCCTGTGAGGTCATGGATATTGAGGCCAATTTCTGACTGGGCAGTTACATTCATTGTATGGAGGGGTGCCCTTCCTTTGGCTCTAACATTCTTTCCTACACCTCTTCCACAATGGACCCTGAGCCTTGGAGGTTGTGATAGAGATGTTTCAGTACTAAGCACATTTCCATCACTTATCAGCACTATGTTGCCTTTTGGGTCATCCCAGTCTTCACTGCCATCTGAAAAGAGAAGCTTCTCTAACCAAAGTGAGAGTAGCATTAATATATGAATATGAGTATTAAGTGTAGTATTTCAGGGCAGTTTGGTGAGAATAATATATGCATTTAGCCAGACAAGATAAGGCTTCATACCCCTAAGGCACATGACCTCCCCTGCCGTAGGCTTTTGATTAGGTTTTCAGTACCAGGCATGCATTCCCTCCCATATGCCAGGCCTCCAGCCCAATTAGAGAGCAATTGGTTTCTCCCAGAGCAGACATGCCACTATTGCACTCGTTTGGTCATTTGGCCTGTCTGGCCAATCTTGTGGCTTACAGTTTCACTGTTTTCACTGCTAATGACTTCTCTCTTCCACAGGGCTACAGACAGTGCAGCTTTTCCCAGCTTATAGTTGGCTGGTCTACAGGAGGTTTTCAGCTCAGCACCAGCTTGATTGCTAAGTGATTTTGCTGTCTATGCATATGAAGTCTTCAGCAATAGGGTCTTACCATCTGTTACTTGTGGGAAACCAAGGGCCTTGTCAAAAGCCAGTAATGTTTTGGAGGTAGCAGGGACCTCCCTAGTCAATTACTCGTGGGTAGGTAACCTGTCCCTGGCCCTGAAAATTTTCTAGTAGCAGTCTACTGCTTATGGATGTGCTGTTATTCATAGAATTAGGCTTTCAGGTGTCTTATTCAAAATATCTTGAATTTTCTTTGTTTCTTTTTGGTTTTTCAAGGTAGGGTCTCACCCTAGCCCAGGCTGACCTGGAATTCACTATGGAGTCTTAGGGTGGCCTTGAACTCACGACAATCCTCCTACCTCTGTCTCCCAAGTGCTGGGATTAAAGGCATGCACCACCACACCCGGCTCAAAATATCTTGAATTTTAAATACCCTCCCCCACCCTTCTCTTACTCAATCTCTTCCCCTGGCTTCAAATAGGTCATTCCATTCCACATAATATGTTTATCTACTTACATATATGTAATACCATCCCATAAAGTCCTTCCTTCTCCTCCTTCCCTGGATTACTTAGGTTAGTATAATCCTTTCAAGATCCATCCATATCACAGAAAATTTCATACTATATACACAGCCAGACAGCAGCGGATGTTACACCACTAGGACTCATGACTACCCCTGTTGTAGGTTTTCAGTTTCAGGGATGTATTCCCTCCCATGGAGCGGGCCTCCAGTCCAGTTGGAGGGCAGTTGGTTTCCACCATGACAGACATGCCACTATTGCACCCATTGGCTTATTTGGCAGTGTCCACTGTTAAGTATCTTCACTGGTGATATCTCTCTCTCCCATAGAACTGCATACAGCATATCTTCTTCCAGCTTTCTGTCAGCTGGTCTACATGGAGGAGGTTATCAGCTCAGTTCCAGCCAGATTTCTCACTGGCCTTGCAGCCCAAGTGTGTGGAGTCTTCAATAATAGAGTCTTACCATGTATTCCTGGTGGGAAACCAAGGGCCTTGATAATGGCTTATAATGTTTGGGGCATCAGTGACCTCTCTGGCCAACAACTCACTGGAAGGTATCCCATCCCTGGCACTGAAATTTTTCTAGTAACAATCTATGGCTCCTGTGCATTCCAAAAAAGTAGGTTTCCATATGACTTATTTATATATAGCTCTTAGATTTTGATTAGCCCTTTCTCCTCCTTTCCTTACTTTTATGGACCTCCTAATTTCATTAAATTGGTTTCCTGTGTCTTCTTTGATTCCTTTGATTTCTTCTTTGATTCCTTTGATTTCCTCTTTATTTTCTTTTTTTAAAATTTTTTAATTTTTATTTCTTTATTTGACAGCAACAGAGAGAGGAAGAGGCAGATAGAGAGAGAGAGAATGGGCATGCCAGGCATCCAGCCTCTGCAAACAAACCCCAGACACATGCGACCCTTTGTGCATCTGGCTAACGTGGGTCCTAGAGAATTGAGCCTCGAACTGGGGTCCTTAGGCTTCGCAGGCAATCGCTTAACCGCTCGGCCATCTCTCCAGCCCTCCTCTTTAATTTCTTTGGACATATTTATAATCATTCTTTTGAAATCTTTCTTAGGCATTTCCTGTAAATCAGTCTCTCTGGAGGTCATTTCTGATGCATTAATACTTTTTGGTGGACTTATAGTCTTGATCTTTTGTGTTTCTTGTTATTATATACATATTTTTGTATCCTGGATTAATTTAATGCTTGGATTTTCATATTATCTGCAGTATTATTAGATTGATCAATCAATCTGATGTTATATATCTTCAGGGTAGGAGCTGAAGGTGCTAGGTGTTCTTAAGATTCTCAGAGTATCTACAGAAGTGACCCTGGGTGTTGGTTTTGCCTGCTATGAGAATATTCAAGTAGGGTGAGTGGAATAAAATACAGGCAGATTCTAAATTTACCTAAAAAATACACACTTTCAATGAAAAACAGCACATAGTATTTATGCAAGAGTAGGTATTGTGACCAGCAGGTCCTCTAACAAAGTTACTGTCCCTTAGAGTGTGTGTTGCCCCACACCCTTAATCCTGTCAACAAGGAGGTTAAGATTTCTGGTCTGTTGAGGGTTCCAAGTCAGTTTGTGACCAAGTGAGACCCTTCCCTAATGAAGAGGAAACAAAGCGGCTATAAATCAAGAAGCAACAGATAACATGCCCAAAATATAGCTTATTTAAGAATGGCAAATCCGACCATCCATCAGATTTAGCATATGATTTATCCTGATATGGAAGATGCAATTAGCACTTCTGGTTCAGACCTATATTCCAGGCTTATTTGGTGGGTACTGTCCTGGTGTAATACGTTACCTTTAGGGATGATTTTGATCTCAGATATGCTGTGCTCCTGCTTGGGTCCCTCTTTGGTGCACTGTGGGTTCAAGTAGGCTGGCTGGGTCGTTGGATCACTGCTGTGGTGGCCGGTGTTGTGAGCTCCCTTTCCCTAGTCTCTGGTGCTTGCTGGTGCTTGCACTGGCCCAGGGGAGACTATGGATGGTGACTCTAGTTCTCCCGCTGGTCATGTGATCCTCTATCTCATGATCTACTCCTCCATTGTTTGTGTGGTCCTCCCTTCACTTTTCTTGAGTTTGCGAAGAGCTCTGGTGTGAGTGGAAAATCCCTTCACCTGGCTTTTCCTGAAGCTCAAGTGGAGCATTGCAGCTGTGGCCCTGTGGACCTGGCGCCACTGCTGCTGGAGTTGCTTCTGCCGGCCTGTGTGGGCTCTGGATGCTCTGTATCTCTCCTACTTCTCTGCTGCTGTTGGAAATTTCAATTTTTTTCTTTTTTTTTTTTTTTTTTTGGCTTTTTCTCCCCTAGGCTGCTTTGGCCTGGCTCCTACGCCACCATCTTAACTGGAAGCTCTACTTTCTCTTATCCTTCAGATTTTCTAACTTTGCAAGAAGGCTGATGGAGTTGAAAAGTCTGTTGCTTGGTGTCTGCTGCTGGTGCTGCTTGGTGCACCTCTTAGACTGCGCTGGCCAGTTGAGTGGATCTCGGGCCCTGATCTCCTCGATGTGGCTCTGGCCATTTTCTTTGTGGTAGATCTTGTTCTCTCCTGTTTCTGTGCTGTGTCTAAGAATAACTTATTACTCCTTCACTTTTCACAAGAAGAGTGTATTTTGCTGGGGTTTTGCTTAAATCCCTCACTAGGCAGGTTTTGCGTGGCTCCTATGCCTCCATCTTACCTGGAAGTCTCATGCAGAATCTTGGCATGTGAAGCCATAAGGAGTTACTCTGAGTTACAGAGGTCTTGGCCCAGGGATTGAGTTGGATGATCGGTCACTTGGGTCACAGGTATTGTCTCCCAAAACCTAAAGGACAGAAAGTGAAATGAGAAACTTTGCACTTTAATTTGGATATCGTCACTGACTTATTTTTTGGCTTTATTTCATGGTAGTGAACCTCCTGGTTTTGTTCCATGACAAAAGATGACCCTGCTTAGCAGTTTCTTTCCTGCCTACTCAGCCATGCTGGTAGTTACCAAGTACATTGACTTGCTCAAACATATCTGTAGAGACAATGTCTTTCTTAAGGTGCATTTTATTTCTTAAGGACTTTGTAAAAGAAAAAGGAAAAAATAATGTTTGGCTTGTCCTCAAAATTGGTGTCCATTTCCAATTTTCCTGGAGTTTCTTAAATTTACATGGTACCTGCAAATTATTATTTTTAAAATATTTTATTTATTGATTGATTTATTTAATAGGGTGGGTAGGGAGAGAAAAAAAAGGCAGATAGGAAGAGAATTGGTGTACTAGGTCCTCCAGCCACTGCAGATGAACTCTAGAGGCATGTGCCACTGTGTACATCTGGCTTACATGGGTAATGGGCAACTGAACCTTGGTCCTTAGGCTCTGAAGGCAAGGCCTTACATGCTATGCCATCTCTTCAGCCCTACAAATTACTTCTTGCATAAGTTTTTGAAAATTCTGTTCAGTTTCTTAGTGATACTCATGTATTTGATTTAGACTGAAATGAGCCCCTTTGGGAATACTTTTGAACAAATAGAAATGGAATTCTATGTCTTCTGGCCACTAGTTCGCATATGATTTATATGATACTCTTTGGGGGTTTTAAAGGCCATCTACTGCTTAAAAGAATGGATTTTTAAAAAATTATTTATTTATTTATTTGAGAGCAACAGACACAGAGAGAAAGACAGAGGGAGAGAGAATGGGCGCGCCAGGGCTTCCAGTCTCTGCATACGAACTCCAGATGCGTGCGCCCCCTTGTGCATCTGGCTAACATGGGACCTAGGGAACCGAGCCTCGAACCGGGATCCTTAGGCTTCACAGGCAAGCGCTTAACCACTAAGCCATCTCTCCAGCCCAAAAGAATGGATATTATGAGGTAAATCCATTTTCAATGAAGAACAATATTGAGAGAGATGACTGCCGAATAAAAACCTATTATCATTGTTTGAGGATCAACCAGTCATCAATGAGTTAATCTAAACAGACATTGGAGGCATTCATATTAATGAAATAATGAGGTGTTAAAGAATCTTCTCATGTGACAGGTTTTTGCAAATTGATAAATTATGTTTTGTGAAGGTGGCTTATGAAGGTCATAGATGGTTTGCTTTGATTTTGTAAGGTTTGCTTGCTTTTTGATAGGAATGCATTAGTATGATATAACTGGTTATGATTATAAGAGCTGATTATTTTCATAATGTCACATTGTGTCCTGGGGAATAAAGGAGACGACAGAGGGCTGGGGAGATGGCTCAGTGGTTCAAGGTATCTATATAACACCAGATGCACAATGTGCCCCGTGCATCTGGAGTTCATTTGTAGTGATGAAAGTCCCTGGCACACCCATACACATACACTCTTTATCTTTGCTCGCAAATAAATCAGTAAATATTAAAAAAGAAAATGACCCTGGCTAAAAAGTTTTAACATATTGAA
Source organism: Jaculus jaculus (assembly GCF_020740685.1). Taxonomy (NCBI): domain Eukaryota; kingdom Metazoa; phylum Chordata; class Mammalia; order Rodentia; family Dipodidae; genus Jaculus; species Jaculus jaculus. The sequence goes on along the minus strand of NC_059115.1, from coordinate 17,087,318 downwards.
CTGTATTCCCAGATTTATCTATTATTTATCTTTTTGCCACTCTTTCCTTGTGTCTTAATGGGAATGTCAGTTCTTTTCTTTCTTTTGTTCTTTCTGTTTTACCCCCCTCCTTCCCTCTCTCCCCCCTTCTTTCTTTTTTAAATAATATTTTATTTATTTGAAAGACAAATACAGGGCCTGTAGCCACTGCAAATATCTCCAGACACCTGTGCCATCTTGTGCTTCTGTCTTACTTGCATACTGGGGAATCAAACCTGGGTCCTAAGGCTTTGCAGGCAAGTGCCTTAACCACTAAGCCATCTCTCAGCCTGTGTTTCATGATTTTAAAGGATTTTATTTGTTTGTTTGTTTGTTTTTGGTTTTTCGAGGTAGGGTCTCACTCTGGTCCAGGCTAACCTGGAATTAACTCTGTCATCTCAGGGTGGCCTTGAACTCAAGGCAATCCTCCTACCTCTGCCTCCCGAGTGTTGGGATTAAAGGCGTGCGCCGCCACACCCGGCTTGTTTTTTGTTTTTTGAGGTAGGGTCTCACTCTGGCCCAGACTGGCCTAGAATTCACTATGTAGTGTCAGGCTGGCCTTGAACTCACAGTCACAGCAATCCCCCTTATCTCTGCCTCCCAAGTGTTGGGTCTAAAGGCATGTACCAACATGCCTGGCCCAATTTTAAAGCACTTTTTTTTCAGGACCAAGTCAGGGGTATCTACTATCACCAAATTTTAAAGAATTTTAAAGTGTTTTTTTTTTTCAGAGCAACAAAAGTTCATGCCTTCTGTATGTTTGAATTAACATTCTACATTATTTTTTAGAGTATTAACCTTATCTTTGGGAAGCCTTTCTTTGTAGATTTGGCTGAGAAAAAAAGATGTGTATGTGTTAATCTTGGCTTTATTTCCATAGCTGGAATGAATGGCTGGAACTACCTGTGAAATACCCTGATCTGCCCAGGAATGCCCAAGTGGCCCTGACTATATGGCGTGTATGTGGACCAGAAAGATCAGTGCCGGTGGGAGGGACAACTGTCTCCCTGTTTGGAAGATACGGGTAAGTGCCTCTTCTACTCTGGGGTGCTGTTACTTTGTGGCTCTTTGCTTTCTTGGAGAGCTTTGATAGTGCTTGTTTGCTTCTCCCAGGAAATCTGGGGTGATGCATAATATTTAGTCATTTTTGTGATGAGACAGACTTCTTGCAGGAGATGGAGCTGAGTTGGTTAAGGAACCCAGTTAATATTTTCCCACTGTTAGTGCCTGTTGATGTAATCTCTGTTAGAAAACGGAAGTCACAGAACTGGAACCTTGCTCTGGGAGGGGTCGGGAGAGTTTGTCTTGTAGAATCATTGATTTGTTGTAGCTTTCCTACTTTGGCATAATGATGGCACAAGGGACAAAAGCCTGCTTGAAAAGCATTACTTTGCTAATGGTAGTGATGATAATAAATGAGATACTTATTGAAAAGTTTATAAATAATGTATGTTTATGGTTATAATAAATCCATAGTCTCAAAGGGTATTGTCTCATTTTCTGTTTCTGTACAGAGGGATGCATTTATTTAGAGAATTGGTCTATTCTTTTAACACTTACAGTTTGGAATTTTTCTCTAAATAGCTAGGTTCTCCTTCAGGAACCAGTATACTTGGTAACACTGACAAACTCTCCGGTTGCAGGTCATGTAGAATGAATTGGCATCTCACTAAGCCTGCAAAGGTGTTGATTTTTTGTTTGTTTGTTCATAAGCTTTGTCATAAACTTTTGGACTGAAATATTTTGACTTTTTCTTCCCAGTGTTCACAAAGTACCTGTGTGGTCAGTAAGAACCCCTTCAGTCAGTCAGGCCCGAGGTCACTTCAAACACTACAGTAGCCATCATTGGTAGCTTCAAGTTTCATTGTGATTCTACCTGCCTGGCTGATAACAGTTGTCTTAATTTTTGCCCATTTTAAAGTTGAAAAATGTTAATTTTCACATCACAAAATATAGATGAGAACTTCTGTATTTTAATATATTTTGATTTGTTTCTTGTCTGTATTGCTGTTGTTCGTCTTTGTGATGTCTTTTGCCCATTTTTTTTTTTCATGGCAAATTTTATTTCATGATATTTAAAGTTCTAAAATAAAACATTTGTCTTTTGCCCATTTTTGTAGCCAAGCACCTTAGTCTCTGAATCATCTCTCCAGCCCCATCCTTTGCCCATTTTTTTTTTCCCAAGGTAGGGTTTTGCGTTAGTCCAGGCTGACCTGGATTTCACTATGTAGTCTCAAGATGGCCTTGAATGCAAGGCAATCCTCCTACCTCTGCCTCCCAAGTGCTGGGATTAAAGGTGTTTGCCACCACGCCTGGCACCTTTGCCCATTTTATAGGCAACTTCCTTAATCACTGAGTCAATTCCCTGACCCGTCCTTTGCCCATTTTTGTAGAGATAAAAGTCACATACATAAAAGGCATCATTTTTTTTCCCCAAGTAGGGTCCCGCTTTAGCCCAGGCTGACCTGTAAATCACTAGGTAGTCTCAGGCTGGACTTGAACTCACAGCAATCCTCCTACCTCAGCCTCCCAAGTACTGAGCTTGAAGGCACGCCCACCATACCTGACAAAATCTCCCCCCCCTCACTTTTTTTTTAATTTTTTTGTTTTGTTTTGTTTTGTTTTTGCTTTTCTTGAGGTAGGGTCTCACTCTAGTCCAGGCTGACCTGGAATTCACTATGGAGTCTCAGGGTGGTCGCGAACTCACAGCGATCCTCCTACATCTGCCTCCCAAGTGCTCGTATTAAAGGCATGCACCACCACACCCTGCTGAAATCTTCTTTTTAAAACTGTTATTTTCTTATTGATGTTAAGGAACCTTTATACATTAGAACTATTCATCCATGTATTAATTGCAAACAGTGATTTCTCTTTTGTTTGCTCTTTAATTTGCAGTGCTTTCACTTACTTGATTGCTATTTATGGATATTAAAGTATTATACCAAATTTATCACATTTTCACATATGAATTTAATGTTTCATCAAGTCATTATTTAAGCTTTTTAAAGAAGACTGCCTTTTATGCTTTCATTCCTTTTTATTTACACCTGTAATTGATCTGAAATTACTTTTCTGAAAGGATGTGATGCTTTGAGAGTCAGCTTTAACAAAGCACAAAACTAACTATGCATGAGTTTTGTGTTTGTCCCAACACTACTCCTAACATAAGCCATCTTCTCCAGCTGTTTTACATTCTTTTTTTGCTTTCTTCTTAATTCTTCATGTGATGAGTCTAATGGAGACAACACAGTGTGTAGTACAGAGGTTAGCAAGGCAGGTCATAAAATAGATTACCCGGCTGCAAATGCTATCTTCCCTTTAATAACCAGCATGCTTGGGCAAGTCACTGAATACCGTTCTTCCTCCATCTCTTCATAAGTAAAAGGAAATGTATATTCATAGTTTATGATGGTTATCTTAGTGCATTTAGCTAGTATAACAAGTACTATATTTAAATACTTAATGTCATATAAATTTGGCAAATCTTACAGTGAGCTCCGTAATGACTAATCATCTTTATTTTTGAGTGATGTCAGTGCTGAAGGATAATCCTTGAAGCATTCAGTATTGTAGGAGTGTAGTATTGATTATCTGTGACTGTAGGAGTATAATTGATAATCTGTGAAGGAGTATAGTATTGGTGATGTGTGGAGGATTATAGATTTGGTGATCTGTGACTGCCAGCTCTTTCTCCTTCCTATCAGCTATTCATGTCTCTGGGTCAGTGTGCGCTTTGTAGAGAAGTAAAATTTTTAATTGAAAGGTGAGTCTGTTACAAAGCTAATTATATAGTGTCCTCATCTTCCATGGCTAGCCTGAGATATTGCTAAGTAGTTTGGGAGTGGGTTGATCATTAGTTTGAATTAGCAAAGGCCCACACCACACCTGCAGCTTACAGGAGATCTGGCGGGTGTTTTCCAAATGTGAGTTCTGACGTCAAAGCAGGGTGTGGTAGTTTGATTCAGGAGTCCCCCATAAATTTAGATGTTCTGAATGCTAGGTTCCCAGCTGATGGAGATTGAGAATTACGCCTTCTGGAGGCAGTGTACTGTTGGTTTTAGTCTTATGGGTGTTATAGCCAGTTGCCCCATGCCAGTGTTTTGGCACATTCTCCTGTTGGTATTATCCACCTTATGGGGGCCAAGGGGTAATGTCCACCCTCCCCCTGCTCATGCCATCGTTTTTCCCTGCCATCGTGGAGCTTCCCTTTGAGCCTGTAAGCCAAAATAAATCCTTTTTTCCCACAAGCTGCTCTTGGTCAGGTGATTCTACCAACAATGCAATCCAGACTGCAACACAGTGGCTGGAGAGACATGGCCCCTCGCAGCAGGAGTGGTGGAGCCCTGCTGGCTGGAGTCATAGCAGTGGCTGGAACCTGGTCAAGCTAAGGAAGATGCCTGCCATGCTCTTCCTTCCATCCTGACTGTCTTCACTTCCCAGGTGGCCTTTTGGCTCTGTGCATCTGTGTAACTCTCAGCAAATTTCCATTAGTGTCCAAAGAAATCACTGCTCACCCGATCATTGGAGTCACTTGACGTCTCCCCTGCTCGCCACATGCCCTGTCCTTCCATCTCTCCTCTAGGTCTGTTCTGAGACCTCCAGACCGTTTATTTAGCACACTGACTCTGAGCCAAGTGTGCTTTGTTTGATTTAGTGAAATTTAGCCAAAAGATTGTCTGAGGGGAAGGGCAGTGGAGAGAAGGAAGGGGCATTTCCTGCTGCCTTGATGGGTAGGTGGGCTGTGGAGAGAAGGAAGGGGCGCCCCTTGCTGTTTGGAAGTCCATATTAGGGCATTTATCTATCTAAAGTACTGTCTTTACCTCCCTGCCCAGCTCCTTGTTCATTCCTCAGAAGTCACCGTGTGAGCAAGGTGGGCCTGGAACCTGTGCTCCTGCCTCTGTGCTCTGCTTCATGATGTGTCTGAATCAAATTAATTTATAAAAGCTAACTATGCATGCTTTTATAATATAACTTTAAAGAATCTTCAACCTCATATTGAGAATTTTGATTCTTTGCAACCTACCAGTTCCTTCGGGTGTGGCCACTAAGATGCACTTTTGCAAGTAAAATTACTAGAATTTCCTGTGTAGTAGTTTTTCATTAGAATGCTGTAATGGTTCAAAATCTTAAGTAAGTCTTATACAATAAAAGAACCAGGATACCCAAAATGTATCTCGTTAAAAATATTAAATATGAAATTGTAGGAAATCCGTAATAAGACTCCCTCTGTCTCTGTCTTGCACACACCACGAGGGTTTTTTTGCTCTGTTGTGGAGAGCAGCATATTCTTTTGACCTTGGAGTAGCCCATGTTGGTTGGAAGGCCTTCCTCAGACCCCGCTGCAGAAAGCGCATCCTGATGAAGACTTCCTCCATTGAAAACGAGCTCTGAAGCTTGTCATGGACATAACTAGAGTGTGTTGTTGTCTGGGAATATGAGCTTGGGCTGCCCTCACTAGGTCCTGAGTGTCCAGTCTATTGTGGAATGCATGTGGCGTGTGGGCAGCAGGCTGGACGTGCCTGTTTTTCTTGGTGAGCTTTTGAAAGAAATGTGACAGTCGGAGGCCATGGACCCTTTCACCTGAAAGCAGAAGATGCAAGGCTAAGTCCTGACCGTGCTGAATTTCTGATTGCGAGATACAGAATTGTTTATAGATGAACCCATTGAAGTATTTCTGTTTAGAACATCCCTATAGTAGAAAACAAGACAGGAGAAAAGCCACCTATACAGTGAAGAGGATCCTAGTACCTGTTAACTAGTCAAGTGCTATTCTAGGTGCTTTAAGCTTGTAGTGATTCATTTCCTTAACGCTGTGAGGTTCAGGGATTGTTTGCTAGTCCCATTTCATTCATGAGAAAACGAAGGTCCTTGGGAGGGTTACGTTCATCCTCCAAGGCCACCCCAGTGCTGGGTGGCTCAGCTGGGACCCATCCTCAGGCTGACTTGTCATGCAGAGCATGTGTGTAACTTCTCAGTCACTGTGAATGTGACATTACTGTGCTGTGTAGAAATTTGCTTTATCATTAGTAAGATGTGCACTGAGGTGGTAAAGGTGGGCGTTGTAGTACGGACCCCTTTCTCCTTGGACTTTGCCTGAGGATTTCTGAAATAGTTCTTTGCTTTTAGGAAGATTTATAGACATCAGTTTCCCTCTACCCTGACACATTTTTCCCCCATAGAGTGTTTCGCCAAGGAATGCATGACTTGACAGTCTGGCCGAACGTGGAGGCAGATGGGGCTGAGCCCACGAGAACTCCTGGCCGGACAAGCAGTACTCTCTCGGAAGACCAGATGAGCCGCCTTCCCGAGGTAAACAAGATGGGAGACAAGTCACCTCTGGGTCATGTCATATGTATCCTGTCATGTTAAACTATTTTTTATTTTTATTTATTTATTTATTTATTTATTTATTTATTTGACAGAGAGAGAGAAGAGAGGGAGAGTATGCACTAGGGCCTCTAGCCACTGCAAACAAATTCCAGACGCGTGTGCCCCTTGTGCATCAGGCTAACGTGGATCCTGGGGAATCGAACCTGGGTCCCTTGGCTTTGCAAGCAAACAACTGCTAAGCCATCCCTCCAGCCCTATCCTGTCATGTTAAATTCATGTGTTTAGTAACAGTTTTAAACTGTAACTCACATACCATCACCTTCACTCTGGAGGGGTGTATAGTCACACACTTGCACCATCAACAGGGTGTCATTTTAGAACATCTTCATTGCCCTGAAAAGAAACACATGTTCAGTAGTTACTTGTACCCCTTCCTCCTTGCAGTTCCTGACACCTCTAGTCCACTGTTAGACTTATTCGTATTTTCTGCATACATGAAATCATGCTTTAATATAGTCTTGTGTTGATAATTGTCTCAGATTTGGAAAGGTAGCTCTCTTCTGCATTCAGGTGACCACCTGTTTTTCCTAGTGACATAACCTTGCCAGTAAAGTGTTAACATGCTACAGGTGCTTATGTTTTGGGGAAAAGATTCACTGTGGAATTAACTACTGTAAAGTGCTCTCATCCTCCTTTGGTAACCAGATGGAGTTTTCTTTCCACAGTGTTTCTTTTTTTTTTTTTTGCTGTGTGGAAATGATATGAAACATTTATTTGATATAGTAGACAATGACAGAGCTAAGTAATCCACTCCACTAATGAAGTTTTTCACTGAAAAAATGCAACCACTAAGCTCTATTCAGTGGCTAAATCGTAATCTGTGACTTTCATGATCCTTGACTAGTTAACAGACATTGTGTTGGAATCAGCTGTTTATAGCCTGTGTGTCACTGAACATTGCAGACGATTGAGCCTTAATTGCTAGAGAAAGGTAGAGTGTACTGAAGAAGTAGAGGTCTTATGCTGTCCTTGAGGGCTGGGTCACATACGATCCATACGATGGATGGCATTCTCAGTGCAAGAAGAAATGGGCAGTCAGGAAGTACAGTGCTGTCTAGTTTAACACTTTGTCCACTCTTCCTCTGTTGTCTCAAATTGTTTGTCCTTCTTTCATATATTTCTAATGTTTATTCCTAATCATTGTTTTGACAGAAATTTCAAAAGTAGGTTTGTTAACCATGTCATTGGAATTGGCTTGAATTGCACTTCTGGTTTTTGATGTAGTATGTTTACATGCTTCTTACCTTTCTCTTTCAAATTTTGTAGTAGATTAAAAAGATGTGCCTTCATAATAACCAACATGACTTATGGTTGAAACAGTAACCCCTTAAACCCCTAAGACATGGGGGGGCTCCAGATTATTCTTCCTGTCCTCAGCTCCCACCAGCCCCTCGGGAAACGAGGGCCACACACCAGCGAGCTGAGTCTGGTGCAGGGAAAGAGTCTCATTGTTCTTGTTCATTGTCTCTGATTGTCATCAGTAGTCTAGCGTTTAGCAGCCAGGGTCCCATCTTTTTATTAAGTCTTTACATTTCTGTGGATCTTTAAACTGAGAAGAAAAATTGAGAGAATAAGCATCCTTTGGTGTTTATGCTGTGACAGTAGCAGAGCCATTTCCATGTTCTTTTCCCACTGATAGGATCACACTTTTGAGAGTGGAGTGGTGGCATCAGAACTTGGCATGTCCCGAGAGTCTGCATCAGTGTTCCCCACAGTTAAACAGAAGCTGTCAAGACCAGTGATTAAGGAGAAAAATGGGTCCTATTTGCAGCTTGTGAAGGAACTTTTTACCCTTAGGAAAAACCTTTTTATTTCTTGGGACTTTAGGCCAAAATATTCCTTTTTTTCCAATATAGCAGCTGGTCTTTTTGGCATTTTAGAACTTGCCATATCCTTTTTTTTTTTTTTTTTTTTGGCACACGCCTTTTTTTTTTTTTTAAATTATTTATTTGTTTATTTGAGAGCGACAGACACAGAGAGAAAGACAGAGAGAGGGAGAGAGAGAGAATGGGCACGCCAGGGCTTTCAGCCTCTGCAAACGAACTCCATATGCGTGTGCCCCCTTGTGCATCTGGCTAATGTGGGACCTGGGGAACCGAGCCTCGAACCGGGGTCCTTAGGCTTCATAGGCAAGCGCTTAACCGCTAAGCCATCTCTCCAGCCCGCCATATCCTTTTTGCTACTGAGGGAAAATGTATTTTTATTTTATTTTATTTCCTTTTTTGTTATTGACAACTTACATAATTATAGACAATAAACCATGATAATATCCTTCCCCCCCAAAAAATATTTTTTTTTATTTTTAAATTTTTATTAACATTGTCCATGATTATAAAAAAAAATATCCCATGGTAATTTCCTCCCTCCCCCCTGACACTTTCCCCTTTGAAATTCCATTGTATTTTTTAAAATGACATCTTATGTTGGACGAATTTGGAAGGTTGGGCACTTGGAAGCATTTGCAGTGGAAATAGCACCACACAAGGATGTGGAGTTTTAACTACCCTGCCACCTCAGGAAAAATAATTCATAAATTTACAGAACCCTAAGTGTAGAGTGGATAATTTCCAAGATCAGTCCTAGTCTATGAGTCCAAAGGTACTCACATAGCAAGTGCTAGAGTTATTTATCCGCTTAGATTTTTCAGGTGCACCTTACATAGAGTAAAGCTGTAGCTTATCCACCTGTGGCTGTGAATGTGGTATTTGTGCCTTTCCTTTTCTTGTGTAGTGTGTGAGCCTTGAGTACAGGGTGTAGCTGTGCACAGGCTCCTTTCTTGGGATGTGTGCTGCATCTTTACCATTTCAGAGATGCCTCAGAGAAAGAGTCCCAGAGCATGGCCTAATTGCTTTTCATACAATGGAATGCGCTTGGATACTTGCTAAAATCTTTAAAATATATATTTTTTACTTTTATTTATTTGACAGAGAAAAAGGGAGGGAGAGAGAGAATTGGTGCACCAGGGCCTCCAGCCACTGCAAACAAACTCCAGATGCATGCGCTCCCTTGTGCATCTTGCTAATGTGGGTCCTGGGGAATCGAACCTGGGTCCTTTGGCTTTGCAGGCAAATGCCTTAACCGCTAATCCATCCCTCCAGCCCTTTTGCTATAATCTTAGTCTGCTAATTTATCACTCAGGGTATACTGTGATACTTATGTTCTTAACTTAAAACTTACATATTCTTTCTCTCTTCTGGGGATTGGGGTTTGAAGTAGGCTTTCACTCTAGCCCATGCTGTCTTGGAACTCACTCTATCCCCTAGTGGTTTCAAACTCATGGTAATCCTCCTACCTTTGCCTCCCAAGTGCTGGGATTAAAGATGCGCCACCACACCTGGCTGCATTTCTGGTGTCAAAGAACAGTGGGAATAAATACTGCTTCATTGAGTATTTTAGAGTGCCCAAACAAGCATGTTGCTCTAATTCAAGCATGATATCTGTTCTGTAACTAGATTTTGATGTTTCCTGATAGTATAATTCCCAGAGAGTCTTGGCCTGAGTAAAGTTTGATTCCAGATGCCTATCCATATCCATGTATAAGAGTGCTTTTTGAGCAAATTTTGGTCAAACAGTAATGCTATGTGCCTTAGATGGTGCTTTCATTTGACCCAGTTCAAAGATCCACAGAAAACACGTGACACTGAGCAGTCAGTTCAATAATTGTCCTTCATTTCCTTGGTCAGGTTCATTGAATCAGGCAGGTCTCCAATCTCAGTTTTCACTGTGGAATAAAATCTCTTCAATATTCTCGTCTTTCTAAATGCTAGCCCTTACAGGGTTTCTTAGTAGACTTACCTACATTTGGTTATGGTGTAGCAGATAGGTTTGTACATGTGAAGCAAGTGTTCTGCCCCCAAGTTACATGCTTAGTCCCTTAGATAGCTATAACTTTTGAAAAACCTTCTTTAACATTAAAAAAAATTTTTTTGTTTATTTATTTGAGAGTGACAGAGAGGAAGGAGGCAGAAAGAGAGAGAGGAAGAGAGAGAATGGGCACGCCAGGGCTTCCAGCCACTGCAAACAAACTCCAGATGCGTGCACCCCCTTGTGCATCTGGTTAACATGGGTCCTGGGGAATCGAGCCTTGAACTGGGTCCTTAGGCTTCACAGGCAAGCGCTTAACCGCTAACCCATTCTTTAACATTTTTTTTTTTTTTACCATTAATAAACACATTGTTGCAGTCAAATTCCCATTGCTGGCAGAAAATATCCTAAGATCAGCTTGTGGAAGGGTTTGTTTTTGCTTACAGATTTGAGAGGAAGCTCCATGATGGCAGAGAAAAACGATGGCATGGGCAGAGGGTGGACAACAGCAGCAGGAGAGTGTGCCAAACACTGGCAAGGGGAAGCTGGCTATAACAGCCATAATCCCTCCCCAACAATACACTGCCTCCAGGAGATTGCAGTTTACAAATTGGCCCTAGCTGGGAACCTAGCATTCAGAACACATAAGTTTATGAGGGACACCTGAATCAAACCACTACAAACATTGTATAGGGATGAAGTACTGTTAAGGCACAAAGGAGACTATGGAGACCTTCTACCCCCCATGTACTACTCAGGGATAACTTGACATTAATATTTTAGCTTCCATGCTTTCAGTCAGTGTAGAAATATATGTGCATGAATATGTGCACATTTATTTTTAAATTGGGCCCACTGTGTGTGTGTGTGTGTGTGTGTGTGTGTGAGTGAGTGTGAGAGAGAGAGAGAGAGAGAGAGAGAATTCTTAAGTCTTAGTTATGCTCAAGGGTTGTTCCCCATTTTGTGTCTGGAGGAGCACGTTGCAATGGCCCAGATATCTATGACCTCACAGTGCCTGACACTACATACACAAGATCATCATAATAGAAGGAAAAGATGATGAAATCAAAATAAAAGACTGATTGAGAGGAGGAGGAGATATAATGGAGAGCGAAGTTTCAAAGGGGAAAGTAGGGGGGGAATTACCATGGGATATTGTTTACAATCATGGAAGTTGTTAATTATATATAAAAAAGAGTTGTTCCCCATTTTAAGATGCTTCTGCAACAGCTAATACACATCTGGACTTTCCATACTGTGAACGTGGGGTCTCCAGGAGTCTTCTGTGGAGGCAGATCCACTTGTGTGTAGTTCTGTGCTGTGAGCAGTCAGCCCATCATCTACTCCACATTTTCCACTGCTCTGAAATGAATTGTTTTGCTCAATGAGTTATATGTATGTGGGTACTTGAAACAGATCAAATTTGGGAAGCACCCTTGAATTTATTTCTACTTTTGTATTTTTTCACATGTATAGTGTGTGTGCATATGATGTGTATATATGTTCGTATTTGTGTGGGCACATGTGTCTGTGTGCATGTGTGGAGGTCAGTGGTTGACTTTAAGTGTCTGTCTTCCTTTGTCATGCTCCACCTTTCTTTGAGACAGAGTCTGTTACTGAAATTGGGGCTCACTAACACAACTGGACTTAGCTGTCTCCCCCTCACCAGCAGTGAGATTACAGATATGTATCATCACCACATGTGGCACTTATGTGGAGCAACAGACAGAGAAAGAGGCAGGTAGAGAGAGACAGGGAGCAAGAATGGGTGCGCCAGGGCCTGCAGCCACTGCATATGAACTCCCGATGCGTGCGTCCCCTTGTGCATCTGGCTAACGTGGGTCCTGGGAAATCGAGCCTCGAACCGGGGTCCTTAGGCTTCACAGGCAAGCGCTTAACCGCTAAGCCATCTCTCCAGCACAAACTAATGCCTTTTTATAACACCTTGGAATTTTGATAGTATGTCTGCTTTTTTATAATATTTAATTTATTTATTTGAGAGAGATAGAATGGATATGCCAGGGTGTCTAACCACTGCAAACGAATTCCACATGCATGTGCCACCTTGTGCATCTTGCTTATGTGGGTCATGGGGAATCAAACCTGGGTCTTTGGCTTTGCAGGCAAGCACCTTAACTCCTAAGCCATCTCTCCAGCCCCTATTATTGATATTATCTGATGAACACATGTTGGTTGATTGATGTTTATTCTAAGAATGAATTGGGTATATGAATAGAACAGTAGTGGCTATCATTTATTTCTCTCCTGTCTGTTTTAGAATCTGTCCCTGCCCTCCTGTTCCCTTCCATCTCCCCCCCCCCCACCCCGCCCAAAACACACACTCAAATTCTTGGGTAGATTTGAAACACACAAGCATTGTTTTTCAGTCCTTCTCACCCGTGTCTCAAGTAAAGACCCAAGTCATGAAGAACCTCGAGAAAGCTCACTGCCAGCAGTACCTATGTCAGTGTAGATTTTCTCTGTCTCTAGTGTGATGAACTTTGGTTATATAGTTAGTGGTGAAGGCACTTCCTCTTCTCTGATCCCTAGGTGGGTCAGGTCTTGTGTTGTTCCGGCAAACAGGCTGGGGACTTTTCATCTTGCTTGAAGATTCTTTATCCGTAAGTCTCTGCCTCAGGGTTACCTGTCTCAGACCTCAAGGTCCTGCATGGATACTTCAGTATTTCCTATCTGACACCTGGAGTCCCGCCCCACCCTCACATTGATAACTCAGTGTTACCTGTCTGAGACCTCAAGGTCCTGCATGGATACTTCAGTATTTCCTATCTGACACCTGGAGTCCCGCCCCACCCTCACATTGATAACTCAGTGTTACCTGTCTCAGACCTCAAGGTCCTGCATGGATACTTCAGTATTTCCTATCTGACACCTGGAGTCCCGCCCCACCCTCACATTGATAACTCAGTGTTACCTGTCTCAGACCTCAAGGTGCCGCCACACACTGATACTTCAGTAACACTGCTCTGATTTATACTTCAATCTTTCTCACCTTCCTTCTCTGTGAAAGTAAAGACCTTTATTAGAATCCTTCTTCTCTGTTTTCTTTTATTCTTCTCCCTTTCTCCTCTTTCTCTCTGGAGTCTTGGTAGTTTTGAGCATCAAAGCCCTGGTTCCAGTAGGTACAGTTCTGGGCCACCTGTTCCCTACATGCCAGTTAAAGAGAAGTATATGAGGGACGGAGAGAGGAGTTGTATTCAGTGTGGCCACATTGAAGAGGAACTGATAGAGGAGTTAAGTGACCCCAGGGCCATCTTCAGGTACTGACATGGGAAACAGAGAGGAAATGTATTCATTGTGTCTGTTTGGGCAGAGGAACAGATGCAGGGCTTAATGACCCAAAGGCCATTGTGGTGGTTTGATTCAGGTGTCCCCCATAAACTTAGGTGTTCTGAATGCTAGACTCCCAGCTGATAGAGATTTGGGAATTAACACCTCTAGGAGGCAGTGTGTTATTGAGGGTGAGCTTATGGGTGTTACAGCCGGTCCCCCGTGCTAGTGTTTAGCACACTCTCCTGTTACTATTGTCCACTTTATGTTGGCCAGTGGGTGATGTCCACCATTTTTCCTGCCATCATGGAGCTTCCCCTTGAGTCTGTAAGCCAAAATAAATCCTTTTATCCCAAAAGCTGCTCTTAGTCAGGTGATTTCTACCAGCAGTGCGAACCTGACTGCAACAGCCATGCTCAAGGTCCTGAGATTGAAGTTTCAGAAGAGAACAGAAAGTGTGTCTAACTAATCAGTCTTGGTTGAAGTGGGGTCATGCCCATGATTGTCCCGTCGTCTAGGACTGGTGCACCCACAAGGTGGGCTCCTGCATTGCAAATCTGCTAGTCACTGGGGATCACACTGTCCTGCACTGGTAAGAAGTCTCATCTTGGTGGTCTGTCCCATTAGGCTTTGATCTTCCTGGAATGCAGGCAGCCCCAGAGGAAAGTTAAGGACAGTGCTTTATCTTGGTGCCTTCTGCCAGATGACAGACATGAAATGAAGGCAGAGATGACAGACTTTCACTTTGCTTTTAAGTACCTTGTGCGTCCTAGTGGGAAGTTTGTGGTGGGAGATTAGCAGGGTAGTCAAAAAACTAACCCCTTAGCCCAGAGTAGAAAGACGTTTATTTAATACAGTGAAAGAGCAGCGCGCAAGGCAGTCACAGAACTGTCCTGTGGGGATGGCTGCCGGAAGTTCCGCTGGAGAGGAGGCCTTCCGCCAGGACAAGCCACAGCGAGGGCTTCCTGTGGTGAGGTTCTCTTCTTGCAAATGGAGATCACTCTGTAGTATCACTTTATAATTTTCCTCGATAGCGCCGCCAGTTTGCCTTTGGACTTAACGGACACACAAACTCTACAGCAGCTTGCACTGGGGAACTGTTCCTTGTCTGGTCTCTTACTGATGGCCTTCCGTAGACTCGGTGCTTTGTAGCCACAGCAGCTATGAGTACCTGTTTCCATGTCATGCTGTACACCGGTCTGAAACGCAGTGATCCTCCTGCCTCAGCCTCCCGAGGGCTGGGACTGCAGGGCCGAGTCACCACGCCCAGCAGAAACAGATGTGTTCATCTCCCAGGAGGACCTGATGGAACTGCAGGAGCCATGAGGTCTCGTGTGCTTGTGCAGAGTGCGTGGAGACACCAGCGAAAATGGGTCCAGGTCAGGAGTCAGGTTCTTCTTCACCTTCCTTGGACTGTCAACTTTTCTCCACTTCTAAGTAGTAAAAGGTCCTAGGCAGAATTCCGCCATATACAAATATTTATTTTCCATTCTATTCTCGCCTGTCCACATATTTCCTGCTTTTCCACTAGCACTCAGCTCCATTGAATGCCTAGCCTCAGTCGAAGGCACTTACACTCAAGGGCAGTTAAAACTCAATAGCAGTGACTAAACTGAGAAGGGGTGGTCATGGAAGTCCATCTGTTGGCAACAGCTACTATGTGGCCAAACCTTTCTCTGCTACTTTTAGGCCAGATATAGTGTGGTAAGCTGACCCAGTTTCAGCCCTGGCCTTGATATTCACCAACTGGTCTGAGCCATTTTCCTTGAGCATATATTTCTGTCTTCCACTGCATCTGGTAGTACATGATTGGAGCTCCTAGATATTTCCTGGGCTGTTCACTATTTCATTCTTGGGGATTCTTCAGTTTAAGTATTATTTATTTATTTGTGAGAGGAGAGGCAGAGAGAGAATGGGCATGCCAGGGCCTCCAGGCACTGCAGATGAACTCCAGATACATGTGCCACCTTACTTGGATACTAAGGAATCAAACCTGCCTGGGTCCATAGGCTTCACAGATAACTGCCTTAACCACTAAGCCATCTCTCCAGCCCTGGTTCTTCTATTTCAATAGCTTTTACAACCTCTTCCTATTTAATTCTTGGAGAAGTCAGGCTCAATAATCACTCCATTATTCTGTGACAAGGGTATCCCTTCCCAACTCTATATGACTTCTCATGAATTCTTTAGAAACTTGTGTTCCTGACAAAGAGAGAATGGCACTTTTGCTGATTTCTTCATCTGTCTTCTTCCTGAAATGGGTACCTTAGCAAGGATTATTTCTTCACAAGCAATTTGATACAGATTGTATAGCTCTTACCCTTCTGGTTTATTTATTTTTTTTTTTGTTTATTTTATTTATTTGAGAGTGACAGACAGAGAGAAAGAGGCAGATAGAGAGAGAGAGAATAGGCGCACCAGGGCCTCCAGCCCTGAAAATGAACTCCAGACACGTACGCCCCCTTGTGCATCTGGCTCACGTGGGTCCTGGGGAGTCGAGCCTCAAACTGGGGTCCCTCCCTAGGCTTCACAGGCAAGCGCTTAACCGCTAAGCCATGTCTCCAGCCCGTACCCTGCTATTGAACAGAATGTAGGTGCTCTTTTTGCAAAGGGGTAGGTCACCAGCATTTCTGGCCCAAAATGAAATAGAAATTTTTTTTTTAATTTTTATTAACATTTTCCATGATTATAAAATATATCCCATGGTAATTCCCTCCCTCCCCACCCCCACACTTTCCCATTTGAAATTCCATTCTCCATCATATTACCTCCCCATTACAATCATTGTAATTACATATATACAATATCAACCTATTAAGTATCCTCCTCCCTTCCTTTCTCCACCCTTTATGTCTCCTTTTCAACTTCCTGGCCTCTGCTACTAAGTATTTTCATTCTCACGCAGAAGCCCAGTCATCTGTAGCTAGGATCCACATATGAGAGAGAACATGTGGCGCTTGGCTTTCTGGGCCTGGGTTACCTCACTTAGTATAATCCTTTCCAGGTCCATCCATTTTTCTGCAAATTTCATAACTTCATTTTTCTTTACCGCTGAGTAGAACTCCATTGTATAAATGTGCCACATCTTCATTATCCACTCATCTGTTGAGGGACATCTAGGCTGGTTCCATTTCCCAGCTATTATAAATTGAGCAGCAATAAACATGGTTGAACATGTACTTCTAAGGAAATGAGATGAGTCCTTTGGATATATGCCTAGGAGTGCTATAGCTGGGTCATATGGTAGATCAATCTCTAGCTGTTTTAGGAACCTCCACACTGTTTTCCACAATGGCTGGACCAGATTGCATTCCCACCAGCAGTGCAGAAGGGTTCCTTTTTTTCCACATCCCCGCCAACATTTATGATCATTTGTTTTCATGATGGTGGCCAATCTGACAGGAGTGAGATGGAATCTCAATGTAGTTTTAATCTGCATTTCCCTGATGACTAGTGACGTAGAACATTTTTTTAGATGCTTATATGCCATTCTTATTTCTTCCTTTGAGAACTCTCTATTTAGCTCCATAGCCCATTTTTTTGATTGGCTTGTTTGATTCCTTATTATTTAACTTTTTGAGTTCTTTGTATATCCTAGATATTAATCCTCTATCAGATATATAGCTGGCGAAGATTTTTTCCCATTCTGTAGGTTGCCTCTTTGCTTTTTTCACTGTGTCCTTTGCGGTGCAAAATCTTTGTAATTTCATTAGGTCCCAGTGGTTAATCTGTGGTTTTATTGCCTGAGCAATTGGGGTTGTATTCAGAAAGTCTTTGCCAAGACCAATATGTTGAAGGGTTTCCCCTACTTTTTCCTCTAGCAGTTTCAAAGTTTCCTGTCTGATGTTAAGGTCTTTAATCCATTTGGACTTAATTCTTGTGCATGGCGAGAGAGAAGAATCTATTTTCATCCTTCTGCAGATATATATCCAGTTTTCAAAACACCATTTGCTGAAGAGGCTGTCTCTTCTCCAATGAGTATTTTTGGCATTTTTATCGAATATCAGGTGGCTATAGCTACTTGGGCTTACATCTGGGTCCTCTATTCTGTTCCACTGATCTACATGTCTGTTTTTGTGCCAGTACCATGCTGTTTTTGTTACTATGGCTCTGTAGTATAGGTTAAAATCAGGTATGGTGATACCACCAGCCTCTTTTTTGTTGCTCAGTATTATTTTAGATATTCGAGGTTTTTTGTGATTCCAAATGAATTTTTGGATTGTTTTTTCTATTTCCATGAAGAAAGCCTTTGGAATTTTGATAGGGATTGCATTAAATGTGTAGATTGCTTTAGGTAAGATTGCCATTTTCACGATATTGATTCTTCCAATCCAGGAACAAGGGATGTTTCTCCACTTTCTAGTGTCTTCTGCAATTTCTCGCTTGAGTATTTTAAAGTTCTCATTGTATAGATTCTTTACTTCCTTGGTTAGGTTTATTCCAAGGTATTTTATTTTTTTTGATGCAATTGTGAATGGGAGCGATTCTCTGATTTCATCCTCTGTGTGTTTGTTGTTAGCATATATAAAGGCTACTGATTTCTGTGTATTTATTTTGTATCCTGCTACATTGCTGTATGTTTTGATCAGCTCTAACAGCTTGCTAGTAGAGTCTTTAGGGTCCTTTATGTATAGAATCATGTCATCTGCAAATAATGATAACTTGATTTCTTCCTTTCCAATTTGTACCCCTTTTATGTGTGTCTCTTGCCTTATTGCTATGGCTAAGACTTCCAAAAGTATATTAAATAGAAGTGGGGACAGTGGACACCCTTGTCTTGTTCCTGATTTTAGTGGAAAAGCTTCCAGTTTTTCCCCATTTAGTAATATGTTGGCTGTAGGCTTGTCATAAATAGCCTTTATTATATTGAGATATGTTCCTTCTATTCCCAGTCTCTGTAGGACTTTTATCATGAAGGGATGTTGGATTTTGTCAAATGCTTTCTCTGCATCTAATGAGATGATCATGTGATTTTTGTCCTTCAACCCGTTTATGTAATGTATTACATTTATAGATTTGCGTATGTTGAACCATCCCTGCATCTCTGGGATAAAGCCTACTTGGTCAGGGTGAATGATCTTTTTGATATACTCTTGTATTCTGTTTGCCAATATTTTGTTGAGAATTTTTGCATCTACGTTCATGAGGGAGATTGGTCTGTAATTTTCTTTTTTTGTTCTATCTTTGCCTGGTTTTGGTATCAGGGTGATGCTGGCCTCATAGAAGGAGTTTGGTAGAATTCCTTCTTTTTCTATTTCCTGGAAAAGCTTAAGAAGCAATGGTGTTAGCTCTTCCTTAAAAGTCTGGTAAAATTCAGCAGTGAATCCATCCGGGCCTGGGCTTTTTTTAGTTGGGAGATTATTGATAACTGTTCGGATCTCCATGTTTGTTATAGGTCTATTTAAGTGATTAATCTCATTTTGATTTAATTTAGGTAGGTCATATAGATCAAGGAAATCATCCATTTCTTTCAGATTTTCATACTTTGTGGAGTATATGCTTTTATAGTATGTCCCTATGATTTTTTGAATTTCTCTGGAATCTGTTGTGATGTTACCTTGTTCATCTCTGATTTTATTAATTTGTGTCTCTTCTCTCTTTCTTTTGGTCAGATTTGCTAAGGGTTTATCAATCTTGTTTATCCTTTCAAAGAACCAACTCTTTGTTTCATTAATTCTTTGGATTGTTCTTTTTGTTTCTATTTCATTAATTTCTGCCCTAATCTTTATTATTTCTTCCCGTCTACTACTTTTTGGTTTGCCTTGTTCTTCTTTTTCCAAGGCTTTAAGTGAAGCATTAGGTCGTTTACTTGTGACCTTTCTAATTTTTTAATATAGGCACTTAAGGCTATAAATTTACCTCTTAGAACTGCCTTCATTGTGTCCCAGAGATTTTGGTATGTTGTGTTCTCATTATCATTTGACTCTATAAATTTTTTGATTTCCTTTTTGATTTCTTCATTGACCCACTCATCATTTAGTAGTGTATTGTTTAGTTTCCATGATTTTGTGTATGCTCTATAGCCTTTCTTGCTACTGATTTGTAGTTTAATTCCATTGTGGTCTGATAGAATGCAAGGAATTATTTCAATTTTCCTGAATTTGTTAAGATTTGCTTTGTGTCCTAATATATGGTCTATTTTAGAGAATGTTCCATGTGCTGCTGAAAAGAATGTATATTCTGCAGCCTTTGGATGAAATGTCCTGTAGATATCTGTTAGGTCCATTCCTTCTATGACCTCATTTAGTCCAGATGCCTCTCTGTTTATTCTTTCCCTGGATGACCTGTCAATTGATGAGAGTGGGGTGTTAAAGTCACCCACCACCACTGTGTTTGGTGTTATCTGTGACCTTAGTTCTAATAGTGTTTGTTTGACAAATTTGGGAGCCCCCATGTTAGGTGCATATATGTTTAGGATTGTAATGTCCTCCTGTTGGAGTGTGCCCTTAATCAGTATAAAGTGACCTTCCTTATCTTTCTTGACTAACCTCGGACTAAAGTCTAACCTGTCTGATATTAGGATAGCAACCCCTGCTTGTTTTCTAGGCCCATTTGCTTGAAACACCGTCTTCCAACCTTTCACCCTAAGATAATGTCTATCCTTTGTAGAAAGGTGAGTTTCTTGGAGACAACAAATTGTAGGATCCTGCTTTTTAACCCAGTCTGCAAATCTATGTCTTTTCGTTGGGGCATTGAGACCGTTATTATTAAGAGATATTATTGAAAGGTGTGTATTTATGTTTGCCGTGTGTGTGTGTGTGTGTGTGTGTGTGTGTGTGTGTGTGTTTCTGGTTCTACCTGTGCTCTCTTCTTTTAACTGGTATTTGAGTATAGCTTGTTTTTTCTAGGTTCCTTATATGTGTGCTTTTCCTTTTCTTCAGCATGGAGGATTCTATCAAGTATTTTCTGTAAAGCTGGTTTTGTCTTCAAATACTCCTTTAACCTGCTTTTGTAATGGAATGTCTTTATTTCTCCATCTATTTGAATGGATAACTTTGCAGGATAAAGTAACCTTGGTTGACAGTTGTTATCTTTCAGAACTTGGAATATATCACTCCAAGCCCTTCTGGCTTTAAAAGTTTGTGTTGAATAATCTGCTGTAATCCTGATGGGCTTGCTTTTGTAGGTAACTTGATTTTTCTCTCTAACTGCTTTCAATATTTTTTCTTTGGTGTGTGTGTTTGGAAGTTTGATTATAATATGGCGAGGAGAGGTTCTTTCTGGGTTTTGTCTGGCTGGGGTTCTAAAGGCTTCCTGTATCTGTATTGGCACCTCTTTCCCAATTTGGGGGAAATTTTCCTCTATGATTTTGTTGAAGATGCCTACTATGCCTCTGGAGTGGAGTTCTTCTCCTTCTACTATGCCCTGAATTCTTATATTGGATCTTTTCATAGTGTCCCGAATATCTTGAAATTCCCACTCATACTTTTCTATAAGTTTGTCTTTCTCTTTGTTGGACTGCATTAGGTCTGCCACCTGGTCTTCTAGCTTAGATATTCTGTCCTCTCCCTCATCCATCCTACTGGTGAGATTTTCTACAGAGTTTTTTATTTCATTATCTGTGTTCTTCATTGCTAGTAATTCTGACTGGTTTTTCTTTATTATTTCTATTTCCCTATTTATGTCTTGTATTGCCTTCTTTATTTCATGAAATTGGTGTCCTGCCTCTTCTTTGATTCCTTTGATTTCTTCTTTGATTTCCTCTTTGATTTCTTCTTGGATTGTTTTCATGTGTTCTTTGACCTCTTTGAACATATTTATAATTATTCTTTTGAACTCTTTCTCAGGCATTTCCTCTAACTCTTTCTCACTGGAGGACATTTCTGATGCATTAATACTTTTAGGTGGATTTATATCGTCTTGCTTTTTAGTGTTTCTTGTGTTATAATGTATATATTTTTGCATCTTGGATTAAGTTAATGCTTGGATTTTCTAGCTAGCTGTGTATTCTTAGCTGTATCAATTGATTTGATGTAATATATTTTCAGGGTAGGACCTTAAGGTGTTAGGTGTGGCTCTTAAGACTCTCAGAGTATCTACAAAGATGTTCTTAGGGGTTGAGTTTCCCTGCTATAGGAATATTCAAGCAGGCTGAGTGGAATAAAATACAGGTAGATTCTAAAATTTAAGTAAACACTGTACACATTCAATCAAAAACAGCCCCGAGTATGTATGCAAGAGTAGTTATTATAACGAGCAGATCGTCTATCAACAAAGAGGTTTAGATTTCTGGTCTGTTGAGGGATCCAAGTCAGCTTGTGACCAAGTGAGACCCTTCCCTGGTGCAATCCCAGTTACCTTGGGTGATTTTGGTCTCAGTCAAGTTGCTGCCTGGGTCGTCGGGCTGCTGTTCTGATTTCTGGAGCTGGGCACTTGCTTTTCCTACGGGGCAAACTGAGCCGCTGCTGCTGCCTCTGCTGCTGCTGTAGCTGCCACTGCTGGAGCCACCACTGCTGCTGAAGCTGCTGCTGCTGTGTCCACTGCCGCTGCTCCCCCTGATGCTGCTGCTGCCGAGTCTGCCGCTGCTGCCACTCCTGGGTCTGCTGCTGCTGGGGCCGCTGTTACCGGTGCTGAAGCCGCTGATGTTGCTGCCAAACACTGCTCCTGTTTGGGTCCCGTTGTCAGCCCAAGTTGGCGTGGCCGGGTCCCGGGCCGCTGCTCTGTTCGCTGGAGCTGGGTTCAGGCGGTGGGGGAGGGGAGGGAGCCGCGGCTGCTCTGGTTCTCTCGCTGTTCCAAGCGTTCTTCTACCTCGCGGTCTGCTCCTCTATTGCTCGCTGCCGCTCTCCCCTCACGTTTCCCGAGTTGCGGAGAGCGCGGTGTGAGGGGAAAATCCCGCACCTGGCTTTTCCTGCGGCTCGAGCTGAGTCTGGCGGCTTTCTGCTGCGGTTGGCCGAGCAGCCAGAGCCGCTTTTCCCGCCTTTGCAGGCTCTGGATGCTCTATAACTCTTCTACTTCTCCGCTGCCGCTTCAATGTCCTATACACCTCACTTTTTAGTAAAAGTGTGTATTTTGCTGAGTTTTTTTCGTCTTTTTCCTCCCTAGGCTGCTTTGGCGTGGTACCTACGCCGCCATCTTAACCGGAAGTCCCCCTGAAATAGAAATTTTATCCCAGTGATAGAAAATAATAATCCGTGTTTTAAACTCTTACTTGTGTTTTAAGAAGTTGTTGTGGTCCTCAGTATCTGTAAAACCTAGAATTGGGGATTCCTAGAATGTGTCTAGGACTAGTGATGGCCACCCTCATCTGACTATATTGTTACCAGCACCACTGGGAGATGAACTAGCATAGGCTGTGGTCTCTGAGTAACTGCTCCCAGTGTGCATGCTTCATAGTCATAACTTTAATACATGCAACTGTCAATAAAATTTTCAATCCATTATTAACAATAGCCCCTCAGTCAAGTCAGTATATTTGAAGATTTGGTAGAATTTTCATGATGTATGAGTGATAGTTAATTTAGAAGAAGACAGCGACTGATGGGTTAGCATTCCCCATCGCTTATTCTAGACATTCCCAGTGCATTGCTTCGTCACATAAATCATCAGTTGTGCTATGCTAGCTCACCTCTTCACCTCTCTCTCTCTCTTTGAGCTAATGAGTGAGAGAGAGAGAGACAGACAGACAGAAAGAGAGAAAGTTGATGTGTCATGGTCTCAGACACTGAACTCCAGACATTTGTGCCACCTAGTGGGCATGTGCTTGCTACACCTTTGAGTGTCTGGCTTACGTCGTATCTGGAGAGTCGAACATGGGTCCTTAGGCTTCTCAGCCAAGCACTTTAACCATTAAGCCATCTCTCCGGCCCTTTGTATGTCTCTTTAGACTCGTCTCTTCTCCATTGTGTCTACTGCAACCCTCGGACATGAGGCTTATTTGTACTGAGACACAGTGCTTCAGATTTTGTACTGTGTATGTCCAGGTAATTCACCATGGCAGCTCTGTTTTGGAACCATTGGAGAATGTTGATCTGTTCTGTGATGCCCTGAGACCAAGACAATCCATGCAAAAGTGAGTGGCCTCACCATTTGGGGCTCCCATTAGGTCCATCATTCCCCATCATCGTGTTTCACCCTCAGTGAAGCTCACTGCACCCTCTTGAGGGGATTCTAAGAGACCACAATAGCGTCTACTTGGCTTCTCCAGAAATTGTGGGAAATAATAAAGTGAATACTGTGTAAACCACTGCTCTTGTAATGCTTGATAAGAAGCTAGTAGGAAAGTAGAGTAATAGGAGACGTCTTCAGAGCTAATTGAACATTAAGTTCTGCAGAAATTCTATGTTATTGAAGCTGAGAAATATCTAGAACTTCTGCTCTTAACTTTAAGATGTGATATAGGAAGTGAATTTATTAGCAGCTATCATAGCACAAGTGGTACTTATGATTTTGCAGGCATCAAATTCAGCATTATCTTTTCCTCTGGAGGCATAGAGACTCTTGTGTCTTTGACTGTAGCATTTCAGAGTGTGTGTTCCTTCATGTTGTGAACAGATCCTACTGCTGATGGACCCCTACTTTCTGTTGTCTGACTTCTCTGTGCCTGCAGTAATATTGTGAAGACCTAAATGTCTGTAGCATATTTACATCTGCCTTCCATGGCGGCTTTTCTGGTCTTAGTACTGCCATGCTGAGTGCAGCTTTCATAACAAGGGTCCCCTCTGGTACTCAGATCAGAGAAGGCCAGGCCCATTTGGGAACTACCATGTATTATCAACAAAGTTCTGGCACCAGTGCATGTGGCTCCAGAACATTTATGATTTCTCTGCATAACTTGGTAAAGGAGAAAAAAGAAGCTCATTGCATTCTTCCACCTGAACATCATTGACATTGCCCGTTCTCTCTTCCTAGTGAATTAGTGAGGGGTCAGCTATCAATCAGAACCAGTGTTCAGTAGCTAACAAATTATTGGAGCTAAAATCCCGTAGTAACAGTGCGGTAGTAGAGTGTAGATGGGGAAGACGGGTAGAGGCCCTGGCTGCAGAATGATAGTGAGCATGTAGCTGATGTCTCAGCTCTGCCCCTTCAGAATGGTGCTTGGCAGGTATCTGAAAACTGGAGGCAGAATCATCCACTTAGTGTAGTTGTTAAACATGTCAACAACTTGCCATGTGAATGTTACTTTTTTCTTCATTTATGTAGCTTATAAGTTCCTTGTTCTTGCTTGCTACTGTTAATTTATTCATTGAAACAAAAAAAAATGTAATATGACCTTTTATATTTTCTTTTGTCTTAAAACCTGTTTGGAGCATGTGCCAAAGGGTGTAATTGACTCTATTAATGCCACCTGTCATGGTTTAGATCTGTAGTCTCATTAGAATTTGGGAGTACAAATAGATATGATTTTTATTGGCATGGGTTAAAAAGTGATGGATTGAAAGTAGTTTTTAGCACTGTGGTAAGTTCCCTTCGTCCACTGGTTGCGCTGTAGCTGGTCCATGTTGCCCAGTCCTTTGGTGGTATCTTTGTGGGGATTCCTTGGTCTCTTTCATGTTTCTGACATATTTGTCTGATGTTTATCAGAGCCAGCAAAATCCCTAGCCCATGCTTTACATGGGTGCTTATGCCAGCATTTACCATTTTCCTTTTAACTAGTTTGTTAAGTTAGTGTGCAATGTGTTGGGTTTCATCATGGCATTTCCACACATAGAGTCACATTTGTTCTTATTGTCGCCTTCAGTCTACTCCCCAGCGTCCACTCACTGGTCCTCTCCTCTCTCCAAGCCATTTCCCCTTCTGTTTTCATGTTATATTCTATTACCCTCTCTCCCCACTTCCTGGAAGATCTCTTTCTACCTTCTCATAGTCCGTTTAGCTCCCTTTCTTTTTTGTTTGTGGTAGGGTCTCATTCTAGCCCAGGCTAACCTGGAATTGACTATATAGTTGCAGGCTATCCTTGGACTCATGACAATCATCCTACCTCTGTCTTCTGAATACTCAAATTAAAAGTTGTACACCATCATACCAGGCCTCATACCCCTTTCCATGTTCTTTATGCACACATATGCATGTAAATCTGTCTGTGAGAGAAAACAAGCAGTATTTGTTCTTCTGAATCTGCCTTATTTCACCTTATTTCTCCATCTAGTTCCATCTATTTTCCAGCAAGTGTTGTGATTTCTTTTATTATTAAGAAATGTTCTGGCCGGGCGTGGTGGCGCACGCCTTTAATCCCAGCACTCGGGAGGCAGAGGTAGGAGGATCGCCGAGAGTTCGAGGCCACCCTGAGACTACATAGTGAATTCCAGGTCAGCCTGAGCCAGAGTGAGACCCTAACTTGAAAAACCAAAAAAAAAAAAGAAATGTTCTGGCCGGGCGTAGTCATACATGCCTTTAATCCCAGCACTTGGGAGGCAGAGGTAAGAGGATCTCTGTGAGTTCAAGGCCACCCTGAGACTACAGAGTGAATTCCAGGTCAGCCTGAGCCAGAGTGAGACCCTAACTTGAAAAACCAAAAAAAAAAAAGAAATGTTCTGGCCGGGCGTAGTCATACATGCCTTTAATCCCAGCACTTGGGAGGCAGAGGTAAGAGGATCTCTGTGAGTTCAAGGCCACCCTGAGACTACAGAGTGAATTCCAGGTCAGCCTGGGCTAGAGTGAGACCCTACCTCGAAAAAAACCAAAAAAATAGAAATGTTCTGTTGTGTATAAATGATCACATTTTACTTATCTATGCACCCTTTGATTGTCATCTAAGCTGTTGTGTGTTGGAAATGGTCATTGATACTGTAAACACAAGGGGCCATTACTAAGATTTCTGTGCCTATTTTCATTTAAATTTAGAGGTTATGTCAAAGGCTGAAGAGATGGCTTAGCAGTTAAGGCACTTGCCTGCAAAGTCTAAGGACTAATGTTTGACCCAGATCCCATGAAAGCCAGACATACAGTGCCACAAGCGTGCACAAGGGGGCGCATGCATGTGGAGTTCAGTTGTAGTGGCTGGAGGTCCTAGTACACCAGTTCTCTCTCTCTCTCTCTCTCTATCTCTCAATCACCTACTCCCTCGCTCTCGCTTTAAAACTAAGTGGCAGTCTGTTGGGCTTGCCTCATAAAACAAGTCACATCAGGTCAGATGTTGATATCTGTCATTTGGAAGAATGCTCATTTTTTTTTTAGTATTTGTAAAAAAGACCCTCAGAACTTTTGTATAAGTTCACTGTTTGCATTTTGAATTACTGTGATATTCTTAGTTGTAATGTCAATGAAGTCAATAAAGTCACTGAAGATGAAGAAAAGTGATGATGAGGATTTTTGGTTCTGAGAGAGGTTTCGACATGGACAGTGATGCAGAGACTCTATAAAAGGCTTTGCTGGCTAGCTTTACTTAGTGCTGTGAATTTGTTTAGAAAGGAGGAGTTTTGATATGTAAAGAAAGCTGGTGTTTAAAATACATTTTCAAAGGCAAAAGCTAGTTCTATTTTGAGGACTTTAAAGGTTATCTTGAATTTTTAAAGGTTATCTTGAATTTTTTTGGATGTCAAACACCAGCATGTGTAATCATGTGATCAGTACCTCTAAATGGCACATCTGAAAATTGAAGTCTTCTATCATAATTTCCTAAAAATTAAAAACATGCATGAATATGCATGTACTTAAATTTTAAAGTATCAATTTATAGATCACCCGACCCTCCGCCAGCATTTCTGTCTGTGGCTGTCCTTTTACATAGTTTTTGTTAGAGCAATAGTGGTTTATTTCCCCTGACAGGGTCTGTTCTTGTTATAATTCCATTTATAATAGTCAGAATGTAAGAGCTATAGAACATGGTGCTATATTTAGGAAAGACTTTTTGGTACTCTAGCATATTAATTATGCAAGACTGTGGGCCAGTTCTTTAAAAGAATTTTAAAAATGTTTTTTCTTTAAAAGAAAGAAAGTAGAAGGTTGCCCAATCCTTGTTTCTTATCCTGACAGTTGCATGTGGTTAGAGTTCAGTGGGAATAGTTCACATGTGGAATTGTTACTGCAGGTTCAGAAGCCCTTATCTTAAATCATAAGACCGGAATGAAGTTAATTAAGTGAAATATTTTTCAGCTTTTGGAATATTTATATATCCATACTGAGATATCTTGGGAATGAGGCCCCAAGTATCAGTAAAATTTTTTCATATACAGTATATTATCTTCAGGTAATTTTATTTCATGTGCCTGTGTGTTACTGTGACCAGTTTAGTGACCGTGGGGATTTTTCACTTGTGGTGTAAAAGATTAGAATTTGGATTTCAAAGAAGGAACCTAGCACGTGCTCCTCTTCCTCCTCTGTCAGAGCTGTTCTTAGCATGTTCCACACTTCCTCTCTGTCAGAGCCGTGCTGATCCCCTGTTGTGCTTTCCCACAGCTCACCAAGACTCCTTGGCAAGGATATATGGTGCAAGTAGACTGGCTAGATAAGCTGACATTTCAAGAGAGAGAAATGATCAGTGAGGTGAGTTGCATAGTTTTTATTTCAGACTGTCTTCTACACATTGGTGCCATAGGAACTGTTTGTTGTCAGCTTGGTGACAGATACAGCATCATTGAGCTTCCTCTACGCCTGTGAGTTCTGTGTCAGTAGGACATATGTCATATTGGCTTCCTCTGTATTAATATCATAATGAGCCGTACAGACTCCGCTGCATACTACAACTGTGAAGACCTCACTTGTGAAGGCTTGATGCTCACATGTGTGTTCTCACTTGTGGTGGCCCATGTTCAAGTTGCCATCATCAGCCCAGTGTTCCGGCTAGCAGTCCTCTGCTTTATCTATGTCATAGAGGAAGCTGTGCGCTTGAGAAAGTTGAAGATACATAAGCAATTGGTTTTTCTCTTGACCTTGTGTATTGGGCCAGAAGGGTTATATTTTATGTTTTTGCTTTAAAATACTAGGTGTTTGGCCTAATCCTCTGTGTGTAGAGAACTAGATTAGGAGAGAGGAGTGTCAGTGGCCACCTGTTGATGACCACAGTACTGTTCACATAACCTCATTGTACCACTGCCGAGTTCTGAGCAGGGGGCCAGACTGAGGGAGAAAGAGAAATAATAGAAACTCCATGTACAGTACTTACTTTCAGGGAGCTGCTGTGCTTGTTTGAAAGTTAATCTGCATAACATTTATACTGAGTGTGAAACTGGGCTTCCTTTCTGAAATGATTCAAACATTCTCAGTATAGGCTGTCAGGAGTTACCTTTCCCAATTTTTATACTATTATATTCCAGAAGAGTTTAACATTTTGTCTCCTCCTCTTCCAGGTCAGTGCATCTGGGTGTAGAAAATGTAGTTTAGCCTTGCTTTCCCCTTTTCAACAGATAAGAAATGATGACTATTCTCACAATAGGCTAAGCTATAAAGCTGAAGCATGTTTGGAACATTCTTGGATCTATGTGGTTTTGTGTATTGGGTCTAAAGCCATGGTTTATTCATGGGTTTTAGACCGGTCATTGCTGAGGTATTTGTTTTACACATTTATAAAAGGCATCCACCTATTTTCTGTTTATGTAGGGAATCAGCAACTGTTCTCCAATATATGTAAGGCATGGATCAAAATTTACAAATCAAGTGTTGAGAACATTTATAAATTATGAAAATTTTCTAAATTATACTTGTTAAGCTTCTTGTCTTTAGTTCCACATATTTTACAAAAAAAAAAAATGCATGCAGGAGAGATGGTTTAGTAGTTAAGGCCCTTGCCAGTGAAACCTAAGGACCAGTGTTCAGCTTTAGAACCCATGTAAGCCAGACACACAAAGATGAGGGGAGCAAGGTTGCATATGTCTACTAGGTGGCGCAAGATTCTGGAGTTCAAGTGTAGTGGCTGAGGCCCTTGTGTGCAATTCTCTGTCTTGTCTTCCTCTCTCCTTTTCTTGCTAAAAAAAAGTTTTTAAGTTTTTTCATACACTTACATTATAGTTGTAGTTTAAGTTTTTGTTGATTGATACCTGTGTTCCTCATTAAGAAATATATTGAAAATAGTCATTTTCTTGTAATTTCTTTAGAGCGGAAAACGAAGTTCTAATTGCATGTACTTGACGATTGAGTTTCGCTGTATCAAGTGTGATGACAAAGAATACAGTATTGTTTACTATGGAAAGGTGCGTTCCTTGCAACTACTTATAATTTCTGAGGTTGAGGGGAGGAGTGTCAAGGTGAAAAAGGAATTCTTTGGCTGGAGAGAGGGTTCAGTGATTGAAAAGGAATTCTTCAAAAAATAAAAATTAAAATAAAATAAAAATAGGAATTCTTGCTGCTTGGGAATCACTGCTGCTCTTGCAAGACATACAGACAGCTGTCTCCAGCTGCCTTTGAACACATGCACAAAGTCACACACTGCATGGTGTTCAGGTGGCAGTTCTAGGTACAAAATTCAGTGAATGTGCAAGTGATTACATACTTCTTGGGTAATGATTTTGCAGATTGGTAGGTGAGATACTAGAATAATAGCATTATATAAATGGATATATATATATGTATATGTATATACATATATATATATATATATACACACACACACACACATATACATACACACACATACATACATACACACACACACACATATTGGTTTTTCAAAGTAGGGTCATACTCTAGCCCAGGCTGACCTGGAATTCACTATGTAGTCTCAGGCTGGCCTTGAACTCACAGTTATCCTCCTACCTCTGCCTCAGAGTGCTGGGATTCAAGGTGTGTGCTGCCACGCCCAGCAGAAATCAGTTTTTTAGTGACAACCTGTTTTAAACTCAGTGTTTGTTATTTTAATATGTATAAAGCCTGTTGGAATCATATGTGGCCCTATAAATATACTAATATAATGTTGTTAAAAATTAACATTTCATCTTCCCACTCATCTAATTTCCTGTGGTCTCATTACAGGAATAAAGTCATTCCATTTAGTGAAAGTATCTGCATGGTGTCTGCGGAGCAATATGTCTAGCTGTAGGTGCATACATTTGTGGAATATTATTCCACACTTACTTTTCTACTCTCTGAGGAATCCAGCTCTCACTAACACTCACTAACATTGTCTCACATGGTCTGTTCTCTTAGGAACTGCCTTTGCTGCTGTTGGGGAGGGGGGATCTATCACTTTGAATTCAAACATGAGTCATTTTATTCTGGTTCTCCCTCTTTGGTATTCACGACTAGCATTTTTGCCCAGGGCCTTGACATTGCTAGAGTGCTTGTTAGATATTTGTCAGTATTTCTCTACTACAGGCTTGATTGAGAATTTATATTCAGTAAGATCCACTGTTAGGGATATAAACATTAAAATTAAGAAAGTACGCATTTTACTCAACCTAAAATTCCCACCTGGGAAATATACTCATTATTTCTGTGTGGAATAAATATGGCATTCCAAAAGAGTATTTCTTTGCTGAGATAATAATTTTATATTTATTATTCTACAAAAGCATGGTATTTAGACTTGATTGTGGAGACATCTGAAAATTTGCCAATGTTTTCCATTTTCCCTTGGTCAAGTATTCAGTACCAGGACAAATGATCAGATTATTACTGTTTATTTTAGGAGCCATTGTCATTCAGAGATGTGGCCGTATACTTCTCCCAGGAGGAGTGGGAATGCCTGGACCCTGCTCAGAGGGCCTTGTACTGGGACGTGATGTTGGAGAACTACAGCAGCCTGGTTTCTGTGGGTGAGGATATATTTCCGGCAGAACTCCCAGCACATCCTTAGGGTTCCCTGACAAACTGCTTTGTAGGCAGGTTAGGAGTCTTTGATTGAAGTTTATATCATACATGAATAAAGGGAGATTGTTCAGTATCATAGGTTATTTTTATGCTGTTTTATATTTTCACATTTTGAAACAATTATGACTATTCATTTTGGACCCACAATACATTAAAAAACTCAGTAGTCTATAATATTGTCACCTACATCAAAGAGTTTCATTTCTATTCTTGCCTTTTTATGGTCATAACTCAAAGCAGAACTCAAGAGAAAACTCAGAATGCTTCCTAAATAGTCTTGAGGGTAGGAAGTAACAAGTGATAACTCATTTAAACAATACTCTTACATTCTTTCTAGCTATGCAGCAAAGTCAATGTTAGAAATTCCAGTATTTCAAAAGAATCCCAGAACGGTTATTTGCATCTTTCTAATGTACAGGTATGATTGTGGGTAAACCAGACCTGGTCACCTGTCTAGAGTATAATAAAGATCTGGGGAATGTGGAGAGAGAAGAGACAGAAGCCAAACAGCCAGGTATGTTGAAGTAAATGACCCAGGGCCCAGGTAAGGGCCCAAGGTCAATGAGGAATCTATGCTTGAAAATAGATTTTTAAGTTCTGTTTCAACAGAAATTATTCTTTAAAAATGTTATTTATTTGTTTATTTGCAAGGAGAGAGAGAGAGAGGAGATAGACAGAGATGGATGTCCCAGGGCCTCTAGCCACTGCAAATGAACTCCAGATATATACACCCCCTTGTGCATCTGTCTTGCATGAGTACTGGGGAATTGAACCTGGGTCCTTTGGCTTAACTGCTAAGCCATCTCTCTAGCCCCCAGAAATTATTCTTGAACCTTTAGTTTAAAATAATATCTTTGGGGTACATTGAAAGGCAACTTGTTTCGAAAAATAAATAAATAAATAAATAAATAAAATAATATCTCTGGGGCTGGAGAGATGGTTTAGCAGTTAAGCACTTGCCTGTGTAGCCTAAGGACCCTGGTTTGAGGTTAGATTCCCCAGGTCCCATGTAAGCCAGATGTACAAGGTGGCACATGCATCTGGAGTTGGTTTACAGTGGCTGGAGGAGGCCCTGGCTTGCTCATTCTCTCTCCATCTATCTGCCTCTTTCTCTGTCACTCTCAAATAAATAAAAATAAACGAAAACATAAAAGTGTGTAAAATAATATCTTTGGGCTGGAGAGGTGACTGAGCAGTTAAGACAGGTGCTTGCAAAGCCTAAAAACCTGGGTTCAATACACTAGTACCCATATCATATAAAGCCAGATGCACAAAGTGGCACATATGTCTGGAGTTTGTTTGCCATGGCAAGAAGCCCTGGCATGCCCATTCTCTGACGTTCTATCTGTCTGTTTCTCTCTGCTTATAAATTAGTTTTTTAAAAAACCATTAAAACAATAGCCTTGGGACTGGAGGGATTGCTTAGTGATGAAGGCGTTTGCCTGCAAAGCCAAAGGACCCAGGTTCAATTCCTCAGGACCCACATTAGCCATATACACCAGGGGGGGGGGCGCATGTGTCTGGAATTTGTTTGCAGTGGCTGGAGGCCCTGGCATGTCCATTCTCTCTCTCTCTCTCTCCCTCTCTCTCTCCTCCTCCCCCTTTCTCTGTTAAATGAATAAAAATAAAATATTTTTAAAAAACAATAGCCTTAAAATATATCCTATAGTTGATATTGGAAGCCTTTGTGGTGTGCTACACATGAATAATCTTTAAATTTATACTAATCTATTGTATAACACTACTTGATAATGTGTCACTATTACCTTATCTGATATAATATTTCATATTGAATCTTTATAATATATATTTTATATTTATAATAAATTTTAGAGAATGAAATACTTGAGGTTGTATTAGATTGAGAGTTACCCTGTGTTTCTGGGGTGATGATCTGTATTTCTGTTAAGGATCATTGTTTTCTCCTACTATTCTTGTGCTTTCTTGTGTTTGAATATTCTAATATCCTTATTTATCACTGAAAGTTGAATATTGAAATCTTTTAATGAAACTATTTCCTTCCTTCAATCCTGTCAATCCATTTTCCTGCAGATTTCATAACTTCATTTTACCTTACCACTGAGTAGAACTTGTTGTGTAAATGTGCCACATCTTCATTATCCACTCATCAGTTGAGAAATATCTTGGCTGTTTCCATTTCTTAGCTATTGTGAGTAGAATGGCAATAAACACGGTTGAGCAAATATCTCTAAGTTAGTGAGATGAGTCCTTACAATATATGCCTAGGAGTGATATAGCTGGGTCATATGTTAAATCTATTATTTGCTATCTCAGGAACCTCCATATTGATTTCCACAATGGCCAGATTACATTCCCGCCAATAGTGTAGAAGGGTTCCTCTGTTTCCACATCCTCGCCAACATTTATGGTCATTTGTTTTCCTGATGGTAGCCAATCTGACAGGAGTGAAATAGAATCTCAACATAGTTTTAATCTGCATTTTCCTGATGGCTAGGGATGTAGAACATTTTCTTAGATGTTTATATACCTTCTGTATTTCTTCTTTTGAGAACTTTCTATGTAGTTCCATAGCCTGTTATTTAATTGGGTTGTTTGATTTCCTATTATTTAGTTTTTTGAGTTCTTTGTATATTTTGGATATTGATCCTGTCAGATGTATAGCTGGCAAAGATTTTCTCTCATTCTGCAGGTTGCCTCTTTGCTCTATTCAGTGTCTTTTGCTGTACAAAAGCTTTATAATTTCATGAGGTCCCAGAGGTTGATCCATTGTTTTATTTCCTAAGCAGTTGGGGTTATATTCAGAAAGTCTTTGCCAAGACCAATATGTTGAAGGGTTTACCCTACTTTTTTCCCTAGCAGTTTCACGTTTCAGGTCTGATATTAAGGTCTTTAATCCATTTGGATTTAATTCTTGTTCATGGAGAGAGAGAAGGATCTATTTTCATCCTTCTACGGATACATATCCAGTTTTCCCAGCACCATTTGTTGAAGAGGCTGTCTTTTCTCCAATGAGTATTTTTGGCATGTTAATCAAATATCAGGTGGCTGTAGCTATCCAGACTTACATCTGGGTCCCCTATTCTGTTCCATTTCTCTACATGTCTGCTTTGGTGCCAGTACCATGCTGTTTATTTTACTATGGCTCTGTAGTATAGCTTAAAATCAGGTATGGTGATACACCAATCTTATTTTTGTTGCTCAAAATTGTTTTATATATTCAAGGGTTTTTGTGCTTCCAAATGAATTTTTGGGTATTTTTTTTTTCTATTTCCATGAAGAATGCCATTGGAATTTTGATAGGGATTGCATTAAATGTGTAGATTGCTTTTCATAAGTTTGCTGTTTTCAATACTGACTTTTCCAGTCCAAGATCATGATCTGTCTTCCCATTTCCCAATATCTTCTGTAATTTCTGTCTTGAGTGTTTTAAAATTTTTATCGTAGAGATCCTTCACTTCCATGGTTAGGTTTATTCCAAGGTACTTTATTTACTTATTTTTTTTTGATGCAGTAGTGAATGGAAGTGATTTTCAGACTTCATCATCTTTGTGTTTGTTGTTAGCATATAGCAAGGCTACTCATTTCGGTGTGTGTATATTGTATCCTGCTACATGGCCGTAAGTATTTATCAGCTCTCTCAATTTGCTGGTAGTCTTTGGGTCCTTTATGTATAGAATCATGTAATCTGTAAATAATGATAACTTGATCTCTTCCTTTCTAATTTATATCCCTTTTATGTGTGTCTTTTGCCTTATTACTATGGCTAAGTCTTCCAGTACTTTGTTAAATAAAAGTGGAGACAGTGGACACCCTTTTCTTGTTTCTGATTTTGGCAGAAAAGCTTCAGGTTTTTCTTCATTTAGTATTGTTGGCTGTAGATTTGTCATAAATAGCCTTATTGAGCCCGGCATGGTGGCACATGCCTTTCATTCCAGCATTTGGAAGGGAGAGGTAGGTGGATCACCATGAGTTTGAGGCCACCCTGAGACTTACATAGTGAATTCCATGTCAGCATTAGTTAGAGTGAAACCCTACCACAAGAAACCAAAAAATAAATAGATAAATTGTTGGGAGCCATTGTGTTTGCATTGACTCTGAGGTATGTTTGCATTAGGCTTGAAGGATTGAGTTGTGTGGCAATTTGCTTTTCTGGCATTATGAATTGTGACGTTATTGCTTAGAATGAACTCTTGACTGCTCTAGGTACATATGAGGAAGAAGTTACTTGCAGGATAAGACTTGTCTGTCTCATTATCTTTATTTAATCTTCTGTACCGAGAAGAGGCCAGTGTATCACTGCTGCCTCCTGAGAAGTGGTCAGGCATATGATTGTAAAGGAGGAGGAAGTTGTTCCAAAGGAAACGTGTGTAAAGGGCACTGGAAATTTATGTAATTGATTGACACTTGAGTGTGTATAAAAGTAAGCATGGAAAATAAATTGAGGCTTCTGTCCTAAGCTGGAGTCCTTCCTTACATCTTTGTCTCTTTTTTCTCTTTAATCCTCACTCCTCAACAGGTTCTGTTCAACTTTGCTGGAAGGCTGTGGCAATAAATAGCCTTTATTATGCTGAGATATGTTTCTTCTATTGCCAGTCTCTGTAAGACTTTTATCATGAAGGAGTGTTGGATTTTGTCAAATGATTTTTCTGCGTCTAATGAGATGATGATGTGATTTTTGTCCTTCAGTCCATTTATATAATGTATTATTGATTTGCATATATTGAATCATCCCTGCATCTCTGGGACAAAGCCTACTTGGGGTAAATGATCTTTCTGATATGTTCTTTTTTTTCCTTTTATTTTTTTTATTAACAACTTCCATGATTATAAAAAATACCCCATGGAAATACCCTCCTCCCCCCCACTTACCCTTTGAAATTCCACTCCCCATCATACCCCCTCCCCATCTCAATCACTCTCTTTTACTTTTGATGTCATGATCTTTTCCTCCTCTTATGATGGTCTTATGCAGGTAGTGTCAGGCATTGTGAGGCCATGGATATCCAGGTCATTTTGTGTCTGGAGGGAGCATGTTCTGATATGTTCTTAATTCTGTTTGCTAATAGTTTTGTTTGTTTGTTTGTTTTTCGAGGTAGGATTCCATTCCAGCCCAGGCTGACCTGGAATTAACTCCATATTCTCAGGGTGGCTCCAAACTCATGGAATCTTCCTACTTTTGCTTCCTGACTGCTGCTGGGATTAAAGGCATGCACCACCATGCCTGGCTTATTTGCTAATATTTTATTGATAATTTTTGTTCTGATCTGTAATTTTCTTTTATGGTTCTGTCTTTGTGTAGTTTTGGTATCAGGGTGATGCTGGCTTGGAGTTTGGTAGGATTCCTTCCTTTTCTGTTTTATGGAAAAGTTTGATTAGCATTGGTGTTAGTTCTTCCATGAAGGTCTGGTAAAGTTCACCAGTAAATCCATGTGGGCCTGGACATTTTTTAATTTTTTACTTTTTTTTTTAATAACTGCTTGTATCTCCATACTTGTTGTAAGTCTGTATAAGTGTTTAATCTCACCTTGATTTACTTTTGGTAGGTCATATACATCAAGAAAATCATCCATTTCTTTCAGATTTTCAAACGTAGTAGAGTGTATGTTGTTATACTATCACTGTGCTTTTTTGAATTTCTCGGGTATCTGTTGTGATGATGTTCTTTTCATCTCTAATTTTATTAATTTATGTCTCTTTTTGTTCTAAGAACCAACTCTTATTTGTTGTTGATGTTTGTTTCTATTTAATTAATTTCTACCCTACTCTTTATTATTTCTTCCCATGTACAATTTTTGGTTTGCCTTATTCTTCTTTTCTAACATCCTTAACATGAAACATTAAGTTGTTTACTAGCAACCTTTCGAGGTAGGGTCTCACTCTAGCCCAGGCTGACCTGGAATTCACTATGTAGTCTCAGGGTGGCTTCAAAATCATAACAATCCTTCTACCTTTGCTTCCCGAGTGCCGGGATTAAAGGTGTGTGCCACCACGACCAGCTCTAATTTCTTTTTTTTTTTAATATTATTTATTTATTTATTTATTTATTTGAGAGACACAGTCAGACAGAGGGGGAGAGAAGGAGAAAGAGAGAGAGAATGGGTGTGCCAGGACATCCAGCCACTGCAAACGAACTTCAGACACATGTGCCATCTTGTGCATTTGGCTTACGTGGGTACTGGGGAATGGAACCTAGGTCCTTTGGCTTTGCAGGCAAGTGCCTTAACCACTAAGCCATCTCTCCAGCCCCTCTAATTTCTTAATATAGCTACTTAAAGCTATGAATTTCCCTCTTAGTACTGCCTTCATTGTGTCCCAAATGTTTTAGTATGTTTTCTCATTATCATTGATTCTGTGAATTTTTAATTTCCTTCTTGATTTCTTCATTGACCCATTCATCACTTAGTAGTATGTATGCTCTATAGGTTTTCTTGCTATTGATTTGTAGTTTGATCCCGTTGTGATCAGATACAGTGCAAGAAATTATTTCAGTTTACCTGTATTTGTTAAGATCCACTTTGTGTCCTGATGTATGGCCTATTTTAGAGAATGTTCCATGTGCTGCTGAAAAGAATGTGTATTCTGTAGCATTTGGATGAAATGTCCTGTATATATCTGTTAGGTCCCTTTGTTCTATGACCTCATTTACTCCAAATGCATCTCTGTTTATTTTTCTTCCAGGATAACCTGACAGTTAATGAGAGTGGGGTGTTGAAGTCACCCACTACAACCACATTTGGTGTTATCTGTGACCTTAGTTCTAATAGTGTTTGTTTGATGAAATTGGGAGCCCCCATGTTAGGTGTATATATGTTTAAGATTGTAATGTCCTCCTGTTGGATTGTTCTTTTAATCAATATAAAGTGACCTTCCTTATCTTTCCTAACTAATGTTGGTCTGAAGTCTACCCTGTAAGGTATTAGGATAGTGAACCCTGCATGTTTTCTAGGCCCATTTGTTTGAAACATACTCACTTTTTAGTAGAAGTGTGTGTTTTGCTGTTTTTTGTTTTGTTTGTTTTGCATTTTCTCCTTTTGGCTACTCTGGCATGGTTTCTACACTGCCATCTTAACCTGTCTGGTTTTTGTTGTTGTTGTTTTATATTTTTTTCAAAGATCACATGGCTAACAGCTGCCTCTATATACATCTCATTCCATTGGTTCGTTTAGTCAATCTACATGTCTGTTTTGGGCCACTGCTGTGCTATTTTTGTTACTATAATTCTATAATATATTTACAAAGCATTTGGTAATGCCATGAGGCCACTGAAATGCTCTTCTTTTCAATGAATATGTCTCCAAATTGGTGTGTTTTTTTTAGCTTCTTCTATTAATGAATGAATGTTTATGTGCCCAATATTGTGTAGATATTGGGCAAGTGATGATACTCAGTTTT
This sequence comes from Jaculus jaculus, assembly GCF_020740685.1. NCBI lineage: Eukaryota > Metazoa > Chordata > Mammalia > Rodentia > Dipodidae > Jaculus > Jaculus jaculus. Next base: position 17,048,765 of record NC_059115.1, on the reverse strand, counting down.
AGGTCACCAGTACATTAGCTCCCACATTTCCAGAAGACAGCATTCTAAAGCTTTTCCCTCCCCATCTTCTGGCCCCTAGATTATATCTGTCCATTTATTTGAAGTATTAGCTCAGCTTTGAAAGTTGTAATACAGCATTCTAACTTAGGGTTTAGTTCTCAACTCTGATTTAATGTTAAATACTTATTTTCTGCACTTTGATGACCTCTGTGTCTCCATAGTAGGTATCGACATCTGAAAAAAAATGGGTTTGAACAAAGGCAAGAACAGCACTACTGTTTAAGCACAACATGATAAATTAGTGGGCAACTTGGTGGGTATGACATCCCCATTTGTCCAAAGAAGTAACAGTCACCGCAGCCCCAGGCCATGACACTCTTAGCCTCAGTCTTTAGACTAGATTTCAGTACCAGACCTGAGTTCCTTCCAGTGGACCTCAGATCCAATCAGACAGCTCTTTGTTAACCCCATAATAGCCATGCTACCACCAATGGGCTCTTATTGCCTACAGAATTAGTTGTATAGCTTTCAGTATATTAGGCTGGTTAAGCCCTTTCGTGGCTTGACATTTTTTTATTCCTTCATCAGTTTTAACAGACAGTTTTACTGCTTATAACAATTTTGTTTTTATACACATACACACACACACACACACACACACACACACACACACATACATTAAATTTGGGGTTATATGTTATTCAGTATGATTCTGGCCTAGTGTTTGGGAATTTTAAGTCAGGTATTATTATGATTTTCCTGACTTTGTAACATTTTTTTCTTATTAGAATTTTTTGTTGTTGTTTTTCAAGGTAAGGTTTTGCTCTAGCTCAGGCTTACCTGAAATTCACTATGTAGTCTCTTGAACTCACTGCAATCCTTCTACCTCTGCCTTCTGAGTGCTGGGAGTAAAGGCATGAACACCATACCCAGCAAGAATTTTTTTTTAAGCATCTTGACTACAATATGGTACGGTGATATTATCATACTTATTTGGTGTTCTGTATTCCAATTTTCATTAGCTGTTCATTTCTTTCTCTAGTTTTAGAGTGTGTTTTTATTTTTCAAGGTAGGTTTCACTCTCGTCCAGGCTAGCCTATAGTTCACTATGTAGTCTCAGAGTGGCCTCGAACTCATGGTGATCCTCCTACTTCTGCCTCCCAAGTGGGAATAAAGGCATGCACCACCACGCCCAGCTTAGACTATGTTTTGATATAATGCAATTGATAAATTTTCTTTAATTCTTATCTCAGTTCCTCCTTTAACATGAATTTTTAGGTTTGGTCTTTTAAAAGTATCTCAGGAGTCTTAAGTACTTTAGTCATATTGCTTATTGCATCTGCATTAAAGTGTTTCTCTTCACATTATTCTTCCATAAGTGATTAATTTCCTTCATCACTTTTCTTTTAGATGATGTTTTCTACCATATTGCCATGTATTCTTACATCCCTTGTGACTTACCATTGGCTGTATTCTCCATTTTAGTAACTTTCCTATCTAGAACCTGAATGGTTCAGGGTCCTGAAATCTTGTTTGTTTGTTTGTATGTCAAGTTTCTCATCTTTGGTTTCCAATATTGAAGAAAGGTGAACCTGTGGATATGTAGATTATTGTTTCATGTTTTTTTTTTTGATAGTTCACATTTTGCTGAAGAATTTCTTATCCTGTTGTTATTTTACCTTTTCTGTTTTTTTTTTCTTTTATTAGTTTGCCTACTTAATTTACCTAAGTTTGTCTACTTCGTTGCCTTCTCTTGGAATTATGTCTCCTGCTCTTTAAGACTTGTTGACTTCAGTAACATGTTTAATGAATTTACTGCAGTCCTGATGTAGACTTCTCTTGGGTCACTGATAAAGTCCAGAGATAGTAGCATCTGCTTCAGGGTTTCACAATACAGTTTACAGTTTTCAGTGGAGTAATTAGCCCTATCAATATTAAACTATTTTGGGTTGTTGTTGTTTTTCAAGGTAGAGTTTGTTCTATCTCAGGCTGACCTGAAATTCTTATGCAATCCTAGGCTAGCCTTCAACTCACAACAGTCCTCCTTCTGCCTTCCAAGTGCTAGGATTAAAGGCATGCAGCACCTCACCTGGCAATATTAAACTATTGAAATGTAAAAGAATGGAAAAGTGTGGTGAATGTAATAATTAAGAATGAGAACTGAAGTGTATGTGGCCAGGTGTTTTCTAATTTATGATCTTTAGTAAGCATGTGACTACATGTAGCCCATAATTGCTAAGAATGTAGCCCAAAACTGCATCATAGACTTAAGACATTATGATTATTATTGCAAGTTTGGATATGTCAAGGCCAGTCTTTTGGGTTTGCCTGAAAGAAAAATTAATTGCATAGTTCTCAAAAGTGAACTTTGTATATGACCAAGTCACTATACCATGTTAAAAAAATACCTCACACTTGGGCTGGAGAGATGGCTTAGCAGTTGAGTCACTTGCCTGCAAAGCCAAAGGGCCCAGGTTCAGTTCCCTAGTACCCATGTAAACCAGATACACAAAGGTGGTGATGAGTCTGGAGTTTATTTGCAGTGGCTAGAATCCCTGATATATCCATTGTCTCCCTTCCTTTCTCTCTCTCCCTCTTCCTCTCTGATTCCATAGCAGGGGCATCCTCATTAGCAAGTTACAACCTTTCCTCTAATCCTTTTGTTGTTGTTGATGGTGTTGTTTTGAGGTAGGGTCTCTCTGTCCTGGAATTTACTATGTTGTCTCAGGGTGGCCTTATATTTGTCGTGATCCTCCTTCCTGTGCCTTCTGAGTGCTGCAGTTAAAGGTAGTCTTTCCACACCCAGGACTTTTTGTGTCTAGGATTATGAAGGCATATGGAAGGCGTGACCAACTGAATAACATTGTGTGCAGTCAAGACACTGTGCTTTGTTCCCCAGTGCACCTCTGGTTATCCCGCATACCTTTCTGTACAGTGACATAGGGTAACATTTTCTGTTGAATATCATGTCTAAGGCTCTGCTTCCTGAGCCATACCTCAGTGATAAACTCTATCACCTAAGCTTCTCCAAGACACTCTGTGTCTTCAGGACTTGTTGCCAGTTTGCACCTTGGACTTTGTAGTTCAGGCTGTCCTAGATGTTACCATTGTTGTTTAGAGGAAGAACATTTACTGTGGGATTATGTAACAAATTGTCTTATTTTATGATATTATTGGCATTGTGATATTTTGTCATAATTCTAGAGTTCATTTAAATCATTATAGTCCGGAAATTATTCCTGGGTATTTGGATTTTGGGTTTTTTTGTTTTGTTTTTTGAGGTATGGTCTTGCCTTACTTCATGCTGACCTGGAATGCAGTATGTAATGTCAGGTTGGCTCCATATTCAGAGCAATCTTGACCTCCTACGTACTGTGATTAAAGCCATTCACCACCACACCTGGCTGTGTATCTGTTTTATATAGCTATAGCAATCATAAGTTCTTTCTCTTACCATCATGCTAATATCTTCATGCTGATATGTTTTCATATTATAAATAAAAGGTCTTGCCAGGCGTGGTGGCGCATGCCTTTAATCCCAGCACTCGGGAGGCAGAGGTAGGAGGATTGCTGTGAGTTCGAGACCACCCTGAGACTCCATAGTGAATTCCAAGTCAGCCTGGGCTAGAGTGAGACCCTACCTCGAAAAACCAAAATAAATAAATAAATGAAAGGTCTTCACATTCATCCATGCAGTAAGATAATATAATTGTTAAGTTATTTTCCTTTGTTTGTGTTTGGCAAATGCATTATCACATTATTACCAACAACTATTTTTATGGTAGCATAGACAAACATCCTTACCAAAAAAAAAAATAACACAAGGTATACATAGAATCTGTAATGTTAGGAATGCACACGTAAGAAAAATAGGGAATATAGGTAATTTATGATGGGCACAAGAACTTAAGGATAAAATTATCCCATGTATAACACACCCATGACATTTCTACCCAAAGGACCAAGAACTTCCAGAATGTCTGGAAAATATTTTCTGTTTCCCAGTTAATTTAGAGGAATCTGATACTTCTGTGGAGAAATACTCTGTCAAGTTTGGGGGAAAAAAGGCTTTCCTAATACAAGAATTTTGAATACAGTGAATATACTTCACCATTGGTAGTTTTAAATTTTTATTATTTTATTGATTTGAGAGACAGAGGATGCAGAGAAAGGGAGAAGGAGTGAGAGAATGGGTGCACCAGGGCCTCTAGCCACAGCAAATGAACTCCAAATACAGGCACCATCTTGTGCATATGGCATACATGGGTAGTAGGGAATTGAACCTGTGTCCTTAGGCTTCACAGGAAAGCACCATAACTACTAAGTCATCTCTCCAGCCCCAAGTTAACTACTCTTCACCAGTTTCTATAGAAAGTAGAGGTCATTTGCCCAGTGTTCATTATTGCTCCATCAACTTAAATTTATATGTTGTGCCAGTCATGGAATCATATAAATATGATGACCCATTTATAAATGTCTGTGTTAACAATATAAGAAGTTGAATGTTTTGGAAAATTAAAAGTCTGACACTAATATCTCTCTCTTTAATTTCTCAGATACTTGTATTGGAAAAGAAACATATCTAGACCATAAGTTTCTGAATGAGATACATTATGGATCAAAACCTATTAATCATCTGCAAATTAATTTTACAGAGAAAAGTTCTTGTGCAAAAGACTTGGGTCACTGTTCAGAGCTTACTGTCCAAGAGCATATCAATATTCAAGAGAAACCTTATGAAGATAAAGATTGTGAGAAATCTTTAAATGTACATTTCAGCTTGAATCAAAACCACAGACCTTTCACAGGGAAGAAACAACTCAGAGGTAAAGACTGTAATGAATATTTTGCTTACTCTCCAAATATCCTTTTGCACCAAACAATCACCAGGGATGAGAAGCCAAAAAAAAGCAAGAAGTGCAGAACCTATTTAAATACTTGCTCAGATTTCACTGGACAATTGAGAACCCAGAATGAAGAAAAACTCTACAAATGCACAAAATGTGGTAGGTCCTTTAAGACGTCTTCATGCCTTAATAACCATTACAGAATCCATGCTGGAGAGAAACCTTTCAAATGTAGGGAATGTAACAAATTCTTTACCTGGTTCTCAAGTCTAATGAGACATCAGAGAATTCATACTGGAGAGAAACCTTTCAAATGCAAGGACTGTGACAAATCTTTTAATCTGTTCTCAAACCTTAGAACACATCAAAGAATTCATACTGGAGAGAAACCTTTCAAATGCAAGGAATGTGACAAATCCTTTACCCAGTTTTCTCATCTAATCACACATCAGAACATTCATACTGGAGAGAAGCCTTTTCAATGCCAGCAATGTGAAAAGTCCTTTACGCAAGTCTCACATCTTAGAACACACCAGAAAATTCATACTGGAGAAAAACCTTTCAAGTGTAAGGACTGTGGCAAATCCTTTACTTTGTTATCAAATCTTAGAACACATGGGAGAATTCATACTGGTGAGAAACCCTACAGATGTAAAGAATGTGGAAAATCCTTTTCTCATTGTTCATACCTTAGAATACATGAGAGAACACATACTGGAGAGAAACCTTTCAAATGTAAGGAATGTGAAAAATCCTTCTACCAGTTGTCACATCTTAGATCCCATCAGAAAACTCATACTGGAGAGAAAGCTTTCAAATGCAAGGAATGTGATAAGTTATTTACCCATTATTCATCATTGAGAAGACATCACATAATTCACACTGAAGAGAAACCCTACAGCTGTAAAGCATGTGGTAAATCCTTTAACAGGTTGTCAAATCTTCATACCCATCAGAAAATCCATACTGAAGAGAAATCAACACAGTAAATTCTCTCTGAATTAAGACTGCATACAGCTATTTTAAAAATCAGGAATATGGGGGTTGAAGAGATGGTGTAGTAGTTAAGGCACTTGCCTGCAAAGACTAAGGACCCAGGTTCAATTGCTCAGAAACACATAAGCCAGATGCACAAGGTGGCGCATGTGTCTGGAGTTCATTTGCACTGTCTGGAGCCCCTGGCATGTCCTTTCTGTCTCTCTCTCTAAAATAAATAAATCTTTAAAAAAAAATCATGAATGTGAAAAATCTTTAAGTAGATATGTCACATGTTAGTTTGAAAGAATATGTAGGAAAAAAATTGCTGTGTATGCCAAAAAGGTGGGTAAGCATTTAATCAACTTCAATTCTAACAAACAATAAGAAATTCATACCAAGCCGGGCGTGGTGGCGCACGCCTTTAATCCCAGCACTTGGGAGGCAGAGGTAGGAGGATCGCTGTGAGTTCAATGTCACCCTGAGACTACATAGTGAATTCCAGGTCAGCCTGGGCTAGAGTGAGACCCTACCTCAAAAAACACCAAAAAAAAAAAAAAAAAAAAAGAAATTCATACCAGAGTGAAGTGAGATAATAGCCATTGTAGATATTTTGCAAAGCCAGACTATTATAAACAACAAAATCAAAACTGGTATTTTAATTATTTGTATGTTATTGAACATAATATCACTATTAAGGTAGACATAATAATTTCTCTAGAAACATTTTAAACATTATCACCATTGTAGGTTTTTAAAGACAAATGGTACAAAATATATTTGAGAGAAACAATCTTTTCAGTGCTGTTAATTTGCATTAACTTAGTCAAGCACACTGGTTTTATTTTGTTTGTTTGTTTTGGTTTTTCGAGGTAGGGTCTCTCTCTTGTCCAGGCTGTCCTGGAATTAACTCTGTAGTCTCAGGGTTGCCTTGAACTCACAGTGATCCTCCTACCTCTGCCTCCCAAGTGCTGGGATTAAATGCGTGCACCACCACACCCGGCAAGCATACTGTATCTTAAAATGATTTTAACTGTGTATATTTTGATTTCATTTCAGCCAATAAATGTTACATAATTTATATGTTCTTCTAGAACGTCCATGAAATATATTATCTTGCACCAACTTTAAATGTTATACTTTTCCTATGTATTTAAGCATAGAGAGACAAGGTTAATGTCATATAATCAGACAACACCAGGCAATATTAACATACATTAAAGTCATCTTCATGTTACTTGGGCAAATATCCAACTATACACAGATTGCTGAAGGAAAGGATTCTATTTCAGGCTTACACAGTCCAGGGGTACACCATTTATGGCTATCATTCATAAATACAAGCAGAGAGAAGCAAGTGCAGCAAGCAGTTGCCAATACCAACAAGGCACAACCACCAGAGCGCAAACTGTTCTGAACACACACAGTAGAGCTGGACTCAAAATCCACCCAAAGATCACCTTAGGGCTGAGCGCCAGAATCTGCTCCCAGTGACACAGCCTTCTAGGGGCTGTTTGCTTGGGTACTGTTGATGCCAGATTTTGAGGTTCAGAGGAGAAATCATGAATTATGACATTTAGGGTAAATTGGTTTCTATTTAAAGGCTTTGGCACTTATCCATGCATGTAGAAGACAGGAGCTAGAAGCCCATGATAAACAGGTTGGAGTAAACATTCACAAACTCACATGGGGGCAAAATATAAAAGCATCAGCCCTGTACCTCCAAATAGGAGAAAGTTAAAGATTATGTGGGGAATGGATTCAGAGCACCACAGCACATAACAAGACATACCAATGTTGGGCAGGAGGGATGGCTTAGTGGTGTAGGCGCTTGCCTGTTAAGCCAAAGGACCCAGGTTGAATTCCCTAGGACCCACGTAAGCCAGATGCACAAGGAGGCACATGCTTCTGGGGTTGGATTGCAGTGGTTGGAGGCCCTGGCACACACATTCTCCCTCTTTCTCTGTCAAATAAAAATATTTTTTAAAGAATGATACAGATGTTGGAAAATGAGTAATATAAAAAGACAGGGGAGCTATTATATATGCAGTAGACTTGATTCAGAGTAAAATGTAAAAAACGTATCTGGAAACAAGTGTGTGTCAAATGGTGGAACTGAACAGGGATCACCCAGGCAGGCTGAGAAAGGAAGGACAGACCCTTATTCAGTGTTTAGATGGAAACAGCAGGGGTCATTCAGGTGGAAAAAAGAGAAGAGAATCTCTTCCCTTTCAAATCAAAGCCCAAAGAGGATTAAGAAGTAATGAAGAACACATATATCAAAGATGAATCATACATGTAGTCAAAGTGAAAAGCCACCCCTCACAGAGAGACAAAAGAACTCCAGCAGGCAAATATCCTAAGGAGGCTGACAGGCGAGATCTCCTTTTGTGTCTTCAGACTCAGGTATATAAGGGGAAGACCTGGTTTGTTCATGGATTCAGGGACTGACTGAAACACTAGTCCACCTGGGAAGTGGAGGTGCTAGATTGGGATACTCTACAGCCATGTGGATGAATCTGGACCAGGTTCTGAATTCCAATTCTGCCAAGGCAGGTTAGGATCTGTTTCTAACTAAAGCATATTTTAAAAAACAGTGTTTTTCTCATCTCCTTTACTGTTTTATTAAACTTTCCATTGTGTGGAAAATAATTCTAAAATGAAGTAAAGTTAAGAAACATTTATTTTGTTCCAGACAGTCCATGATCCTTCAAGACCATTGATCTGGACTTGTAGTGAGACAAATATAACTGTATGGGAAGCACAGGATAGAGTAGACTATTGTAACAGACAGGCTAAAGATGAAAGGGAGAGAAAATGGGAAAAGGGAGAGAAAAAAAAAACTGCAGAATAAATTCCTAATTCCAAAATTCATGATTTAGAAAGAAATTCACCTGAAAAATAAGAGAACTTTTTTTTCTTTTTTTTTTTTTTTGGTTTTTCGAGGTAGGGTCTCACTCTGGCTCAGGCTGACCTGAAACTTTTTTTCTATATTGTGTATCATATTCTCTCACAAGTTCAGTATTTCTAGCTACAGTTTTAGCTAAGTGGTATCACACTTGCTCAGAAACTAGAAAGCCCAGGTTTTGATTCCAAGCATGGCCAACAATATACCAAGGTCTCAAAACCACCTTATAGAAAACATGTGTTATTGCATATTGTGCATGTGATAACTAGTACATTACTTGCATTGCAACAGTTGTAAGTCTTGCATGGTCAACTCAGATTTTTTTTTGTTTAACATTTTTAATTTTTTATTTCTTTATTGATAACTTCCATAATTATAGACAACAACTCATGGTAATTCCCTGCCTCCCCCACCCCCTGCCCACTCTACCCTTTGCAACTCCATTCTCCATCATACATACATGTAGACAGACACCAGCAGACATTACACCTCTAGAGCTCATGACTACTGCTGTTGTAGGTTTTCAGTATCAGGGATGTATTCCCTCCCATGGAGCAGGTCTCCAGTCCAACTAGAGGGCAGATGATTTTCACGACAGCAGATGCGCCACTATTGCACCCATTGGCTCATGTGGCCTGGCTGGCCAAGTAGAAGGCTTGCAGTTTCCACTGTTGAGGATCTTCACTGGTGATTTCTCTCTCCCATTGAGCTGCATGCAGCATGGCTTTTTCCAGCTTTCAGCTGGTCTACATGGAAGAGGTTTTCAGCTCAGCTCCAGCAGGATTTCTCAGTTACCTGGCAGCCCAAGTATGTGGAGTCTTCAGCAATACAGTCTTACCATCTATTCCTGGCAGAAAACCAAGGGCCTCAGCAATGGCCTGTAATGTTTTGGGGACATCAGGGACCTCCCTGACCAACAACTCATTGGAAGGTATTCTATCCCTGGCACTGAAAATTTTCTGGTAATAATCTATGGCTCCTGAATGCTCCATTGTCCAAAAGAGTAGGTTTCATTTGACTTATTTGTATCTTCCTATATCTTCATTAGCCCTCCCTCCACCTTTCCTTTACTCAATCTCTCCCTCTAGCCTCACTTAGGCATTTTAGCCTCCATTAATCTGTTCTTCCACTTACATATATACAATACCATCCTATTAAGTCCTCCTCCTCCCGCCCAAAATCTCCTTTCTATCTTACCGGCCTCTGGTACTGACTTTTCCTGCTACTCACATAGACGTCCAATCATTTGTAGCTAGGATCCACCTATGAGAGAGAACATGTGATGTTTGGCTTTCTGGACCTGGGTTACCTCATTATGTATAATACTTTCCACATCCATCCATTTTCCTGGAAATTTCATAACTTCATTTTCTTTACTGCTGAGTAGAACTCCATTGTGTAAATGTGCCACATCTTCATTATCTACTCATCAGCTGAGGGACATCTAGGTTGGTTCCATTTCCTAGCTATTGTGAACAGAGCAGCAATAAACATGGTTGAGCAAATAAGGTAGTGAGAAGAGTCCATAGGACTCATAGGATATGTCTAGGAGTGGTATAGCTGAGTCATAATGGTAAATCTATTTTTAGCTGTCTCAGAACCCTCCAATTGATTTCCACAGTGACTGGACCAGATTGCATTCACACCAACAGTATAGAAGGGTTCATTTTCCACATCCTCACCAGCATTTATGGTCATTTGTTTTCATGATGGTAGCCAATAAGACAGGAGTGAGATGGAATCTAGATGTAGTTTTAACATTTATTTCCCTGATGACTAGGGATGTAGAACATTTTTTAGATGTTTATATGCCATCTGTATTTCTTCTTTTGAGAACTCTATTTAGTTCCATAGCCAATCTTTTAAAATTTTTTTGGGTTCATTTACTTTTTATTTTTGGTTCATTTTTATTTATTTATTTGAGAGCAACAGACAGAGAAAGAGGCAGAGAGAGAGAGAGAGAATGGGTGCGCCATGGCCTCCAGCCACTGCAAATGAACTCCAGATGTGTGCGACCCTTGTGCATCTGGCTAACATGGGTCTTGGGGAATCAAGCCTCGAACCGGGGTCCTTTGGCTTCACAGGCAAGCGCTTAACTGCTAAGCCATCTCTCCAGCCCATAGCCAATCTTTTAATTGGGTTGTTTGATTTCTTATTACTCAATTTTTTGAGTTTTGCTCTATTCTGTTCCATTGATCTATATGTCTTTTTTTTGTGCCAGTACCATGCTGTTTTTGTTATTATGGCTCTGTAATGTAGGTTAAAATCAGGTATGGTGATACCTCCAGTCTTATTTTTATTGCTCAAAATTGTTTTAGGTGTTTGAGGTTTTTTTGTACTTCCAAATTAATTTTTGGAATATTTTCTATTTCTATGAAGTATGCCATTGGAATTTTGATGGGGATTGCATTAAATGTGTACATTGCTTTCAGTAAGATTGTCATTTTCACAATACTGATTCTTCTGATCCAAGAACAAAAGATGTCTTTCCATTTCTTAGGGTCTTCTGCAATTTCTGTCTTGAGTGTTTGAAAGTTTTCATTGTAGAGATCCTTCACTTCCTTGGTAAGGTTTATTCCAAGGCACTTTATTTTTTGATGCAATTGTGAATGGGAGTGATTCTCTCTGTGTTTGTTGTTAGCATATAGGAAGGCTACTGCTTTCTGTGTGTTTATTTTGTATCCTGCTACATGGCTATAGGTTTTTATCATCTCTAACAGTGTTTTGGTAGAATCTTTAGGGTCCTTTATGTACAGAATTGTGTCATCTGCAAATAATAACTTGATCTCTTCTTGTCCAATTTGTATCCCTTTTATGTGTCTCTTGCCTTATTGCTATAGCTAAGACTTCCAATACTATATTAAATAAAAGTGGGTACAGTGGACGCCCTTGTCTTGTTCCTGATGTTAGTGGAAAAACTTCAAGTTTCTCTCCATTTAGTAATAGTTGGCTCTTGGCTTGTCATAAATAGACTTTATATGTTGAGATGTTACTTCTATTCCCAGTTGCTGTACGACTTTTATCATAAAGGGATGTTAGATTTTGTTGAATGCTTTTTCTGCATCTAATGAGATGATCGTATGATTTTTTTGTCCTTCAGTCCATTTATATAATATATTATATTCATAGATTTGCATATGTTGAATCATCCCTGCATCTTGGGATAAAACCTACTTGGTCAGTGTGAATGATCTTTCTGATATATTGTTGTACTCTCTTTGGCAATATTTTGCTGAGAATTTTTGAATCTATCTTCATGAGGGAGACTGGTCTGTAATTTTCTTTTTTTGTTCTATCTTTGCCTGATTTTGGTATCAGGGTGATGTTGGCTTCATAGAAGTACTTTGGTAGGATTACTTCCTTTTCTATTTATGGAAAAGTTTAAGAAGCATTGGTGTTAGTTCTTCCATGAAGGGTCTGGTAAAATTTACCAGTGAATCCATCTGGACCTGGACTTTTGTTAGTTGGGAGATTTTTCATAAATGCTTAGATCCCCAAACTTGTTATAGGTCTATTTAAGTGGTTAATCTCATCTTTATTTAATTTAGGAAGGTCATATAAATCAAGGAAATCATCAATTTTTTCAGATTTTCAAACTTAGTGGAGTATATGTTCTTAATATAAGTACCTGTGATATTTTTGAATTTCTCTTGTATCTGTTGGGATGGTGTCTTTTTTATCTCTAATTTTATTAATTTGTGTCTTTCCTCTCTTTCTTTTGGTCAGATTTGCTAATGGTTTATCAATTCTGTTTATCCTTTGAAAGAAAGAGCCAACCCTTTGTTTCATTGATCCTTTTTTTTTTTTTTTTTAAGTTTCTGTTTCATTAATTTCTGCCCTGGTTTATTATTTCTTCCTGTCTACTGATTTTTGGTTTGCCTTATTCTTCTTTTTCCAAGGCTTTAAGGTGATACATTAAGTTGTTTACTTGTGACCTAATTTCTTAATGTAGGCACTTAAAGCTATAAATTCTGTCTTAGGACTGCCCTCATTGTGTTCCAAAGGTTTTGGTATGTTAGGTTCTCATTATCATTTGACTGTGTGAATTTTTTGATTTCCTTCTTCATTGACCCATTCCTCATTTGGTAGTGTATTGCTTAGTTTCCCTGATTTTGTGTATGCTCTATAGCTTTTCTTTCTATTAATTTGTGGTTTGATCCCATTGTGATCAGATAAGAGTGCAAGGAATTATTTCAATTTTCCTGTATTTGTTAAGATTTGCTTTGTGTCCTAATATATGATCTGTTTTAGAGAATGTTCCATGTGTTACCAAAAAGAATGTGTATTCTGTGGCATTTGGATGAAATGTCCTGTATATCTGTTAGGTCCATTTGCTCCATAACCTTATTTAATCCAGATGCATCTCTGTTTATTTTTTGTAATGTCTTGCTGTTAGAGTGACTGTTATTATCATTCCTATCTAATGTTGGCCTGAACTCTACTTTGTCAGATATTAGGATAGTGACCCCTGCTTGTTTTCCAGGCCCATTTGCTTGAAACACCGTTTTACCCCAAGATACTGTCCATCCTTCATAGAAAAGTGAGTTTCTTGGAGGCAACAAATTGAAGGATCCTGATCTTTAACCCTGTCTGCAAACCTATGTCTTTTGGTTTGGGAATTGAGGCTGTTGATACTAACTATTATTATTGAAAGGTGTGTATTTATTTTTTTACCATTTTTCATTTTTTGTAGATCTCATTTTATCTTTGCTCTTTTGTATTAACTGGTTTGTGTGTAATACAGGTTGTCCCCCCCCCCCCAGGTTCCTTATATGTGTGCTTTATTTTCTCTTCAGCATGGTGGATCTTGTCAAGTATTTTCTGTAGAGCTGGTTTTGTCTTCAAATATTCCTTTACCCTGCTTTTGTTGTGGAATGTCCTTATTTCTCCGTCTGTTTGAATGGATAGCTTTGCAGGATGAAGCAACCTTGGTTGACACTTATCTTTCAGAACTTGGAATACATCATCTCAAGCCCTTATGGCTTTTAAAGTTTGTGTTGAGTTATCTGCTGTGATCCTGATGGGCTGGCTTTTGTATGTGACTTGATTTTTCTCTAGCTGCTTTCAATATATTTTCTTTGGTTTGTATTTTTGGTAGTTTAATTATAATATGGCAAGAAGTTCTTTCCAGGTTTTGTCTGCTTGGTGTTCTAAAGGCTTCCTGTATTTGCATTGGCATCTCCTTCCCAGTTTGGGGGAAGTTTTCTTCTGTGATTTTGTTTAAAACCCCAACTGTGTCTTTGGAGTAAAATTCTTCTCCTCCTATAATACCCTGAAATCTTATGTTTGATCTTTTCAAGCTGTCCCAAATGTCTTGAAATTTCCATTCATACTTTCCTATTAGTTTGTCTTTCTCTTTGTTAGACTTTATTAGATCTGCCACCTGGACTTCTAGTTTAGATATTCTGTCCTCTCCTCCATCCACTCTACTGGTGTGATTTTCTTTTTCTTTCTTTTTTTTCTTTTTTTTTAATTTCACTGACTTTGTTCTTCATTGCTAGTATTTCTGACTGGTTTTTATTTAATATTTCTGTTTCCTTATTATGTCTTATATTGACCTCCTTATTTCATTAAATTTGTTTCCTGTGTCTTCTTTGATTCCTTTGATTTTCTCTTTGATTTCTTTGAACATATTTATAATCATTCCTTTGAAATTTTTCTCAGGCATTTCCTCTGAATCAGTCTCACTGGAGGTCATTTCTGATGCATTAATAATTTTTGGTGGAGTTATATTGTCTTAACTTTTTGTGTTCCTTGTATTATAATGTAGAGATTTTTTCATCTTGAATTAGTTTAATGTTTGTATTTTCTAATTAGCTGCAGTATTATTAGATGTATCAGTCAATCTGATGTTATATGTCTTCAAGGTAGGAACTTAAGGTAGGTGCTAGGTGTGGCTCTGAAGACTCTTAGAGTAACTACAAAAGTGACCCTAGTTGTTGGGTTTGCCTGCTATAAGAGTATTCAAGTAGGCTGAGTGGAACAAAATACAAGTAGATTCTAAAATTTAACTAAACAATCTACACATTCAAAGAGAAACAGCACAAAATATTTATGCAAGAGTAGGTATTATGACAACCAGATCCTCTATCAAAGTCCAAGTCCATTAGAATGTGTGTTGTCTCACACTCTTAATCTTGTCAATTAGGAGGCTAAGATTTCTGGTCTATTGAGGGTTCCAAATCAGCTTGTGACCAAGTGAGACCCTTCCCTAAGGAAGGACAGAAGAGGAAGCCCTCCCTCTTGTGCTCACGATCTTCTTCCTCACATGCCACTCCCTTGGTCCCTGCCACCTTCTCTTTGTGTTTCTTGAGTTTGTGAGGAGGCGGCTGGTGGGAGTGGAAACTCCCCTCACCTCATTCTGCCAGTTCTGGAGCCACTTCTGCCTGCTTCTGTGGGCTCTACATGCTCTGAATCTCTCCTACTTCTCTACTTCTGTTTATAGTTTCTTATACACCTCACCTTTTAGTAGAAGACTGTATTTTGCTGCTTTTTTTCCCTCCCCTAGGCTGTTTTGGCATGGTACCTATGCCACCATCTTAAGCAGATCCTCTTATTATGATGCTGGGATTTTTATTGGTATTGTGTTAATTTGTATATTACTTTTAGTAGAATTGCCATTGGTACAATATTAATTCTACCTATCCAAGAGCATGGTATATTGTTGCATCTTTTTATGTCCTCTTCAGTTTCTTTCTTGAGTGTTTTTATGTTTTTATTATATAGATCTTTCACACCCTTGGTATTTGATTTTTTTTTTTTTTCATGACTATTGAAAATGGGACCTCCTCACTGACTTCCTTCTCTTTTATGTTTGTCATTTGATTATAGGAAGGCTACTGATTCTTGTGTGTTGATATTGTTGTTGTTTTTGAGGTAGGGTTTTGCTGTATCTCAGTCTGACCTGGAATTCACTATATAGTCTCAGGGTGGCCTTGATCTCATCACAAATCTCCTACCTCTGTCTCCCAAGTGCTGGATTGAAGGCGTACACCACCATACCCAGCTGATGTGTTGATTTTTTCTTTTTTTCAAGGTAGGGTCTCACTCTAGCTCAGGCTGACCTGGAATTCACTATGGAGTCTCAGGGTGGCCTCAAACTCACAGCGATTCTCCTACCTCTACCACCTGAGTCCTGGGATTAAAGTCGTGTGCCACTACATCCAGCTCTTATGTGTTGATTTTTATCCTACCACTTTGGTAAAAGAATTTACCACCTTTAGAAGCCTTATGGTAAAGGTTTTTGGTTCACTTATGAATAGGATTATGTCATCTGCATCCTTTACAATTTGTATCCCTTTTATTTCTTTCTTCTGTCTTATTGCTTGGGCTAGAACTTATAATACTATGTTAAAGAGCAATAATAGTGAGAGTGGGCACACCTGCATTGTTTCAGATTTTAATGGGAAGTCCATGAGTCTTTCCTAGTTATGTTTGGTTTGGGTTTTAGGTGCTTTGTATATTGTCTTTATTATGTTGAGCTAGAAATGAAGTTGTATTTTGTCTAAGGGTTTCTCTGCATCTATTGAAATCAACATGTGATTCTTGTGTTTACTTACGTGGTGTATTACATTAGTCAATTTCCACATGTTGAACTGTCCCTGCATCCTTGGGATTGAATTTGATTTGTGAGGACTTTTTTTTTCAGCTAAGTTCATCATGAATGTAGGTCTTTTTCTTACCGTATCTGTGTCTAGTTTTGGGATTAGGGTGATGCTAGTTTCATACAAGGAGTTAGGGAGCATTCCCTGTTCTCTATATGAAGAAGCTTGAGTAAAGGTGATGAACATTTGATAGAATTTGGCTGAAAGTCCATCAGGTCCTGGAATTTTCTTTTTGAGGATTATTTTATTACATTTTCAATTCTCATGGATGTAATAGATTTGTTTAGGAGGTTTGCTCTGAATTGGGTTTTGGTAGATGGTATTTGTCTAGAAATTCATCCATTTCTTTCAGTTTATCTAAATTTGTGGAGTAGAGGTTTCTGGAAATATGTCCTGATGATTCTTTCAATATTATTGATGTCTTTTGTGATATCGCCTTTATCATTTCAAATTTTGCTAATTTGAGACTTCTCTTATTTCATTTGGTCAAATTGGCTAGGCACTTATCAGTCTTGTTTATTTTTTCAAAGAAACAGTTCTTCATTTTGTCAATTTTCTTAATTTTTTTCTTAGTTTTCAACTCATTAATTTCAGTTAGTATCTCATTTCTTTATTTGTTTTTAAATACTTATTACTTATCTATTTGAGGGGGGGGGAGAGAAAGAGGCAGGTAGAGAATGGGCACACCAGGGCTTCCAGCCACTGCAAACAAAACTCCAGATACATGTACCACCTTGTTTGTGCATCTGAGTTATGTGGGTATTGGAGAATTAAACCAGGGCCTTAGACTTCCCAGGCAAGTACCTTTATTTGCTAAGCCAACATTACAGCCCTTTAAAGACAATTTAAAAACTTTTTATTCATGTGAGAGGGACAAAGAGAAAGGGAGAGGCTTGCTTTCTTTCCATTTGGAACTCTTAGGGTTGGATTGTTACTGTTTTTCCAATGCCTTTAGTTGGATGGTTAGGTTAGTAATTTGAGATCTTTCTGCCTTTATTTTATCTATCTATTTGAGAGATACAGAGATATGCAGGTAGAGAGAGAGGATAGGCTTGACAGGGCTGCCAGCTACTGCAAGTGAGCTCCAGATGCATGTGCCCCCTTGTGCATCTGGTATGTAAACCACGTAAGGATCATGGGGTGTCAAACCCGGGTCCTTTTGCTTTGCAGGCAAGCACCTTAACAACTAAGCCATCTCTCTAGCCCCTCTGTCTTTATGAAGAAGGCATTTGGTACTATAAATTTTCTCCTTAGGAATGCCTTCATTGTGTACTATGAGCTTTGCTATGTTGCATTTTTATTATCATTCACTTCTAGAAATTTTACAACTTCGTTTTTGATCTCTTCAATGACCCATTCATTGTTCAGTGTGTTGATTGTAGTAGGGGTATTGAAGTCCCCTACTATTTTGGTATTGAGATTCAGTTCTGCTTAATGTCAAGTAGGATTTTATAAAATGTTGTTTACCTGTGTTTGGTGTGTATAGATGTTTGTGATGTCCTCTTGTTGGATCATTCCCTTGAAAAGTAAAATGTGTCCTTCTTTATCCTTTTTGATTACTTTTGGTTTGAAGGACATTTTGTCAGATAGTAATTCAGCCACACCTGCTTTTTTCTTGCTGGAGACAGTAAGCATGCCCTTTCAGGATCACAAGGAATGGAGTGCTGAAGAGCTGCATGACACAGTTCCAGCCCAGCTGTCTCTTCCTTGGAGTCCAATGTGGCCCCACTGTAGAAACATCTTTGGCTCTCTATGCTACAGGTATCTATGGTATTCTGTATAATGTTTGTCTTTTTCTGTCTTTCACTTGGTGCACCAATCTCTAAGTTTACTTTACCAGCAAAAATTGATGTTAGTGAAGTGTTGGTCAATGTATCTGAAAGAAGCTCTGGCATAGCTTTGGAAAAACAAGAAAATGGATCAGGAATAATTGTTTTCCCTAAGGTCTTAAAGAAAGTCACACATGGAATATAGTACACTGAGAAGGAAACAATGAACCTCCTGGAACAATGTAAAAATTGTTCTATGACTAATTTTTCTGAATGGTGGCAATTGTAGCAAACTATGACTCTCTACCAAGAATCCTTACAGAAAAACAACCCAAGACAGAGTTCAATTGGGGGGACCAAAGTCTAAGTATTGGAGGGATGGCTGTCAGCATCTGCAAGACACCTCATGTCTCATAGACCTTACAGTGACCATAAATATTGTTCCTCACACTGCTATATAAATCAAAGATGTTTCTCTACCCTTAATGCCAAATCATATTCAGATTGTTTCTCTAAGCTGTTTACGTGATAGTGCAGGAGAAGAAAGTGGCCAGGGAATAGAGAGGTCATGACTCATGCTGATAAGAAGATTACTAGGTAAAACATTTACTGTTGCTTTCTAGCAAGCTCTTGGATTCTTGCTCTTCAATCTCATGAAATAATGAAGTTACATACTGACCCAAAGCTCAACATCAACTTGTGAGTTCTTGGCTCTTCTCCTGCAAGCAGGAAGAGAAACCACCACAATCTAAGCACATTCAGAAAGCTTATTTCAACCTGATCTCTCAAACAGAAGCCTCACACGCAGGTCAAGAGAAAGGCCTTTCCTCTCACTTCATCTACTGTTCCTGGCAATTATGAACCCCCTACCCAAGTTCACAAAGGTTTTTTGTCCTTTCCATTCCAGAATATCAGTTTTCTCTCCAAAGAGCAATCCAGTCACCAAGGCTGTCATGAAGCATAGAGTCAGACAGGCAATCAATAATGTAAACAAAGCTTGAATGATTCTCACAGAAGGCATGAGACCTCTGGGCCCAACACAAAGGCCTTAATTATTCCTGCTCCATAGGGTAACAGTAGCTTGAAGGGCACCTGTGATTATCCTGCCTGTTTTCCTACCCAAAGGCCCATGTATGTTTCAATAACAAAATTCCATCTGTCCCTTTGTTTGGGAATGATAGATCTCAAAAACAAATTAGGTCCATTCAACACATGAACTGAGTTGGACATTAGTTGTGTAAAACTCTATAACTTCTACCAGGAGAAATAAAAGGGTGAAACAGGTGCTAGAGATGTCTTCTCCTGGTGCAAAGATAACAGGCAACTGGAATAAAAAGAATAGATACCCAATCACTTTCAAAATAATGTTTTTTTTTAATTTTTATTTATTTGCAATCAGAGAGTAAGAGGGATAGAAAGAAGTGAGACAAAGAGAGAATGGGCACACCAGGGCTTCCAGCCACTGCAAACAAACTCCAGACACATGTGCCCCTTCTGCATCTGGCTTATGTGGGTCCTGGGGAATCAAACCTGGGTCCTTTGGCTTCACAGGCAAATGCCTTAACTGCTAAGCCACCTCTCCAGCCCTCAAAATAATTTTTTCCCCCACCCCAAAATAATTTTTTACTAAAAGTTTTTCAATCTTTGTAAGTAGGCCAAAAAAGGAAAACCAAAAAGGAAACCATGAAATACATGTTTATTGTATTGTTTTGTTTTGTGAGGTACAGCCTCACTCTAGTCCAGGCTGACCTGGAAGTCAATATGTAGTCTCAGGATGGCCTCGAACACAGGTGATCCTCGTACCTCTGCCTCCTGAGTGCTGGGGTTAAAGGCGTGCGCCACCACGCCCAGCTATTTTTTTAATTTTATTTTCATTTGATAGAGAAAGATAGAGGCATATATATATATATATATATATATATATAGAGAGAGAGAGAGAGAGAGAGAGATAGGGGGAGAGAGAGATAGGGGAGAGAGAGAGAGAGAGAGAGAGAGAGAGAGAGAAGGCATGTCAGGGCCTTTGGCAACTGAAAACGAACTCCAGATGCATGTGCCACTTTGTGCATCTGGCTTATGTGGCTATAGGGGAATTGAACCTGTATCATTATGTTTTGAAGGTTAAGCACCTTAACTGTTAAGCATTCTCTCCAGCTCAGAATACGTGCTTACTACTATCAAATGCTGCTTTAAATTTTTTATTGTGGCATATGTTGTATTTTATAAATACAATTTTATTATACTTTAATGTTAATCAAGAACTCAAGAGCTTACAAAGTCTATTGAAAGCATAATGAGCAGCAGTGTGTTTCAAACATAGCTTCAGCTGAGTGTGTGGGAGCACACCTATAATCCCCCATTTATGAGACTAAGGAATGAGAATCATGAGTTCAGTGTTACCCCCCCCGACAAAGTAAGCTTGATATCTGCCCTTAATACATGAGACCCTATGTCAAAAAGATAAAAATCAAAATTATAATTTCAAAGTCTAAATTTCTGGTCCATGTGCTTTCTTCTATACACCCAACAATTTTCAGTCACTCATTGAATTAATCAATTCTTTTTTTGTTTGTTTTGTTTTCTCAGGTAGGGTCTCACTGTATCTCAGGCTGACCTGGAATTCACTCTAGTCTCAGGGTGGCCTTGAACTCATGGTGATCCTCTCACCTCTTCCTCCTGAGTGCTGCTATTAAAGGCATGTGCCACCATGCCCAGCTTCTGAATTATTCAATTCTTAATTACTAATAAAATATTAAAGGAAATTAATGAAGTTTTAAAAATGATAACATCTTGTGGTCTGAAATTAGGGAAATACATATTAAATGAGAAATCTTTTCCAATCATGAAGAAACAGAAAGATAAGACTCAATTTATTAACAGAATATACTCTTTTGTTTCCTCTTTCCTGTTGCCATTTCAGTAGAGTCAGGGGATTCACTGTGGGGTCGTGAAGGCCTCAGTCAGTCTCAATGGGATAGTGGGGGACCATGCCTCAGGGTATTCCCATTCACTCTGTAACTCTAACAATCTTTCCACTCCCTCTTCTGCAATGTTCCCTGAGCCATGCAGTTCTCTTGGCAGTCTGATTTAGTGTTGATTCTTTCTAGCTTCTAGATTTCTGCTTTGATAGATTATGCTTGATCACTGTGTCGACCACCATAACCCTGGAGCTGGTGGTCAGGATAGCAGTAAGAGTAGTGTTCATGGCATCACTTCCTCTACAAGTTCTCCTGGGCTCTGGTAGATGTAGAAGAAATGACAAATCTCATGGTGGGTGGTAGGTTATTTTCTTGTCTTAATGATGTTGATTTCGACTCTCCTCTGTTTTCTCTGCCATCTGTAAAATAAAGCCGATTCTCCAACCAAGAGTGAGAGCAGCCTGGGTTAAAGGGGATATGCAAAGTTGAGAGATTTTTAGTATGCAAGCCCACTTTTCTCCAGAAAGCGGTGGGAGGCTTCTCTCTGAAGTATAAGTTTCCTGACTGCTGGAATCTGACTTCGTTTCTAGTACTAGGTAAGAGACCGCTCCCACTGAGCAGGCCTCATGTCCAATCAGACAACAGTTGGTTACCCCAGAGACTGTGACACCATTGCACAATTCTGTACTTCTTGTCCAGCTGGTTGATTTTATAGTCTGCAGGGTCCCCTGCCTCTTTATGCTGTTGGGGACGGTCTTCTTCCGTCCACTCCCATAGTGCTTCCCAGCAGTATGAGGGCTAGCCAGGAGGGAGTTAGTTTTCCTTTGGGCTCTAGCATGGGACTGTGATGTTCCGTGACCATAGCCTGTGCTGTATTCAGCAACAGGATCTTATCTTTTGGCTCTGGCAGGTAATCAAGTGTTTTGCTAATGCCCTATTTTGGGGTCCTCATGAGTATCTTTGCTGACAGCTCACTATGGGGGCAACTCAACTCTGGACCTGAGAATTACCAGCTAGAGTTCATGGCTTTAAGGCTAAGCCTTTCTCACCTTCTGTCTGGACTGTCCCCTGCCTCCTTCATTGGTGGCTATCATCTTGTAGAATGCTGGTCAGAATTAAGATTTCTATGGAACTGATTCATGTTGTCTTAACATTTGTGTAATTCCCTCCCCACTCTCCCTACCCCTTACGTCTCCTGGCCTCATTCTAGTTTATGCCCATATTTCTGGTGCTGCCTACCATTTGCCCTTATCTTTAATGGATCCCTGTTAGGAACTGCAGATGAGATTACATGTGGCATTTGTCATTCTGTGCCTACATGACTTTATTAAGAATGATATTTTCCAACTCCATCCATTTACAAGCAAAATTTATTATTTCACTGTTCCTTACCATTGAGTAGAATTCCACTGTGCATATGTAGCACATCTTCATTATCCATTCATCACTTGATGGGCATCTGGGCTCATTCTAGTTCTTTGTATTATGATTGAAAAGCCACAACTGAGCAAGTAGTAAAATATGGAGTCTTTAAGGTATATGCCCAGAAGTGGTATTGCTGGATCAAATGGTAACTCTATTTTCATCTTTTTCAAAAGTCTCTATACTGATTTTCATAGTCAGTGGTTGTATAAGTTTTCACTCCCACCAACAGTGGGTAAAGGTTCCTCTTTCTCCACAGCTTCTGCAGCATTGTCTGTCATCTAACTTTTTGATGAATGCCATCCTGACTGGAGAGAGAATCTCAGAGTTGTTTTGATTTACATTTTTCTGATGATTAAAGATGTTGAACATCTCCTTAAATGATTAATGGCCATCTGTATTTCTTCAAGAATTCTTTGTTCAAATCTCTACCCCATTTTTTGTTGATTTTTTTTTTTTTTTTTTGGTAAATTCTAGATATTGGACCGTTGTTGGAGGTATAGCTGGTGAAGATTTTCTTCCATTTTGAGAGTTGTCTTTTGGCTGTGTTGATGGTTTGCCTGTCTGTACAGTAGCTGTTTAGTCTCAGGAAGTCCCAGTACTTGAGTGTTAATCTAATTTCCTGTGGTACTGGGACTTTATACAGGAAAATTTTAAACTTATATTATATTTATCTATTTTAATTTACATATTTTATAGTATTCTATCACTACTCCTCTGATACCCATTTTCCTGCAGGGGGAGCCTGGGCCTCAAGATAGTTCTAACCACACTGTGGCTGTTACAATCTTTCTACCCACTCTTCCACAACAATCCCTGAGCATTGGCAGGTCTCTTGGCAGATTGGTTTAGTGTTGACTTCTCTTTAGCCTCTGTATTTCGGCTTCTATTTATATTCACTACAGTTTTGGTTGCTATTTCCCTGGTGCTTGCTGTTTCTATCATTGTGAGCAATACTTCTGTCATTACTTCTCTGAAAAGTTTTCTTTGAACCTGGTAAATGTGGTAGAGGTGACACACCTGTGGTGATCAATTGACTATATTTTCCTGTATTGATGGGATCTTGGATCTTCCTAGTACTCTCTACTATCTGTAAAATAAAACAGATCCTCCAACCAACAGTGAGAGCAGCTTTGATTAAGGATGATATGCATAGAACTTCGAGAGACACTTTGATGGGAATGCCCATACTACTTTTCCAGAGAGCAATGAGTGTTTCTCTCTGAGGGTGGTGAATTTCTTGACCATGGGATTTTAACTTGGTTCCCAGTGCAGTGCCAGGTACTAGTTCTCTCCAAAGGTCAGGCCTCATGTCTAACTGGAAGGCAGTTGGTTCCCTGGAGGTGGCATGCTACTACTGTCCAAGTGTTTACTTCTTGTCTGACTGTGTTGCTTTCGCAGTCCCCGTGTATTCATGCTGTGGGTGGTGATTATCACCCACGAGCTCCAACAGCACTTTCCAGCAACATGAGAGTTTGCCAGAGTGCAATGGCTTTTCTCTCAGTTCTCCTGGTGTCCTGAATCAGAACCCTGTGGTGTTTTCAGGAATAGGGTCTTACCTTTTAGCTCTGGCAGGTAACCCAAATGTTTGCAATAGCCTAAATGTTTTGGGGACCTCAAGGATTTCCCTGGCCAATGCTTGCTGTGGAGGGAAACCCAGTTCTGGTCCTGGGAATTACCAGCCAAAGCCAATGGTGAACATAGCATTTTTAAATAAAGGAAGAGATAATAATAATAATAATAATAATAATAACCCATCAGATTACATTTAATCAATAAGTATGCAAAACAAAGAAAATATGCAGAAGACCACAAGGTCACACATAAAGGTAGGCCCATTACATTAATAGCACATTCCTCAATAGGAACTGTACAAGCCAGGAAAAAATACTACGATGCATTTCAACTATTGAAGGACAACAACCAACCTACACTATAATATCTTCAAAGTTATGAGACAGAATAAAAGGAGAAAAAAACAAGTTATTTTTAGAAAAGGTAAAGAAATTTTTGAACATAAACCAGCTCTTCAGAAGTAACTTGTAGGAGTCTTTTGAGACTGAAGAGAATGACACAACATCAGGACACAAGAAAGGAAAAAAATCAACAAACATAAAATATTAAAGATAGATGCCAGGGCTGGAGAGATGGGTTAGTGGTTATGCGCTTGCCTGTGAAGCCTAAGGACCCTGGTTCAAGGCTCAATTTCCCAGGACCCACGTTAGCCAGATGCACAAGAGGGCACACGCATCTGGAGTTCATTTGCAGTGACTGGAGGGTCTGGTGCACGCATTGTCTCTCTCTATATATCTGCCTCTTTCTCTGTCTGTCACTTTCAAATAAATAAACAAAAATAAAAATACAAAAAGATAGATGACATGTTCAAGCTAGGAAACAGAAGCAACACAGATGTACATCAACTGATGAAATAATGAAGAAAAGGTATTTATAGGAAAATGAAATTATGAAATATACACGAAAATGTATAGACTTTCCAAAAACTTAAAAATGAGGTTATCCAGGCTCAAAAAGACACCACTACAAAACTAACAACACTATGAATAGATAGAAAGCTACATTATTTGTTACGGTTAGGTTATTAAAAATATAATGACGGGGTGGGGAAGGAGGGGAGAACACTAAAAAAAAAAAAAAAAGCTTTGTTCTAATGCCATAGGCTAATGCTTGTGAAACCCCATGCCAGAAATAGGTCAGCGAGACCCAAAACAAAGCAGGACAATGTCAAAATGCTTGTTTGCCCACCAGAACTAAATGATAAGACCTTA
Source organism: Jaculus jaculus (assembly GCF_020740685.1). Lineage (NCBI taxonomy): Eukaryota > Metazoa > Chordata > Mammalia > Rodentia > Dipodidae > Jaculus > Jaculus jaculus. The sequence goes on along the minus strand of NC_059115.1, from coordinate 17,023,539 downwards.
TGGGTGAAAACACCAGATGCTGTTGTCACAGATGATTGACAGAGCATGCTGAAAATGAAATGAAAGCCAGCTCATTCCTGGCTTATTCTTATAATGCTGGAAAGTGATATGCAAGCTTTTAAGCAATGAAAGTCAACAACAGGTTGAACTAGTAGTGGATCCTGCAAGGTAAAAATTCATCCAGCCAGGATGGTACAATAATGGCATGTAAGTTATGAGTTAATCAACTGCTCTTTGATTGGATATGAGACCCACTCAGTGGGAAGGAATTCATGCCTGGTACTGAGAAGTAAGTCAAAGGCCCATGGCTTGTAAGGTCATAGGCTGCAGAGGGAAGCATCCACTGATCTTTAGTTAAATGGGAGAATGGAAAAGTTATGTCAATCAAAAGTAATCTAAATGGGATGCTGGAGGGATTGCCCAGTGGTTAAAGGTGCTGCTTCTTACATTTATAAACACAGCAGTGTCAAAAGATCCTAAATAGGATGGAATAAGGCTTTGAGAAAGACAATTTGGCTAATTTTAAAAGTGGATAAACAAGGAAGTTCTGTCAAATGATCTGAGAGGTACAGCATCTTGGTCCTTTTTTTTTTTTTTTTTTTTTAAATTCTTAGGCTTACATATTGTGGTGGTTTGGTTAGGTTCCCCAACTGATGGCAACTGGAAATTAAAGCCTCTTGGAGGCAGTGTATTGTTGGGGGCAGGCGTATAGGTGTTACAGCCAGTTTCCCCATGCCAGTGTTTGGTACACTCTCCTGTTCCTGTTGTCCACCTTATGTGGGACAGGGGGTGGTGTCCAACCTCTGCTCATGCCATTCTTCTCCCCTGCCATTGTGGAGCTTCCCCTAGTACCTGTAAGCCAAAATAAATCTATTTTTCCCACAAGCTACTCTTGGATGGGTGATTTCTACCAGCAGTGCAAACCTGACTGCAATTTGCAACACACATGTACAACTTACACATGCATCACAACTGACGGCCTCGACATGACACAGACTGTCTTCACAGAACTCCCCTGACTGTAGGGCATGTACTTTTAAGATAACAGGTATGTCTGAGAGGAATGTATCTGCCTATGTTAAACAAATTATGGAGACCTATGGTTAGAATTTAAATTATTTTATCTAATTTGAGGTAGGAGCATTTCTCAAGTTGGGATGGCATACATGTTTATTTGGGTTTGCCATCATACCCAAGGTACTCTTACATACCACTTATGCTTTCAGTAATGATTACATATCACCAATATCTCCAATATCTCTTCCTTTTTTGTTAAATTGTATGAGAATTATTATGGTAAGTTTTGGCTGTAGATTCTATTTGAGCTCTTTTGGTTGGTCCAATTTTGTAGACTATGTAAAATATAGAGTAAAATTATAAGTAGAATAATCATAACCAGGAAAATATTATGAAATTTAAACAAATTATGAAAATTAAATACCTGTAATCAAAGTACAACATTATGAATAGCCTAACCTTGACTAGTGATGATACCAGAGGTGGCAATAAGTAGATTTTCAGGAGTGATGGACAGATTATCTTGGAACAAAGAAGCCTTAGCCATGGTAAGTATCTTCTTTCTTTTACCCAGGTAATTACTTCTGCTTCCCATGTTTTGGATGACATCTTTGTAGGGTGGGTCACTGGGATTCACTGTTTCTCATTTGATCCTAGCATCATGTTTTGAAAATTGCGTTATCAGCTGATGTTTCTCCATGTTAAGGTTCTTTCTACACACTTGTCAGGAACCCAAGACTAGTCTCTGAAAAGATACAAGCAAGTTCTCTACTCCAAGCTATTAGGTGTTTTTCAACATACTTAAAGGGGAGCAATTAGGAGTCTGTTGGCCATAATGACTATTGGGCTGATTCTCTGGACACTGCATGTAAAAAAATTTAAAGTAACTAGAGCTGGTGCTAGAAATCTAGAAGAAAAGGGACTTCACCTTTTTCAAGTTTATAATGTATGTGTTTTACTACTGTTTGTCTTTGGGGATTATCTTAGAAAGTCAGTTACATCAATCCTTCTATGATTTTGTTGAAGACGCCTACTATGCCTTTGGAGTGGAATTCTTCTCCTTCTACTATGCCCTGAATTCTTATATTGGATCTTTTCATAGTGTCCCGAACATCTTGAAATTCCCACTCATACTTTTCTATAAGTTTGTCTTTCTCTTTGTTGGACTGTATTAGGTCTGCCACCTGGTCTTCTAGCTTAGATATTCTGTCCTCTCCCTCATCCATCCTACTGGTGAGATTTTCTACAGAGTTTTTTATTTCATTAACTGTGTTCTTCATTGCTAGTAATTCTGACTGGTTTTTCTTTATTATTTCTATTTCCTTATTTATGTCTTGTATTGCCTTCTCTATTTCATTAAATTGGTGTCCTGCGTCTTCTTTGATTCCTTTTATTTCCTCTTTGATTCTTTTGATTTGTTCTTTGATCTCTTTGAACATATTTATAATCATTCTTTTGAACTCTTTCTCAGGCATTTCCTCTAACTCGTTTTCACTGAAGGACATTTCTGATACATTAATACTTTTAGGTGGATTTATATCGTCTTGCTTTTTAGTGTTTCTTGTGTTATAATGTATATATTTTTGCATCTTGGATTAAGCTAATGCTTGGATTTTCTAGCTAGCTGGGTATTCTTAGCTGTATCAATTGATGATATATATTTTCAGGGTAGGAGCTTAAGGTGTTAGGTGTGGCTCTTAAGACTCTCAGAGTATCTACAAAGGTGTTCCTAGGGGTTGAGTTTCCCTGCTATGGGAGTATTCAAGCAGGCTGAGTGGAATAAAATACAGGTAGATTCTAAAAGTTAACTAAACACTGTACACATTCAATCAAAAACAGCCCCAAGTATGTATGCAAGAGTAGTTATTATAACGACCAGATCCTCTATCAACAAAGAAGTTAAGATTTCTGGTCTGTTGAGGGATCCAAGTCAGCTTGCGACCAAGTGAGACCCTTCCCTGGTGCAATCCCAGTTACCTTGGATGATTTTGGTCTCAGTCAAGTTGCTGCCTGGGTCGTCGGGCTGCTGTTCTGATTTCTGGAGCTGGGCACTGGCTTTTCCTGCAGGGCAAACCAAGCCTGGCAAGTGTGGCCCTGCAGATCAGCACCCTTGCTGCTGGAACTGCTGCTACTAAAGATGCCGCTGGTGGGTCTATAGCTGCTGCTGCTGAAGCTGCTGCTGCTGGGCCCACCACTGCTGCTGCTGTAGCTGCCACTGCTGGAGCCACCACTGCTGCTGAAGCTGCTGCTGCTGTGTCCACTGCCTCTGCTGCCACTGAAGCTGCTGCTGCGGGATCTGCCACTGCTGCCGCTCCTGGGTCTGCTGCTGCTGGGGCCGCTGTTACCGGTGCCGGAGCCACTGATGTTGCTGCCGAACTCTGCTCCTGCTTGGGTCCCGCTGTCAGCCCAAGTTGGCGTGGCCGGGTCCCGGGATGCGGATGCTGCTCTGTTCGCC